>NW_004524859.1:2052993-2054155 GCF_000260255.1 Octodon degus
TTAATTGCTGTACAAGATGCAGACATGATATCCTATTTACAAACACTATTAGAACAAATCCCTCTATTCATTAAGAGAATGTAACTGTGTATCTATCCTAACCACTTTGAATACACAGATACAAAATGGACATTCATCCATACCCCTTTTTTTGTTTAGTTCTGTTATTTGAATATGATAGGTATGTAAACCCAGCAAAATATTCTAAAAGTGTCCAGTACCCCATAATAGTATTGGGTCTTCTGCTTGACTAGAAATGTCAGAAATTGTTGACCTGAGTCCCCTACAGCTCAACATAACACATGGCTTTCCTTCTCTTATACTTTGTTTTTATACTTTTCTACTGGATGGTTAAGATCAAGGTAAAGCAGAACCTATGCAACAAGAGTTGTAGCTTTTGTGTCTGATAAAGTCAGTGAAATCCCCTGAGGATTTATCCTGAGATCCTGTACCTCAGATTGTAGAACCTTTGTCAGTGTCAGCCATGTGGATGAGTCACGGCCCTTGCTTGGTGAATGTGCTCTTTGTGAAAGCCTGAGAAAATGTTTTCTCTCCATGTGACTCTCCTTAGGCACACTCTACGTCATCGATCACTTTCCTCTTTGGTCCCATAATCTCCTTGATCAGATAATTTGGGACACTACCAAGTTACATGACATTACAAGTTCTCATATGTCCTGAGTCTTAATTGACCTTGGAAGGCTAGAACCAAAATGTTGACTTTCCTTGCGGCCCTCCTTTTTCTCTAATTATGGTCTGCAAACATAGGTTGTTAACCATCCAAAAGACAAGCTTATTGTTGTTACCATACAACCTAGCCTGTTGAGCTTAACCTCATTATCTGTCTGAATCAAACATCTTAGGCAGAACATGGAACAGGTTTTTTTCATCAACTATTGATATGTTGAAATTTAAGTCCCTACAGAATATGATGAAAAAACATTTACAAATTAGAATATATTTTTAAAAATAAGCATAAAGAATTATAATATTCGTATCTTCACACCAAAATCCAAAAATCTCACCATATACAACCTTGAAGGAGGACAGTCCCACAGCACCCCTTTTCCTGTCTCCTGCATTTGTTCACCACCCACTTCTTTTTGAACAGTCATCTACCCAAGAGACAGCACAGCAGCAACTGGCATGTCATGACAAGCAG
>NW_004524859.1:2056500-2057045 GCF_000260255.1 Octodon degus
TCTGAGTACTTATTTGTCATGATTTTTCCAAATTTGTGGGTTGTCTTTTCACTTTGTTGGTAATTTCTTTTGATGTGCAAAAACTTCTCAGTAAGAGCAGGTCCCAGCTGTTAATTCTTTCTTGTGTTTCCCATACGATTTGATTTTTGTTCATGAACTCTTTGCTTACCCCTATGTCTTCATGAGTTCTTCCTTCTTTCTCTTCCAGGAGATATAGTGTCTCTGTTTTAATGTTTAGATATTAATTCATTTTGACTTTAGCCTAGTGCATGGTGATAGACTTTGGTCAAGGTTGTTTTTGGTATGTAGAGAGCCAGTTTTTCCAGCACCATTTGTTAAAAAGGCTATATTTCTTCCAGTGATTATGTTTGGCCCCTTTGTCAAAAATAAGGTGATTGAGTGTGTTCATAAGGGTTTCAGCATCTTCTAGTCTATTCCATTGATCCTCAAGTCTGTTTTGTTGCCAGTACCATGCTGATTTTATCACAGTAGCCTTGTAGTATAATTTCAAGTCAGGAATTGTAATGCCTCCTGCCTTGTCTTTA
>NW_004524859.1:2057711-2058404 GCF_000260255.1 Octodon degus
TCTCTTTCTTAGTTGCAGCTTTCCCTAGTTTTGGTATCAGTATAATACTTGCCTCCAGGAATGATTTTAGGAGGACTGCTTCCTTTTTAATTTCATTGAAGAATTTGAGGAGTATAGTGACTAAATCTTTTGTAAATTTCTTGTAGAATTTAGCTGTGAATCCATCCAGACCTGGACTTTTCTTTATTGGTAGGGTTTTTTTTTTTTCATTACATCTTGTATTTCATTGATTGTTATTGGGCTATTGAGAGTGGTTATATCTTGTTGATTAAGTTGTGGTAATTTGTACTTTTCTAGGAATCTGTCCATTTCTTCTGTGTCTTCTATTCTGTGAGAGTAAAGATTCTCAAAGCAGCTATTGATAGTCTTCTGCATTTCTACTGGGTCTGTGGTAATGACACCCTTTTCATTCCTTATATTTTAATTGTTTTCTTTCCTCTTTTTGATGAGGTTAGCTAGGGGTTTATCAATTTTATTTAATCTTCCATAGAACCAGATTTTTGTTTCATTAATTCTTTGAACTGTTTTCTTAGTCTCAATTGAATTAATTTCTGCTCTAATCGTTATGATTTCTTCCCCTCTTTGGGCTCTGGGTTTCGTTTGCTCTTCCTTATCTAGTTGTTGAAGGTGCAGCATTAGGGTGTTTATTTGTTCCCGTTCTGTTTTCCTAATGTGTGAGTTCACAGCTATGAA
>NW_004524859.1:2059671-2061490 GCF_000260255.1 Octodon degus
ATATTATTCTTGTGCTGAATTTCTGGAATCTTGACTATTATATGTCTCGGTGTTGTTTTCATTGGGTTGAGGTTACTTGGCGTTCTGTATGCTTTGGTTACCTGAATGTCAGATTGTTTCCTCATATTTGGGAAGTTTTCTGCTATTACTTCTGCCCATATTTTTTAATGTTATTTGTATTGACTCTTTTTTTCTCATTGATGCCTATTAGTCTCACATTGTTCATCTGTGCATTGTCTTCCAAGTGATGGATTATTTTTTCCTGCATCCTAGTTGTTTTTAAGAGATCCTTTCTTACATTTTCACTGGCTGCACCAGCATCTTCAAGATGTGAAACTCTTTCTTCACTTTCACTTAAACAGTTTTGCAAGCTTGTGATTGAGGTTTTAATTTCCTCTATATCTCTTTGACTCTGCTTCATGCGATCTATTTGTTTCCTATATTGCTATTCAAGGAATCCATCATTTTTCTAATCTCCTCTATTTTTTTATTAAAGTCTTCTTTAGAAGCAGTTATTAATTATTTTGCTGCTGTGTGTTTTTTGGGATTGGGTTTCCTCCCTATGTTTCTGTAGTTGATTCTTTACTTTAGATGCTACGAGTTCAGAGAATTCTTTTTTTATTTCAGAAAAGAATTTTGCTCTGAGTTCCTCTTTAACTTTCTGCTATTGCTTATTTATTATTGATGCTATTAATTCATACATTTGAGCTGAGTTAGTGTCCTTTGCACTTGTTCTGGATGGGCATTGGGTTACTTCCATATGTTCCTGCCTTTTCTTCTTTACTGCAGATGCTATTAATTCAGAGAATTGTTTTTTCATTTCCAATCTGAGTTCCTCTATACCTTTCTGCAGTTGTTTCCTTATATCATAAGCCGTTGATTCATTGATTTCAGCTGTGTGATTACCAATATGTTCTGTGTTAGTATCTTCTGCACTTGTGCATTTGGGATCTGAGATTGCATTTTGCTCCTTCTCGTTTTCATTTCATGTAGCACTGTCTTCTGACCTTTGTTGTAGAGATTTGATGCAGTTATAACCTTAGCACCTACTGAAGTTCAGGTGCAGATGTACAAAGGTTGGATTTATCCAGCTGTGCCTGGCTTGGGTCTGGCTGCTGTGCTCAGCTGCTTCCTGCTGTCACCCTTGGGAGTGAACCTGTTGTGCCCCTCTGGCAATATGTTCTGCTCCTGGACTAGCTGGGTGTTTCTGTCCCCTACTCTGTCATCATGGATTGCAGCTGCAGGGTTTCACCCCAGGTCTGTATGCCAGGCCTGAGCTGAGTCTGGAGGGGACAAGGTGGAGTAGTAGGGGTAGGAAGCTCTCCCACACATTCACTGGGCCTGGGCTAGGACTGGATCTGGGGGTCCCTAGAACACAGCAGAAATTCTCACGTGGCATGGGGGTGTTGCGGAGTGGTGATAGGGGGTCCCAAGGGGGTTGAAGAGGGTCTCATCCATGCTGCATCTGGGCTTGGACCAGTAGGTCCTGCCAGTACAGGGTTTTGGCTGGTGTTTAAGAAATCAATTTTAGTTATATTTTATAGAGTACGTACATCACACCCTGCACAACGATTACGCACAGAAGCTGGATAACAAGGGCCTCTGTTCTCTGCTTCTTCAGATCTGTGTCAGCCTGGGGATGAACACTGGGAGTGTTTTCATGGCAACACTGTCACTCCTGCTCCCGGCTGTCATTATGGATCATTCAAGAAGCAGATCAGAGACAGCTGCATGTGCAATATTTGTAAGTACTTTTGAGATACCCAGAATATCCTCATATCGTGCCAGTTTCATCCCCATCTCTGGCACGTAGCAGGGC
>NW_004524860.1:0-535 GCF_000260255.1 Octodon degus
TATTGTTGGTCTGCGTAGTTACTTTTTGTTTCTATTTAAAACTCACAAGAAATGGATGGCCAAATAGCTCAGCAGATTAAAGCACCTGCAAGCAGGTACAGGGGCTCAGGGATTTGGTCCCCAGGCTTGCTTTGCTGGCCAGTCCCCCGTGGAATGGTGAGATGGTAACTGAGACTGGGCATGTGGGTGCAAGCCTGTAATCCCAGCACTTGGGAGACTGTAAACAGGAGAATCACTACGAGTCCAATCTAGTAGTGAGACCCTGAAAACCCTGTAGACCCTTCCATAAAATACAAAATAATAATAATGATAATGGGAATGATAATAATATTGATAAACTCATAAGAAACTAAAAACGATGAGCAACATCATCATTTGAATTCCTGTAAAAGCCAAAAATCATCAGCTTTCATTGGACACATAAGTGGCGTGAATTTCAGAATACTGCCCAGACTTTTGTTATGGAGGTAGCATCATAGAAGCACACAAGTTTACTATTACAGGCTCTACACTTTAAAAATATAGCATACAGGAG
>NW_004524860.1:28057-48193 GCF_000260255.1 Octodon degus
TCTCGTCATTTTGTGTAGCACTGTCTTCTGCCCTTTGTTGTAGATCTTTGCTGTAGTTATAACCTTCACACGTACTGAAGTTCAGGTGGAGCTCTACAGATTTTGGAGTTATCCAGCTGCGTCTGGCTTAGGTCTGGCTGCTGTGCTCAGCCCCTTCTTGCTGCGGACCTGGGTAGGCTTGGGTCTGGAGGTTCCTGGAACTCGGCAGAAATTCCGGACCTGGGGTAGGACTGGGTCTGGGGTTTCGGAAGTCGGCAGAAATTTCTACTCTGCGGGAGGGGTGGGGGGCGGCCCGAGTGGGCGGGAGAGGGTCCGGCCCACGCTTTGCCTGGGCTGGGATTGGTCTCGCCGGCACAGGGTAGCAGGTAGCTCTCCACACACTCACCGGACCTGGGCTAGGACTGGTGCTCCCTACTTTAATATTAGATCCCAGACATTAACACCCTCACACACAGTTATGTATGCCTTTGTGTGTATAAAGTGGATTGGAATGATACCATGAACTTATACAAATCATAATAAATAAAACATAAAAACAACAATAAAATCTAATACAAAACCAAGAAGAAGTAAACACTGTGTTGTGTCTGGAAAGAGATCAGCAAACTGCCTGGCTTTTATTTTTGTTGACAAAGGAGGAAGTAAGGGGGGATTAAACTATGAAATCTACAATAAAAATAAAAAATTGATCTGCTTCTTCACTAAAACATTTAGTAAGCCAAACCAAATGGACAAACGAGTAAACACCCTGGACTCACACAGTGTGGGAAAAAAATAAAACAACCAAAAATTCAAAATAATTTTATTTATTAATTTTTATTCTTATTTTTGTATTGTAGGGAATGGTCTAAATGGTGCTCAGGGTCTCACTACTAGATCAGACTCATAGATATCTGCCTGTGTAGAACTTCCCAAGAGCTGGGATTACAGGCGTGCGCCATCTCGCCCAGTCTCAGTTGCCCTCTCAGCCAGCCGGGGGTGGTGCCTGCAAGGAAGACCAGGGGATGGAACCCTCAGGCCCTGTGCCTTCTTGCAGATGCTTTAGTCCGCTGAGCTATTTGGCTGGCCCTCAGGAGTGAGTTTTTCTTTATTTGACATTATCAGTTGAGATTCACAGAACACAAGGAAGTGTTTAGGGTGTTTTATACCCTATTTGTAAAACATAGCTCTTTCATTTATTATTTTTTTATTTTTGACTTTCTATATAACTGCTTTGAGCTATTGCTTCTTCCACATGAGGATTTCTCTAACTAGTATATTGTATTTTTAAAAATTTCTTTGATAGAATATCTGAAGCATGGATATCAGGTTTTTTTCTTAAATCCTACTTTTTTTTTTTTTTCATCTTCTTTGCTTCTTGAGGCAGGGTCTCACTATGTAACACCGACTGGCCTTAAACTTGCAGTAGTCTTTCTGCCTCAGTGCCAATGTTATAGGTGTGCAACACCACACAAGGGTACAATTACATTTTTAGAAATGCAGTGTATAGGGCATTGCTTAGAGTTTGCTACTTCTTGAAAACATGTGCATGAGAATTAGATAAAAAATTCACATACATTACCAACAATATTTGCCTTAAACCCTTTCTGTTTTTGAGACAAGAAGCAGAGAGTGGGAACAGAGCAGGTGCTCACATTTTCATTGTTCCTTGGAGCCATGTGATGCGCAGTCCCAGGAGAAGCTGCAGTGGGGGCAGAGCTGGGGCCTCGTCACATTGGCACATTCCACATCCGTGGGGGGCAGCTGGGTGGGAGCCAGCTACTCACTGGCCTTGAAGTGTATTTCCCTTCATCTGTCTCCCATCTCCTTGATTGGTGGCAGGTGATCTGGGAAATTGGAGGTGATTTTCCAAGAATTGGATTCAGCTGCATTATTCCTTATGCAAACCTGGGTCCTCAGGGATTTGAGAGAGACGTACAGAATGTCACCAATCCATGAGAAGTTCCAGAATTTCCAGGCAACAAGAGAGAACCTGATTTGAGTTTACTATTTCCATATTTCATTTTATTTTAAGTGTCTAATAATCTAGCTGTAATGGTGTGGTTGTTACATAAGCACAAGTAATAGAATTTTTTAAAAACAGAGGGGGCAGGGAGATGGCTCAGTGGAATAAGATGTGCCTGGCAAGCACAAAGCCTGAGTTCAGTCTCCATTCTGCCAAAAATAAATAAATAAATAAATAAATAAATAAATAAATATTAAAAAAGAATTTTCTGGGATACCAGTGCTTTACTCAACAGATTTGGAAACATAGCTTCACTTAAGTTTATCTATTTGAATAGAAATAAATATCATTGGGGGCCAGGAAGATGGATCAGCAGAATAATTGCTTTCCTGGCAAGCACAAGGGCCTGAGTTCAATACCCAGTTCCGCCAAAAAAATATTATTTAGAAATAATAAAAACATAAAATGAAATATTTTGTTTATGTGAACATTTAATGGCCATGAGATTTGTAGAAAGAGGATATTTTCAAACCTATACTACGATTTGGATACAGAGTATGAGAATTTATGAGAAAAAGACTAGCAATTTAGGAAACAATCTTTGACGTATAATTCTTTTATTGTTTTACGTTATTATATGATTTAAAAACCCTGATTTTAAAAAGCCAAGACTGGGCTGAGATGGATTTATGTGGACTCGCAGAGACTTCCCCAAATCAGGACACGGTGAGGCCCTAAGAACCAATGTCCAGAAGTTGTCTATGAAGACCACACCTCGGCATGAATCAGCACTTTTAGAATAGACAGCCATGGAGAACATAGGGCTTACCCCAAGAAGAAAAAGCCTAGTTACAGTCTTAAACATTTCAATCCATCACTAATAAGAACCCCACAGATACGTCTTTCTCTGCTTCACTACAAAAATTCTCACAAAAGGGCAGGCATTAGTAAATACCATCAGCAAGTCAGAAACTGCCCATGACATGAACTCTTTAACATTAAAGATTCTGACATGAATTGTGTTTAAGATTAAAAGTCCTTGCTCTTGCTCAATTTCAACTTGTTTGCAAGTATGAATACTACAGAAGATTTTCAAAAGTATCTCAGGGGCTGGCCAGATAGCTCAGCAGATTCAAGGGACTGTGTAGGCAGACACAGGAGTCCCACGGTCCATCTTCAGCCTGCTATGCTGTCCCCTCTCCCGGAGTGCACTGAGACTGCAATTGAGATTAGGCATAGTGGAGCATGCCTATAATCCCAGTTCCTGGGAAGCTGAAAACAGGGGAATCACTACAAGTCTGATCTATATAGTGAGACCCTGTAAACCCTGTAATCTCTGTACACACACACACACACACACACACACACACACACAAAGTTGATCTGTACAACTGCATTTTTTTATGTTATTGTGAGCTATCTCCCTGGCCCTTTTCTTTGCTTTTATGTGAAATGTTTGTGAGTAGCTTCAGAGTTTAGATGTATTCATGATTCAGCCCTGGCTAGTTTGGGTCTTCCTTTCACAGCCTGCTACACATTCACACTGTGGTGTGCAGGCTGAGCTTAGCATTCATTCATTTTGTTCTTGAAAAGTGACTAAAAGGAGCTTATGCATTTTTTAATCACAGAGCAATAATTATATGATATAAACTATTTGTTTCTTTTAAATTTAGCTATTTTATGTAAAAGCATTTAGCACATAATGTATTACATTTGTGGATTTGTGTATATTGAACCACCCCTACATTTCTTGTATGAACCTCACTTGTTTGTGTTGTATCATCTCTCTGATGATTTGTTGCATTCTGCTTGCTAGTATTTCATTGAGGATTTTCATTTTTATGTTCATGAGTGGAATTTGCCTGTAGTTCTTTGATTGGGTCTGTCTGTTTTTGGTATGAGAATAATACTTCCCTCCAGGAATAAGTTTGTGAGAATTATTTCCCATTTGATTTTATTGACGATTTTGAAATGACAGAGTTGGTATTAATTCCTCCAAAGTCAAGGCATATCTGCAGGGACGCAGTCTAAGGTCCTAAGATTTAACCCTGTATTAATGTGTGAGAAAGATATGAGGGGATATCAGTGTAAGCTTAGAGCCAGGCTTCCTACAGAGGCACACACAACCAGCAGTGGGGTCACAGGACAGAATGACTAGAGGCTCGGAGAAAGGGCAGGTGAAAGGTGAGGAGCACTAGAGGCTGGTTTCCTGTTCAGTGTCTTAACTTTTCTCTCTCACTTATTTTCAGATTCACATTTTAATTCATCAACATATTTCCTCAGAAAAACAAAATGGGTCACTGAGGAGAAGTGGCTTGAGTCATGTCTAGAATTGGAGCAGGAAGATTGGGAAGTGCCAAAGTGAGGAAGTCCTCACACTGCATAGTGGGGGTGCAGGAACTTGCCCAGCAGTGAGCGTGTGGGAGGCACCGCCCTCAGCAGAGATGGTGTGGGCACATCAGAGTGCTCAACTGACAGACTGTGGGTCCATCAAAGGGAGAGTGGAATGTAGAAAACAAAGCTGGAATGACTGAAGCAGTGAAATACGTAAGAAGGCACTGGATTCCATTGCCAACTATTAAGTAATTAAACATGAGTTCACAGAATTGTAATTGACAAATGAATGAATAAAAGAAACACGAGTATGAGTCAGGAGCTTCCAGGCAAATGGTGATTATTTACTTTATGGGTATATGTTCCTACTTCTCTTTTCCTCCATCCATCCATTTGTACATACATACATACATACATACATACATACATACATACGTAGGTACACACATATATACGTACAAGACTTCAGTATTTATCTTTTTAAATATAGCTTTAACTCATGTATTAATGATTAACACTGGCACATCAGGGGTGCTCCACTGTACATTGGACACTCAGAATTTCTTGTAATGTGCTGGAGGTATCCAAATGCAAGGAACTAGATGCCTCCACATGCACAGAAATGATAAGGACATGGAAGGCTGATTATCTAATTTCATTAGTGCACACTGCATGCTTGCCATGAAGTATCACAATGGACTCTCTTAATATGCACAGTAATTACATGCTAATAAAATAAGTTATTTAGTGTTACTATTTTGATCCCAAGCTAATGAATTTTCAGACCAGAGTATAAATTGTGGAGCCCACATTGTTGGGTTTATACGGAATGGGCTAAGACCTGGGCTCTAATCTTCACCACCATGAGTTTCTGTGATCTGAGGCATCCCCAGACATCTGAATTAAAGAGATATTTTTTAAGACAGGAATAATCACTTCTTCCATAGTGAAGCATTCTCATTTTGTAGACAGTTGACTTTGCAGGATGATTGTCAGGAATCATGAACTTAATTCTTCTATTTAAGAAGATATTTCACTGAAAGTAAAATCTTCCAGTAGTGGCAAGAAATGAGGTAGTCCACCTTTCTGAGACATTCCAGTAGGATTCAGAAAATGAGAGACTGCCCACTGTATCACTGAGCAGAGACTGTTTCCAGCTGTCTGTTGCCTGCCCTGAGGAAGTGACGGTCACTCATGTTATCCAGCAAGGTGGGATCCACACGTTTAAAACATTTATGTGAACACTCAGGTTTCCATGGGGAGATCAGGATTGTGCCACTTATTTCTTCTTCACCAAGGCTGGGAACTAACATCATGTCAGCAAAAGCTCCTACACCATGCTAAATCCAAAGCAAATGCTTGCTACATTGAATGTAGGTCCACTCTGTGGAGAGCCTGGAAATCAATGGTGGTGAATGCACTGCCCTGGGACAACACTAATCCTAAATCACATGAGGCACTGAAGCCCTTCTAGCTTATGACAGACACGGTGTCAGAGTCAGTTTACTCTGAACTAAATCACACAGGGACAATGAACTGCTTCCACAGTATGTGGGAATACAAATTATTTGATGAAAATAAAAATGGTTTTGAGTTAGAATCCTTCACTATATATCAATATACATACTATCGGTATTTACCTGTGGTGTCTATCATGTTGTGTGACTGCCTGCATAGGTACATAAACAAATGCCCAGTGCTAAACATGTACTGTCCGACTAATAGCTGGGAGCTGAGTTGTGGTTACCTTTGGACAAAAGACTTTCACTTGTGAATATTCAGTTACGTGAAAGCCTGTCCACTGCATGTCTATTCCTGGAGAAAGAGAACATTAGGCCTGGTGCAGACAGCGACAAAGAGGATAAATGGAGCTCAATAAGGACACAGCCAACAGTGCCAGGAAAGGAACCTCAGCTCTCTCCCCCTTGTGCCTTCTATACAAGTGCACAACTTATCTGCATATACCATACTCGGCATGTGGATTAACACAAACCCAACATTTGATTACATTCAGAAACTTTGTCATTTTGAAGACTCCCGTGGGAGTTGTAAAGTCAATCTGTAAGAAAACGGAGCTACCTTGATTCCCTGATTTTGGGTTGGTGGTTCCCTGAGCTGAGTGTTCTAGGAATCAAACAGTAAGAGAAGGGGAAGCTGTGTCTGGTTGAACACCCACTGTATTCTCTTCTCCAGGTGTTTTTTTCCAAGTACAAGAATCTGGCCTGGCATAGTGAAGCCATTGAAATCCCTGTCCCTCACCTGTTGGTCCCTGGTTACTCCATCACCAGCATTTACCCCTGCAGCTGGATCAGTCTAACCTCAAGGAAGGGACTGCACTCCATGGAGTTCAGTGGTAAATGTGAAAGAATGGCTTCAAATCCCTCTCAGAAAGGCCAGTCAACCTGTCCACCCATCTTAATATCATTCTTCCTGCAGCAGAATTTGTTGATGTCTGAGGGCACAGCCATGCGTTACTTACTGCCCAAGAGATCCAGTGTGAGCCCAGAGAAAATACACCTGCAGGACAGCTCAGGACAGCAGGGGGCGCTGAGGATCCACTGAGCACCAGCAAGGACTCCAGGAGCCATTGCAGAGGAGGTTGGGCAGTGAGGTCTCCTGTCCTCCTTGGGGTTTTCTCTGTTTTTGAAGATCACACGACCTAGAGACCTTGTTGTGTCCATTTCCTGTGTCCTTTCTGGCATTAGGATCAATATCAAGATGCATTTTCAACTTGCTTTTTAAAATCCTTGACTCTATGAAGAGATTAAATATGGTCTCTGAAGTGATTTATTTTTTTTGTTCCTATATCAAGCTCACAAGAAACGAGACAATGATGAGCAACATGACCAATAGCACGAAATCCTGTAAAAGCCAAAAGTCATCAGCTTTCTTTGGATCGATAAGTGATGTGAATTTCAAAAAGCAGCCCAGACTTTTTCATGGAAGAATCATCATATAAGCACACAAGTTTATTATTTATAGGATCTGCAATTTTTGAAACATAACATACAGTTCATTGGAGATTCCTGGGACTATAAGAAGAATCTGTTTCCCAACAGGTTGCAACAGTTTTCTAACTTTCTTCAATGCTTCACTAGAGGGCATTTAATGCTCTTTTATATCAAAACTGCATATAAAAACAAATGTAAGTTTTTATCTCAGACAGATCTATATCCAGTCATAGACTCTGGAACTTAGAAAAATCCACTGTTTAATCCATACTGGGAGGTCTTGACTAGTGTAGTACCATTTATAGATAATGAAAAATGAATAGATTGCTATATCTGCTGCTCAGATTTTATGATATAGAATTAAGTGTTAAAAGAACACACATCTGTGTTCTCAGAGTTTGAAGCAGAATGAAATCTGATGTAGTTTCTCTGTGCTGAGAGAGCTGTCATTTTCAGACTTAGTGGAAAAATAACTTTTTAAGTACTGGAGATTGAACTCAGGGCATACACCTTGAATGATAATGCAGATGCCCTGAACTTTAATATTAGGAATGGTCTAATTTCCTCAGCTGATCACAATTGTGATGGTTTGGTCTCAAACTTGAAGACTTTAAGGATTACAGATGTTTTCGACCTTGGCCAGCTCTGTGGAAAACTACTCAGACATTTGAAGTCCTTCTATGTCACTCAGGATTACAAGGATGACCTTTCTCTTCTATGTACTGAAACATGGGACACGTGACTGCATAGGGATGGTACAACTGTAGGCATCCTCTAAATGTCATTTTTGGATTAGAAGACACATTTTTATACTACACAAGTACACACAATTAATTCATTGTATCTTGCCAAATGAAGTCAGTTACCAGAAAAAAATTCCTCTTTATGTTCAACTAGATGATTTTTATTTGTGCTATAAATTCAATTCATATTTTGGTAAAATGTAGGCCCAAATCACACTCTCTGAGGTCCTCAAACATAAATGGATCCAAGAACAAGCAGCATCCATGACAGTTGAGCATCTCTGAGGCAGCAATGCAGACACTCAGGGTTTCTGCTCTTGCTATTGACTTGCTTGCTGCCCTTCCTCTGCTCCTCAGAGGTTCTTCTCTGAATACAAGAAAACTGAACATGCACTGTAATATGATACCTCTGATCTTATTCATTTTTTGTGTTTTGACAAGTAAAGCCATCAGAACAGAGATATCAATAGCAAAGTACAGTTACACAGCTACATGACAATGCAGATAGGCAACATAACATAAAATCATGAAAAAATAAATATATTCCACATAATTATGGGGCAGAGGACAGTTATATTTGAGAGCTTATTATCCTTGTGATGTGCCAGGTATGTTCACCATTTCTATCATGAAGACTACCGCCAGTTCAGGAGGAAGTCTGAAAGACCTGTATCCTGGGAGGTGGGCCAGGGTACAGCACAGCAAGGCTGAGGAGGAGCTTTATGTGATCCAGATGGGCCTTGGAGTGCATTTCAGCTAGTACAATACAAGAAGGAACAGATGTAGGTCATATGTGGAGCCCTGTGTCTTCTAAGATTGGGCATGAGGAAAAAATCAGTTATCTGTGAACTGTCCTTGTGGTAGGACATACGTGTGGAGACACTGAGGAACAGGCTCTTGTATAAATAGGAAATGAAGTTCAGCAGTCTACTGTCCTTCTCATTTGCTAACCTAGTTTTCTCTCTGTCTGTCATGCAGAAGACAGGCCCTAACATGCAGAATAGCCTCTTGCTATCCCCAGGGACACAGTGCTCTGGTAGAAGGTGGACCATCTGCCCTGGTTTGCTTCAGTCCTCTAGGACAAAAAGCAGAGGGACAAGGCTGTCTGCAGCAATGGGAGCCTCTCAGCCTTGACTTTCTCCAAGCCCATGCATCACCTAAGGCCTTGTATCTGACAGCTTGGTCCTCAGTGGCCAGGATACCCCAAAGGTGCAGATGAGGAAGCCACAGCTGAGACCTGAGTGCTACTCATCGCAGCCTGCCTCCCTGTGAGTTCTGAGACATCAGTCCTCCCATCATGGTCAGGAATGCAAATCTCTTCCGGCTCTTCCTCTGCTGGTTTGAAAAGCACAGCAGGGCCTGGTTCAGAACACCTGTGGCACCATGGACAGGCTTTCTTCCCTTCTGCTGCTGCTGCTGACTGTCCTTGCCTGTGAGTGCCTTAAACAGGGCCTCAGGGATCCCAAGGCACCTGTCTCCTCCTGAAATAATTTATATTTCTTCTATTTTTCCACAGGTGTCATGTCCCAGATTACCCTGAAGGAGTCTGTCCCTGGTCTGGTGACACCAAGTGAGACTCTCAGGCTCACCTGCTCCTTTTCTGGTTTCTCACTGATCACATATGGTATGGGTGTAGGCTGGATCCGTCAATCTCCAGGGAAGGACCTGGAGTGGCTGGCAAACGTTTGGTGGAATGATGTTAAAAACTACCACCTAGACCTGAAAAATCGGCTCTCCATATCCAAGGACACCTCCAACAACCAGGTGTTCCTCACGATGAACAGTGTGGACCCTGCAGACATAGCCACCTATTACTGCGCAAGAGGACCACAGAGGTTCAGCCTCAGGATCTTCCTGTACAAGATCTCACCCTAGTTCCCTCCCCTATCTATAGATTGGGGAAGTGTGAAGTGTATGCCCATCCTGTCAGCCTCTAGGAATCACCTCCTCTTCAGAACATTTGGCCCTGTCTTCCTGTTACATTTTATACTCTATATAACTTGAATTTCTTAGCTGCTCATGCAAGGGAGGTGGCATTTTCTTTTTACAAAATGCATCATTACAGTTGGTTGCTACCTGGGCTATCAGAAGTTACAAATAGGACAAAACCTACGCCTATATACCAGCTAGAAGCAGAGTACAAATCACAACACAGCCCAGTAAAGATTGGGCTTCAGACTTAGGGAGACAGTTCAGTGGCATAGGTATCTATGTGGTAAGCACAAATTCCTGAGGTTGATCCTTGATGCAATAAAGGAATGGACTGCATCATTTGAAACTGAGCGAGGACAGGCTTCAAAACTCCTGCTATTATAATTCAGACCTTAAGTGTCTCCTAAAGCTCACATGTGGAAGCCTTGACATGCAGTACAACAATTGTCAGACATGGGCCCTAGAGTAGTGACTGGATCCTGTGATCAACAATGCAACAATGTCCTCAGTGAATTCACCTTTGATGTGGTCTTAAATGATTGGGCTATTAGCAATCTTGTCCTCCTTTGAGAGAATAGGCCTTGTGGATTCCATCTTATCTTCAGCTTTTCTCTCGTACTCATCTTCTACTTTCTCTTCTGCCTCTTACTCATCCTATCTCCCACACCTCCTGCTCCTTCACTCTCCTTGTCCTCTCCCTCTTCCTCCTCTTTCTCTTTCACATAGCTGTGTTGTGCCCCTTGCTCCCGCTTCCACGTGTTCTATCTTCACACAGGACTATAGCTGTGGAGACAGCTGAACATGGACTGAACATCAGAAACTGTGAGCCTACATACATTTTTTCTCTTCATAATGGGTTTCTCAGACCCTGTTTCCTAATGAAGGTGAGCAGTTAATCTAGGATTACAGAAATAAAAACAGTAATATTTTTGTAACTATGAAAAACACTAATCAAATGCATATGACTAATACAGTTTATGATATAATAAGATGTCTTCCCAGCAATTATACATGTTTATGTATGATAATCTGAACAGCTCATTTGAAGACAACCTTATGCAATATAACAACCATTGTTGAATTCCTATTATGCTGTTTACCGAAATTCTATATTCCTTGTAGTTATTTTTTAATATATTTTATTCTCCTTAAAAAACAAAATGAAGAAAGAAACAGTGAGGCACTGAAAGAAGCCAGAGGCATGAAACCTAGAAAGAGAAATTGTAATCCTAATGTTGCACACATTTCCCTAAATGGCATTAAAATTTGTAAAATAAAAGTAAGTAAGTAAGTAAGTAAGTAAATAAATAAATAGGTAAGTGTGTTCCCTTCCAGGCAGCAGCAAACAGTTCAGCCCGTGGCTCCGTGAGTCCCTCCTGGCTGCTGCCACCACTTCCTCAGCATGACTTGAACTGCTGGAGATGACCTAGAGCTGGGGACTTCTCGCTCTCAATGTTCATAGAATCTATGCTTGTGCTCTAGGCTCAGGGACAGTTCAGAGTCTTCGTTCTTCTCACCTCCCCTCATCTCTTCTCTGCTTGGAGTTCACTGACTCCTACTGTACACCAGCATTCGTCCAAAATCAAGCACTTTGTATTGTCTTCCTAATTAAATTGATCCTCAGGTTTCATCTGTGGGCAGTTCGTTTGTCTTTCCTATGACAGCTGAGTGAAAACTGCCCGCGATCAGTTTCACAAGATTGTATCATTTCTATTGTTTTCATTTTTCTTGTACAATTCCTGATTTGTTCTTTCTTTTTTAAAAGCTTGTAGTAGCAGGCTGGCCAGAGCTCAGCAGATTAAAGCACCTGCTTAGGCAGAGCTCTGGAACTAGTTTTGTTAACCAGCATGCTCTGCCGGCCCTGGCGCGGGGCACGCGGAGACAGCAACTGATACTGGGCGTGGTGGCACACACCTGTAATCCAAGCCATGAGAGGCTGAAAACAGGAGAATCACTATGAGTCTAATCTACATAGTGAAATCCTATAAATCCTGTACTAAATACATGAAAAAGTTAGTAGTACCTAATCATGAGTTGAAAGATGGAGATGAAGTGGTAAGATAATAGAGTTTTTATGGTTTTATTAATCTTCATGGCTGAACTTAGGCTAACATATTGTTAAAATTTATTTTTTATTTCTTTTTTACAGGGTCTCACTACACAACTCAGGCTCATAGTGATCATTTTGATCAGCTGGCTCCTTCTGCCCGGGGGTGATCCCGGTGTGGCATGTGGTGCCAGGGATTGAACTCCTATCCCTGTGCGTGGCTAAGCTAATGGTTAGTCTGAGCTATCTCGCGGGATGTTTTGCTGTTAGAGTTCTTTTTTTTTATCTTTCATACTTCAGCATATTAACTGATCCAGATGCTATGTTTTATTTCCTTTTTGCTTCTCTTATCAATGGTACTACACCGTGCACATGTAGCACACATGGTCTATCACAGAGCATGACCATCAAGCCTCAAACTTTTTTAAATAATATGTAAAAAAGAACATTTTCATGAGTCTCTTGGTGATATTGTGGTACATTTGTCATCTCTGTATTGATGAACTCCAAGCATTTATATATTCATTGTTTGTAGACTTAGCCATGGCTGTGTAGTAAGAAAGCTGCTGTTCTTCCCTCCATCTACTAGGGATTATGCTGCACAACATGCTAACCTCTCACCACAGTTCTTCATGAAAGAACAGGGAATAACACGCTTATTTGCTTTGCCTCTGTTCTTGTTGTCAGTACTCCACTTTCTCCATCTTCCACACAAGCCATTTCCTGTGTCCACCAGTTTCTCTTTTTCTATGAGATCAGGTATGACATTAGATAATAAAAGTGACCGCCTAGAGGATGTGTCATTTTGTGCCTGCAATGGGTTCATTTAACATTAAGATCTTCTAGTCTGTGAGTCTGCTTTCTGTCAGCATAACAAATCTCTACAATACTTTTCAGAAAAACAGGAAACGGTTGTTTTATGTCACTTTTTTTGAGCTTCAAGCCCTTCTTCAGGGGTAGCCAGCATTTCATCCCTTGGCTTCCCTTTGGTTCTGTTTCCCTGTTTGTTCCTCTAGAAGAGTAACTATTTCTGCTTTGGAGAATGTTATATGACTTTCCCACATTGCTATGAAGCTCAGGCTGTGGCTGTCCTGCAAAAGAATTGCCCAATATTTTTCTGCACTGTAACAGATCTATTAAATCCAGGTGAAGTACTCTGTAGATATTAGATTACATCTTAAGTTTTCTGGTGGTGACGTTGTGAATATATTGAGGTAGGTTAAATAGTACAGCCACACAGGGGAACGGATGCCCCCAAAATGATGGAAGGAGGTTGCTCTGCGCTTGAAAACATCATGATAAAACAACAAAATACAGAGAAATATTTCAAATTTATAAATAAATGATTCAACTTAAAGAAGTAGAAAATTAAGAACATTTTTGAAAACTCTAGTTATTTGAAAAAAAATTATTGAAGAGACTTTAGAAAAAATGATATAAAACAAATATTTAAAAATTAAATATTAGCAAGCACTAAGGTTTTAATAATGTATAGAAAGAGTTTAAATTGAAGCTTTGAAACAATGATAAAGATAAACTAGAGAAAGCAGTTTATAACACGGTGATGAGCAACAGTTTTTTGGCCCAGACTCTAAAGTAACTAGCAACAAACTAAATACCAGTCAAATAGAATTCTTTTGAAATGAAAAGCACCCACAATTAAATGTCAGTAACACAGTTGAAGAGATTACTCATAGAACACTTGAAAACATTTTCATCTGACAAAAACTTACATACACATTGTTTAAGAATACAATCCTTTCAATGAAACAATATAGATATAATTTTATTTTTTGTGGTACCGGGGATTGAACTCAGGACCCTGTGCTTGCTTGGCAAGCATTTATTCTACTGAGCTATCTCCTTGGCTCCCTATAGGTATACTAATATATTAAAAAATACTGAAATATTAGTTTCTCAAAAGTAGCCATATATGATCCAGAGGTAATTGAAAAACATGTAAAAACACTTATCATTGAAATTAATTTCAGAGGATGGCCATTATCAGAGAAAATGTTTTAAAATTTCTTGAGGTAAACCCGGGAATGAAAATACTTTTTTCTTTCCTAAGAATGTGGTTTAGCAAATGTGATACAGAAAACAGTATCTATGTTTCACAAAATGTACAACTATAAATACTGCACAATCCAGCAATCCAGTAATTGTACCCACAACAGATGGAAATGATCTCAGTCTGTCAGGAAGACACATGCATGCCCATGATTTATGCAGTTCTCAAAATAACCACAACATGAATCAACGATACTGTGCATCAAGATGTGGATGGAGGGCTGGCCAGAGAGCTCAGCGGACTAAAGCAGCATTAGAATGGTGTAAAATCATGTCATGTTCTCTCATTAGAGGAGGTGGGAAAACATCACTGACCCTTATAACTCTGTCTCTGGATTGCTAATGGAGCACACTGACACTGTGAGAAGGATCCAGGCCCAAATACCTGAGAGGTTCTTACCACATGCAAGCCCATAGCTCGTAGGTCTATTGTGCTTCTTCCTCTAGGTGCACATCAGAAAAATAGAGCAAATGAGCAAACATGTTTATTAAGTCACAATTAATTTTGAGAACACTACTTAATATTCTGTATTCATTACAACTCAAGCACATAGTAAGGAATTTTTATTCCTCATAAGGAACATTACAAAAGTTCTCCCAGCAGACTCTCCTATGTTCTTCATCAATCTCTGGGTGCGGCTTACACACTGTAGCTGCCTATATAGCTGAGACCATGCAAACAGGGCTCGATCTGCTGATGAAAATGAGCTGAGCCCCACCCTACAGCCCAGGTTCCCATTCATGATCAGGACTGAGCACAGCGAGCTCACAGTGGGATTTGGACAGTGCTGAGTTTTCATTATTGCTGTATTAAAAGGGGATTGATGGTAAACAAAAGATAGTGAGGTTGTGGAAGCCTGTGAGTGAAATAAACAGCGGGTCTCTGCGACAGTTACTTGTTCATGATGTGTCTGTGTTTTCAGGTGTGAAGGCTGAGGAGAAGCTGTTAGAGCCTGGTGGAGGTCTGGTGCAATCCGGTGGGTCCCTGCGACCCTCCTGCGTGGCCTCTGGCTTCATCTTCAGTGTCTACTGGATGAGTTGGTTCCACCAGGCTCCAGAAAAGAGGCTGGATTTGAAGAAAGGTGGTGGCTCATATGACCCAGACTCTATGAAAGGCCAATTCAACATCTCCAGAGATGAGAAGAACACACTGTATTTGCAAATAACCACACTGAAAACCGAGGACACTGCAGCATATTACTGTGGAAGACACACAGTGAGGGGATGTCAATGTGAGCCCAGACACAAATCTCCCTGCACGACCTTTGAAAAACAGCAGGGGGCACTGGAAATGCAGAAGCAGCAGCAGGTTTAAATGGAGGCTGCTTTGCTCTTTGGATCTGACCCTTCTTGGCAACATAATACTTCCTTCTAAGTATTCTGATTTCATATTTCTGACCTTCTGATATATCTTTAGACTCGCTTGTTTACATGGGAGAACGCTTTTTCAATTCCTCATCACTTCACTAATTGACAGTGCCCATTATTGATCAGTACACTTCCATCAAAAAGTACGAGGATCCATACCACGTTGTTATAAAGCATCTTCATAATTTCCAAATGAACACCACACAATTTGGCAATCAGTTTTTAATCTAGCACTTGCTTCTTTCTACAGTCAAAGTGAGGGTAAATGCGTTCCTATCTTTATTGATTTTTCCATTCCTCAAATTGGTTTACAAGCTTCAAATAATAGAGTAAATGTGTTTATATCCAAGTTTTTTATACTTAGTAAAATAATTTGAATTTAATGCATTTTTACCCATTTGTATTTGGGATAAAAATTATAGAGAGCAGCAGGTACTGATAAGGATGTAGAAAACAGAAAGCCCTCATCATTGGTCTGTAATATTGCAATTTTAAACACACACATAACATTATATATATATATATATAGTTTGAGAAACTACCAACAAAATTATGCCATTATAAAAATGAAATAAATCAAATGTCAAAGCTTAAATATTACATGAATTTTCTTATTTGAGAAATAAAATATTTAAGAAAATAAAAAATATAGATAATAGTAAATTAAATCTTACATATTTTTTTAACAGTGAAAAGGACAGATGAATAAAGGAAAAGAGGAGAGTAGGGAAGAGTAGTGTATGAAAAGGATGAAATGCTTATAAAATGCCCCAATTCCCCAGAGCAGTTGAAACAATGAGAATTGCAAACTGTCTCAATAAAAAGAAAACCAAAACATTTAAAAATATACATGAAAATAGAAAGCAGGGGAGATAGCTAGGTAGAATAAGTGCTTGCCTGGCAAGAACAAGGGAATGAGTTCAATCCCTGGTTCTGAAAAAAAAAGTAAAAATAAAGACAGGCAGATACTGACAGTAACTAATGATAGACTCATCAACTAGCATCTGTGTCAACACTGATTTTGTTTCCTTCACTAAACAGCAGAGTGCAGGAATGCCACACTTGTTGACCCTGCAAGAAGGGAGAGCTCCAAACCTCACCAGTTGTCCCCCTCTACATGCAAGTACTGTTACAGGAAGCACTGTGTCCACAGCTTAACGGAGAACAGGCTCAAGGAAATAGATGCAGCATCCTTAGGGAATCAAGGCCTATGTAGAAAACACAACTGATTATGACACTTTCATGATCTTACCTGATGAGAAAGCAACAACCATTAACATCAAAATTCCATGACATGTGCACAAGCATAAATCTGAGAAGACAAAAAATACTCTCAAGTCATAACACATCCTGAGGAATCATAAGTCCTTGATGCTGTCATTATTCCCAAGGACACTCATATTTGCTATGTGTGCTACATTCTGTAAGACCTCCATCCCCTGACCTACTTGTGTAGCAACATGAGCAGCCAATAGGGCCTCCCTCTGGCAATGAGACCGAGCCCAGCCCTGATGCATCAGTTCTGTACTGGAGCCCAGACTTAGATTTCCTGGTATTCCTGCTCAGTGGTGCCACTGAACCCAGATAAGAGGGTTTAGTTTGAGCTTGAGCACCTTGTTGAAAGGTTTAAGTGTAATTCATGAAAAATAACAGATCTTGAGTGTGTTCCTGCACATTAGTAGGATAAACAGGTAACATCTGTGACAGTTTCCTGAGGAGGATGACTCTATGTCTGCAGGTGTTGTGTGTAAGGTGCAATAGGCATAGTGAGGGGAGCCCTAATGTAGCTCCCTGGGTGCTGAGGACACCTTTGCAAACTCTGACTCTCTAGAGTCCCTTTTAGGAGCTATAGAGTGTGCTGTTTCTTCCAAGCTTTGGGAAGGAGAAGATTGGGTCTTGCTAATTAGTGACTGGGGAAGGTAGCACATATTATGCAGCTTCCATGGAGGATTTATTGATTATTCCAGAGACAAGACAAGGACACACTCTGCCTACCAATTATGATTCTGAGTACTCAGGACGTGATTATGCATTACCAGACCAGAGAATCACTGAGAAGACAACAACTGAAGCCAAAAAGAAAACCACTTCAGGGTCTCTGTGGCCAGCAGTGGTGCAGAGGATCCATTGAGCACCAGGAGATCTCCCAGCATCAGGTGCAGAAAAGGAAGCTGGAGAGGGAGGGTTTCACATCATCCTTTGTGGTTTCCCCTCTATCTTAACCTTGTGTTACCTGATGAGACCCTCCACACAGAATCTAGGTTTATGCTGTGGCCTCATGGGAGGGTCAATGGGGAGGAGGCTTGAGCTCCCCTGGTGCCTGCAGGTCCCCTTTATAGGCTCACCCAGAGGTATCAACAGATCTTCAGGGAAGCCTCAGATTGCTCCCTACTCCCCTTACAGGTCTCCCTGCAGGGTCAGTAAGAGAGTCCATTGCTCCAGGACAAGGTTGTAAGAACTGGGTCTCCCTGAAAGATTCTCAGGAGCATGTTGAATACATTCTCTGAATTGGAGTCACTGTTGAAAACTATCCTCATTCTGATAGGTACACCTCTGATTTTGGAGAAAAGGTAGGTACTCAGAATCTACTGTACCCTCCTGCAGGCTGTGAGTAGGTGTGGAAGCTTGATCTGATTCCTCTAAGGCTTGAGTCCTCCCCATTAAAATCTCATCCAAAATTGCAAGTTCAGAATGAATTCACAGTTTGATAAATATTTCACCAGACGAGTTTATTTAAGTCAATCCCTCAAAAATTGGAAATATGGTGTTGTACTGGTTTATGTATTTCAGTAGTGAGGGACTGGAACACAGGCATATTCTTTCAATCTGAAATGGTGCAGCATTTTGGTAGACACACAGAGCATGACCTTAACTATCTGGTTTTATTGTTGACACCAGGAATGAGTGTGTAGAACGGTGTGGAGGATCAAAGCACACGATGGGTACATGGACAATATAGATCTTCCAACGGGTAAAGATGAAGAATACAGATATCATATATAATCTGTAGAAACTCCAACATTCTGCTTTGTTTCATTGTGAAGGAGACTAAAATAAAATCAGCAGAAACTCTTAGGCAAGATGCAAAGAACTAAAGCAAAATTCACAGGAAAGTCCCATCGCTGATGGGGTCAGGAACCGAGCCCCAATCTGAACATCACAGGGCTGTTCAGAGGATCAGTGGCTTTGTGTAGATAATATGGGAAATCATCAACCCAGATAAGAACCTAGGAAACCATATTAGAAAATTAGAACTAACCCATGGGCAGTGATCCTTCCTAAGAGGCAATGAGATCTGTTAATACCTGGTACAACTAGGTAGAGGTTAATATACCCACTTAGCATCAGGGACACTGATGGACAATAAAAAAGTCTAGTGGTTTATGGACCATTCCACATTGTGTTCAGAAAGCAGAGTCTTCCTGTGGTGGCTTAATTCTTAGTGAGGAGATACATGCATGCTCCAGTTGTAAGGAGTGGCAGGAGGATATTTCCTCAGACAGGATAAGTGCATTATTCCCAGGATCCCACTACTGAATGCTCCATGTAAAATCTCTTCCAGCTTCCAGGTTGGAGTAGATCTATAGCTAAGAATTTTCCTGCCTCATTAATATGCAAATAATCAAAGACTGCTGAGGTAAATATGGATTGTCTGTGTACCAGAGCATTCTGCAACTATCTCTAGCCTTCATAAAATCTTCCAGAACACCACTCCACAACATGAACTGAACCTGGAGAATCCTCTGCTTAGTGGCAGCTGTGAAAAGTAAAGTGACCTCTTCTCCTAGCACTGAGAAAAGGACCAGAGATGTCAGGGGGCCCTGCCTCCAACTTCTGTCTTCTCTCCTCAGGTGCTCATGGCCAGGTGCAGCTGGTACAGTCTGGGACTGAGCTCAAGAGGCCCTGGGCCTCAGTGAAGGTCTCTTGCAAGGTTTCTGGCTACAGCTTTACCATCTACTACATGCATTGGGTGTGACAGAGCCCTGGACAAGGCCTAGAGTGGACTGGAAGGATCGACCCAGACAATGGCAATACTAAATATGCTCAGAAGTTCCAGGGCTGGGCCACCCTCACTGCTGACAAGTCCTCCAGCACAGCCTACATGGAGCTCAGCAGGTTGGCATCTGAGGACATGGCCGTGTATTACTGTGCAAGAGACACAGTGTGCTAGCCACATCCTGCATATTTCAGAGAACCAGAGGGAAGAGCAGCTGCCGAGACAGAGTTGAAGAGACTAAAATCGTGATTAGAAAATTGGTGAAGTGACTGATGAAAGGAAAAATAAAAACATGTATGCATCTTAACTGAACAGGGTAATTGTGGATTATCCACTTCAGTGGACCTTTGCCTTGGCTGGTGTCTGATGTACCATCCACTGTCATGGTCATGAGTCTTTGCAGACGGCTGAATTTAGTGCTTATGGTTTGTTTATGGCCTAATTCTGATATTATGAGTGTGAATTTTGCACCACCCTTGGTTGAGTAGCTGGTGTATGCTAGAAGGGAATGAGAGGTTCACTGCCTCCTTTCCTGTTGGTTTTGGTATTTTCAGCCTCCCAAAAGTCTTTTTTTTTTTCAAAATTTTATTGATAAACAGCAATGAGACAGTTTCAAATCAAATTGGAAGTACAATTTCAACAAATAACACACTGCATATATTCTTCTTAGTGGTTAATTGTTATACAAGATACGGACTTGAGATTCTATTTACAAACACCATTAGAACAAATCATTCTATTCATTAAGA
>NW_004524860.1:50009-51268 GCF_000260255.1 Octodon degus
GCTTTTAGTATACTGTCCCTATGCTGAATTTCTGGAATCTTGATTATTACGTGTCTGGGTGTGGTTTTCATTGGATTGATATTATTTGGAGTTCTATATGCTTCGGTTAGAGGAATGTCAGATTTTTGCCCCATATTTGGGAAGTTTTCTGCTATTACTTCTGCCCATATTCTTTTTATATCATTTGTATTTACTCCTTCCTTTTCATTGATGCCTATTAGTCTCACATTGTTCATCTTTGCATCATATTGCAGGTATTGAAATATTTTTTTTTGCATCCTAATTGTTTTTAAGAGATCTTTTCTTACTTTTTCACTAGCCGCAATGGTGTCCTTCAGGTCAGAAAGTCTATTTTCACTTTCACGCCAACGGTTTTGCCAGCTTGTGATTGAGGTTTTAATTTCCTGTATATCACTTTGAACCTGTTTCATAGATTCTATTCCTTTCCTAAATTGTTTATTCAGGGGTTCCATCATTTTAATATTCTCCTCTATTTTTTTTATCAGTGTATTCTTTAGAAGCACTTAATACTTTTGATTAGAGTTACCACTTCATTTTTTACTTCTGAAATTATTTCTGATCTGATTTCTTCTATACCTTTCTGCAGTTAATTCTTTACTGTCAACTCTATTATTACTGGGATATTTGGCATATGATTTCCAGTTTCCTCAGTGCTAGTGTCTTCTGCAGTTGTACTGTGTGGACTCAGGGCCTGAGACTGCATTTTGTTCCTTCTCTTTGTCATTTTGTATATCACTGTCTTCTGACCTGTGGTGAAGAGCTTGGAAAGAGTTATTACCTTATCACTAGGTCTGGATCTACAAAGTTCAGATTCCTCCAGGTGGGTGTTGCTTGGATCTGGCTGCTGTGCTCCATTTCATTCTGCTGCAGCCGTTAGACTTGAACCCTTTGTGTCTCTCTGCCAAGATTTTCTGCTCCTGAATCATGTGGGTGGGTCTTGCCTCTAGCCACTATGCAGGGAGTTTTGATGAAGGGTTCCCTGCTGGGCCTGCCCTCTGGGTCTGTTCAGGATCCCGAGGCCTGGGTTGTCTCACTCACTCAGCGGGCCTGCGCTCTGGGACTGTTCAGGATCCCGCGGCCTGGGTCGTCTCTTAGATTATATTTTAACATAGGATAAAGAATTATATACTTCTCATGTTTGCACATAAGTCCAAAAATCTCACCATATACAACCTTGAAGCAGGACCCTCCCACAATATTCCTTTTTCTGTTTCTTGCTTTCATTCACCATCCCCTTC
>NW_004524860.1:51368-74254 GCF_000260255.1 Octodon degus
TTATTTACCTGTTATCATTTACTCCTTTTTCTCCTGTGTTTAATTGCTTACCCTATTTAGTTGCTTGCTTCCTATCTCATTCTTGGAGTTCTGATCATTTTGGTCCCTTTCTAGAACATCTTTCAGTATCCTGTGTAAGGTTGGCTTTGTCATCGTGAAATTTTTTAGCTGTTCTTTTTCATAGAAGTATTTCACTTCTCCATCAAACTTGGAGAGTTTTGCCGGGTATAGTAGTTTGGGCTGGAATTTTTTTTCATGGAGGACTTGAAGCACTCTGCTCCATGTTTTTCTTTCCTGCATGGTTTGTGAAGAGAAGTCGGCCGTAATTCTGATGGGTTTTCCTTTAAATGTGATCTGCTTCTTTTCTCTAGCAGCTTTCAGTAGATTATTCTTGTGCTGAATTTCTGGGATCTTGACTATTATATGTCTCGGTGTGCTTTTCATTGGATTGAGGTTCCTTGGTGTTCTGTATGCTTCAGTTACCTGAGTGTCAGATTGTTTCCTCATATTTTGCAAGTTTACTGCTATTACTTCTGCCCGTATTTTTTTAATGTCATTTGTGTTGACTCCTTCTTTCTTTTTGATGCCTATTAGTCTCACATTGTTCATCTTTGCATCGACTTGCAGGTGATGAATTATTCTTTCCTGCATCCTCGTTTTTAAGAGATCCTTTCTTACCTTTTCACTAGCTACACCAGCATCTTCAAGATCTGAAACTCTGTCTTCACATTCACTTAAACGTTTTTGCAAGCTTGTGATTGAGAGTTTAATTTTCTTTTTATCTGTTTGACTCTGCTTCATGCGATCTATTTCTTTCCTGTATTGCTCATTCAGGGAATCCGTCATTTTTCTAATCTCTATTTTGTTTTTTATCAATATCTTTTTTAGAAGCAGTTAGAAATTCTTTTACTGCAGTGTTTCTTTCAGATTGGGTTTCCTGCCTATGTTTCTGTAGTTGCTTCTTTACTTCATCTGCTATGAGTTATGAGCGTTCTTTTTTTATTTCAGAAAGGAATTGTTCTCTGTTTTCCTCTATATCTTTCTGCTGTTGCTTATTTAGTATCGATGCTCTTAATTCATGCATTTGAGCCGAGCTAGTGTCCTCCACACTTGTTCTGGGTGGGCACTGGGTTTCTTCCATATATTTGTGCATTTGATTCTTTAGTGCAGATGTTATTATTTCAGGGATTTTTTTTTCATTTCCAATCTGAGGTCTTCTATATCTTTCTGTATCTGTTTCTTCATTTCAGAAGCTGTTGATTCATTGCTTTCAGCTGTGTGATTTCCAATTTGTTCTGTGTTAGTGTTCTCTGCACTTGTTACACGTGGGCTTGGGTTCTGAGGTTGCATTTTGTTCCTTCTCATCATTTTGTGTAGCACTGTCTTCTGACCTTTGTTGTAGATCTTTGCTTTAGCTATAACCTTCGCAAGTACTGAAGTTCAGGTGCAGCTCTACAAAGTTTGGACTTATCCAGCTGCGTCTGGCTTAGGTCTGGCTGTTGTTCTCAGCTCCTTCACGCTGCTGCCCTTGAGGGTGAATATGTTGTACCTCTGTGGAAAGATGTTCTGCTCCTGGACTAGCTGGTTGGATCTATCCTCCACACTCTCTGCAGGGATTGCAGCTGCAGGGTTACACCTCAGGCATGCCAGGCCTGAGCTGTTCCTGGAGGTGGCAAGGTGAAGTAGGGGAAAGAGGA
The DNA here is from genome assembly GCF_000260255.1 of Octodon degus. NCBI lineage: Eukaryota > Metazoa > Chordata > Mammalia > Rodentia > Octodontidae > Octodon > Octodon degus. Next base: position 53,066 of record NW_004524860.1, read on the forward strand.
AGCTCTCCCACACACTCACCGGACCTGGGCTAAGACTGAGTCCGGGTATTCCCAGAACAGTGCAAAATTCCTACTCATATTAGCTGGCATGGAAGAAGAGATTTATCCGCAACTCGCATGAACCAGGGTGCTTACTGGACCTGAATAGCAGCAATGGCTGGGGAGGCAGGCACTGTATAGATCACTGAACACAAATCTGGGCACAAAGTATAGCGTCTTTCATACCCTATAGTAGGAAGCTGAAACAAAACTATATGCATAAACAGCCGGACACACACAGTGAAGCTTAAATCTTTGCAACCCAGTTGTGGTTGGTGCATCCAGAAACACCAGAAAGGGTATGTGGGAAGGAGGCCCATGACTGGGTGACCTAGCACAAACATGTCACAGTTTATGAATTTAATTAGATCCACTGTTCTTGAAAAGATGATCATATTTGTGTTCATGGGGGTAAAATGATCATTGTGCTTCATTGAATGTGCTAACCACACAAGTGGAGTTCATCAGTGGAGGCAAAATTTTGTAGATTTCTTCTGTTTGTAAACTGAACTTATTTGGAACAGAGACATTCATCAGTTATGGTATTTTGGGGTTTCAAAAACAATTGGAGAAATATCTAAGAGTAAAGTTTCACAATCACAAAACCTTATTCTCTTTACTTTCTACAAAATGGCCAAAACTTTGAAGCCACATCTATGTAGAAGAATTTCCTAAGTGGGCATTTTATATCCACAGTAAATTTGAGTGGAATAAGAGTTATTGCCCAGTAACTTCTTTGTCTCTTACATGTACAAACTTCCCTCCTCACAGCACCCTGTCCTGGAGTCTGCTTTTCTCAGTGGTTTGACCGACAGTGAGATCCCACGATCTCCCACAGTCACAGTGCTAAGATGGGTTCATTCCTAGGGCTGATTATTCTATGCTTCTGGTTTCAAAATTATTCAGGTGATCACCTGGAGTAGCCCTGTAGTGTGTTAACATCTTAGATGGCTATGTGATAAGGCAAGGGGTAGAGGCACTGATGGAAGATTGTGAAAGTAAAGCACTGGGAAGAGTTGAGACCACCAGGCCAGCTGTTGAGCTCTTTCCTGAGAAATCTCCTGGGGTCTCCACTACACAGTTGGGTAGTGCTGATGGTTCAAATGCTTCCTCTTTAGCAGCCTGCTGAAGATGGCCCAGCTGGTCCTACAAGCTCTCTTCATCCGTGGGGGAGAGTTGGAGGAGATAATACTGATGGAAACATCCTCGGAGGGTACAGGAGTACATCACGGTCAGATCAGTTCTGTGAACACCTCAGGGTCTTCTGTCCATTGCTGTCTTCACAGATATAAGAAATTGCCAAAGAGCTTTCACCAGAGAAAGACCGTTGTACATTCTGAATGGCATGGAATAAGCACTCTGTTCCCCTCACATCCATAGGTGTTTTATTGGTCCATGTTTACTCTGCATTTCTGAATGATGTGTATCACATGATTGCATAAGTACATATTGTCCTATGAACCATAATGAAAATATTTTATTGATGTGTAAATAAACATTAAAATTGTTATTTTCGGGCTGGGGAGATGGCTCAGTAGAATAAGTGCTTCTAAATGCAAGGACCTGAGTTCAATCCCTGGTTCCACCAAAAAAAATGTTGTTTTTATTTTATTATGGGAAATATTTCTTTTCTTGTAATTTCAGAGTTTAGATGACAGTGTTTCAAACCTCTGTGGTATGGATCTTCATTTTACATCTTCCTAGAAATCCACATCTCATTCTGGTGGCTGAGTTTAGCAATCATTTATTTTGTTCTTAAAAGCAACAAAAGAGATCGTGTGTTTTCTCATCACAGATATCCTCATTGTACAATATAACATGTGTTGATTTGCTTAATTTAGCTGTTTTACTTCAAAGCATCAATGGATTTAAAGTGGTTTCAAATATCAAACATTCTCTGAATTCTTCAATAACATTGTATTTAAATAAAGATCTTTAAATATTGATACATAAAACCATAATAGCATTTGGGGATGTAGCTCGGTAGTTCACTGCCTTCTGGTAAGGTTGAGGACCTGAGTTTGGTTCCCCATATAGAAGAAATGCATGTTATATTATACATGATAACCACCTAGAATCTTATGCATCAATGAAAAATTAACAGAAAATGATTAGAAAACATAATATAAATAGGAGATACAATCACATAAAACCCCTCAGAAATGATAATTTTTAGATCCTCTTAGAGCAGTGCCAGGTCAGACATTTGATAACAAATATTACCTAAAAAATCCTTTCACATTCACATAATAACAACCATGTTGTAATATATATGTTACATTAACAGAGTATAATACAGTGAATACACACAATAAGACACTAATTTAAGATTTAAATAATTATATGTCAGTTATTAAAATAACAATTATGACATATGACTAATTACCTTCTTGTATTAACTATATGAATTTGCTTATTAACTAAAAAACACATTTTATGAGTTCTGTTGGTTGTTACCATAATCTCTTTTCTTCTAACACCAAATGGACAAAGAGGGGCTGAATTCTAAGTTGGATGCATATCAGACATGTCTAATGCATGTCCTTGACAGGAGAAACACTCTCCCCAGAGAGCCTATATGATCCTCTTGTGTTCTGCAGTTTTTCCACATATCCATCCACAAATTTTTATTTTTTAATTTCTACTAATGAATGGGGTAAACATTAAAGTAATGCCTTTCATGGGGATGTGTAGAAAACACATTTTTATGTGTAACCAAGTAGTGTAGGGTATGAGTCATAACTATGTCTATTGTACAGGACACAGTATAACCCATTCTTCTAAAGACATTCTTTGGACCCAAACTTTCCTTCCCATTCTTAATGACCTTTTGTCTTTTGTATAAATCTGAAATGGAAGTAAAGATTAATATTGAAGATATGCACTAAGGCCTATTTTCCAACAAAACCATGAGGGATACAAAGACCTCAGGTCACAGTCTAGGAAGGACTCAGGCATGAGTGTGAACTCCACAAATACCAGAAAGAGCCCCACTATGCCCACAGAGGATCTGTGGAGGTGAAGAAGCCTCTGAGTCCCAACCCAATAGGAGATAGATATCACATCTGCTCTCACAGCTATACAAAGAGATCTGACAGGGCAGGGCAGCAACCCTCCTCCTTGTGGCTTGGCAGGACAAGTGGGGAGGCTCTCTCAGGTTCTGAGCACCACTTCAAAGAGAATCAGCAGAGATTTCCTATCATGACGTGGCACAAACTACGTGGTCCTCCATACATGGTCAAAGACCACAGCATCCATTTTTGTCCTTGCTGTGCTCTGAAATGGATATGGCTGTGATACTGGGATTGTTACTCATGTTCTTCTGGAAAAGACAACGCAGGATTCTCATAATAATTTCCTTAAATAAGGTGAGATCTGACAATTTTTCTGCAGTTCCCAAGCAATGTGGCTCTTAAGAGTGGAAGTATTACTTCAAAACTCTTACATGTGATAAATGGTGTCAATCTTGTTAGCAAAGAATTAATTACTTGTATCACAACTTTGTATATCAGGAAAGTTTGTTCCTTAATTGTATAGTTAGTCCTCATGATGTTGAAATATGAATACAAATTGGAAAACAAAAATAAAAGTATGGAAATGACACAAGTGTCTGGAAACAAGATTCTAAAGATGATTTAAAGAAGGAGAGCGGGGATACAGAATAGTGGTACTAGGAAGTCCCCATATTTCCAGGAACTGCAGGATTGAAAAAGTAAATCACTGGGCCGAGTCTAGTATAAACAAAAAAATGAATTTTTTTTCATTCAAAACACAAAATGGCCACAAAGATACATTTGACTTTGGCAGGGTATCACACACATGTAAACCACGTACTCAGTAGGTAGAAGCAGGGGAAACACTGCAATTCAGCCCACCCTAGGATATATTCTGAGTTAAAGGTCATCCTGAATCCAACCAATAAAAAGAACATGGCCATAGCATGAATGGCAAGTTGATGTAAAGTTTAAAATTTGGAGACATTATTATCACGTTCATGGTGATATTAATGTATAATTATTCAAAGAGGGACGGCCATCATAAAACAAGCATGTTGAGTTTGGAAATGACATCCAGAAAACAATGAGAGAAGCTGAAACTACAAATGTGAGGATCCTACTGTAGCTGCACAGAGACATCTTGGGAAAACACATGGATTCTTTTCCTCCCCAGTGATTGGAAACATCTCTTTGACATAAATACATGAAACACATCTTTATGTCCAGTGTCTGCAGGATCTATAGTGAGTTTTAAAATATTTTATTTTAATTGTTTATTTTAGAAAAAGGTCTACAGGGTGTTAAGGGTCTCACTGCATAGATAGGACTAGTAGTGATCCTCCTGTTTATAGCCTCCTAAGTGCTGGGATTACAGGTGCATTCCACCATGCCTTGTCTCAATTGCTATCTCAGTGTGCCAAAGGGCAGGCCCAGGGATTGAACTCCCGGCCCCTGTGCCTGTTTTCAGGCACTTTAAACCACTGAGCTATTTGGCCGGCCCCATAGTGGAATTTTTATATCAGGAAGTGAGATGGACCTCTCAGAATTCCGACAAATGATAGTGAAGGAAGTTCCCAGGTAGCATGTCTGGCCTCAGTAAGGAGAGGTCGTGGAGGGAAAGAGGGATCTGTGCTCATTTGATTCCTGAAGAATCAGCTCCAGGAGCCTAGATGGGAGGTGAGTGGTGGGGCTGGGACAGAGGCAGGGAGAAGGGGCTGCAGGGTGGCAGAAAATGGAGCAGAAAGATGCACTCATCCTCTGCCCTACTGCTATAGTCCCTCTGAAATCTACTTTCCACTGGTCACAGACACAAACAGCACTTCAGACAAAAAGCTTCCTCTCAGAAGCATAACTGGACCAGAAACACCCTGACCTCTGCTCTCAGTCTTTTAAGAATGAAACTTCCTTCATGGAGATTTCCTTACAAATCTAGGTTCAAGTTCTGTTCTTCAGCTGTCAGACCTCACAGCTCTCTCTTCCAAAATGGCTGAGGTCTCAGAGAAGACTGGGCATGGTCTAGAAGATGACACTTCTGAGTCTCTAAAGTGATTGTCCCCAGTGTTAGGCATGGGTTCCATGGGAAGGACATGAAAGCAGGTGACTAACAGGGTTTTCTGGCTCCCGGGTGTCCTGTCCAAGGTGCAGCAGCAGGACTCATAACCTGGCCTGGTGAGACTCTGACAGACCCTCTCCCTCACTTTCTTAGTCTCTGGTTTCTCCATCACAACCAGTGCTCAGTGCTGGAAACAGTACCATCAGACTGAATAAAAGATCATGGAGTGGAACGGGGATGTAAATGAAAGTGGTAACACTAGTTCGAGGCTGGGCCTTGAAAGGCACATCTTGACCTACAGGTACACAGCCAAGAACCAGTTCTCCCTGCACCTGAACTTTGAGACGGCAGATGACACAGCCATGTACTACTGTGTAGGAAACATGGTGAGCAGACATCAGTGTGAGCCTAGGGATTAGTAAGTGTGCACAAACCTCATTGTACAAGTGCTCAGAAGCAGCAGAAGGTGCTCAGCACACACAGCTATAGGGATCTGCCTTCTAGGTAAATGTGGAGAAAAGCCCACAGGGCTGTCCTCACTTGCTTAGATTCTCCTTGCAGGTTCCCAGCCACAGCGATTCCAGGCAATTTTTGTGTCTATGGTTACTTATTATTATGTACTCATACAGTCAGGTTTCTATAATTTTTCCTTTCTGTCTCATTATATGTGGCACAGAGTTATTTTTTAAAAATTTTTCTTTCAATTCAGCCTATTGCACAATTTTATTATTGTTTTATGTGTACAAACCTTAGCTGTGCAAATGATTTCCTACCAACTACAATATTTCCCTGCATCCTCAGCCACATGTACAGGGTGCCGCATCCTGAGGGTCTCTTCCAAAAGCTGGTTGAGGTGAAGCCTTTCAACTGAATAATTTTTCCCACTCTGTATGTTAATTGGTACATGCACATATTGCTGGAGCTATGTGATTCTCCACCCCTAAGGAAGGTGTTGAGTAACACCATGTGTATCCTTCACTATGGTCCAGGAAGGGGCAGATGTTCAGAGTCCACATGAAGTGTGGAAGCTGGAGCTCCACTCTGTGTATGTCTGACCTCACTCCACTCAAGCTCTACCATGGGGGCCAAATCTGAAGTCTGTCTGCTGTGAGGTGAGCTGGAGCCATGGCAACCACTAGACATACGTCTGATACAAAGGTGTGACTTGATGACTCTTTTGTTTCTAGCCCAGTGTGGCAGGACTCCTAAAATGAAAAGAAAACCAAAGGTGGGGATATACTCAGTTCCTAGGTTTATATTCATATTGATGCAGCACCTTTTCTAACAACAAAAGTGCTCTCTTATCTGTGTTTCAGCTTTTGTTGTTGTTGAATTCCACATTAGTGCTAGGTGCTGTCTTAGCTTTGTGTAGGGAAGTTAGACACTGATTATATTGAAAAATGACTTTTGCACGTGGTTCTTCTCCAAGTGCTGGGTGAGGAACCTAGAGCCTGGCCACTGAGCTCCAGCCCCAGTAAATTGTTAAGCATTTAATGAACACTTAAAAAACATGCATCCTCAAAAAATTACCAAGTTTCCCAGGTGCGGCTCAGCCTCCAGTCTTCCATTCTGAGCCTTTCAGAGTGGGGGTTTTACAGTGCGGAGCCACCCAGTCTGGCTGAAAACTTGATTTCTGTATTCAAGATATTATTCTTCAAATATAGAAGATAATAAGTTTCAAATACTGAAATTCATACTAGCTTCTGTTCCACTATTTCTATCAAAGTGAGCTCCAAGTTTTTAAGATGATATAAAATTAGTAGTATTTATTTGACGTATTTAAAATTTCTTAAAATGAGGTTAACATTTTTTTTTCCTCTTCTTTTTTTCTTTTTACCCAGAATTCAAATCAGGACCTCATGCTTGCCAGTCAGGAGCTGCAGTACTAAAATAAACTGCCTCCCTGAGGGTGTCTTCTTATAACTGATTCTCTTTTTTAAATGTAATATATATATGCATATGCATATATATATATAATATAGTTTGTAGATATTAATAAAATATTAATTAATTACTATTATTTTAAGTATTTGGTATAAGGTCTCTTTATGCAACTCACACTTATAGTGATCCTCCTGTTTTTTAGCCTCCTTGGCAGTGGGAATAAAGGCATGCACCACCACGCTTGGGCAGGTCTCCGTAGCCGGTTTATTGCACCCAGGGGCATGGCCAGAGAAGCATGTGGTGCCAGGGTTGCAACCCTGGTCCCTGTGCTTGAATAAGCAGGTGCTTAGTCTGCTGAGGTATCTCGCTCACCCATAAAGAATTATTAACTGCTTTTATTTTATTTCTGTAAAAAAATTGCAAGTTTGTATCACAAAAAATAGCAACTAACTTAAATAATACACTATTTATCCTCTACAGGGTCTTACTACACATATTGGACTCGCAGTGATCCTCTTGTTTTTAGCCTCCCAAGCACTGAGATTACAGGTGTGCACCACCATGCCCAGTCTCAGTCCCTCAGCATGCCACAGGGATTAGGCCCTGGCTGGGCTTGAGCAACAAAATATTTAAGGAAATGGAAAATATAAGATAATATTAATTAGATCCTACATATTTTGCAACAGGAAAAAGAACAAACAAATAGAGGAAAGGGGATGAGAAGGGAAGAGAATGAAAAGAATTAAACGGTTATATCCAAGGACCTTTTCTCCACAACAGTGGTAGAACTAGTAACTGTGTCAATGCTGATTCTGTTTCCTTCACCAAACAGCAGAGTGCAAGGATGACACACTTGTTGACACTGCCAGAGGGGGAGCTCCAAGCCTCACCAGGAGCCTCCCTCTAACCGCAGGTACTGGATCAGTAAGCACTGTGTTTACAATTGAAGGAAGAAAAGGCCCAGGAAATGAGTGCACCATCTTCAGGGCATCAAGTCCTGCATAGAAAACACAACTGATTATGACATTTTCATATTTTTACATGATTATAAAACAAAGACCATTAACACACAAATTGCATGACTTGTGTATGTGTATAAATATGAAAAGAGAAAAAAAAGACACTCAAGAGGGGCTGGGAGATTGCTCAGTGAATTAAGCACTTCCCTGGCAAATACAAGGGCCTGAGTTCAATCCCCAGTTTAGAAAAAAAAAAAAGACATTCAAGACATATCACATCCTGACCAATCACCACTTTTTGAATGCTGTCATTATTACACAATTCCTAGCTCTCTCCTCTGCTATGGGTGCTGCCCTCTGTGAGGCATTCATCGCCAGACCTGTCTGTGAAGCAACAGGATGTGGCAATAGGGCCTCCATCTGCTGATAAGAGCCAGTCCAGCCCTGATACTGCACCTTTGGAGTGGAGCCCAAACCTGGATATCCTGGTGTTCCCATCAGTGGTGTTATTGAACACAGCTACAAGGATTTTAGTCAAGCCTTGTTTTCTACTTTGAAATTTTTAATGATAGTTTATGGACAATAAAAGATCCTGAATATGCACTTGTACAGGAATAGGATAAAAAGGAAACCTAGGAGACATTCTGAGGAGGATGATACTGTGTTTGTAGGTGTTTTGTGTCAGGTGCAGCAGGAGTGTGGGAGCCCTGATGTAGCCTGAGGACTCTATGTTTTACAGTCTGGAGTCCCATAAGTAGCTACAGTGTGAGCTTTTTCTTCCAGGCTTTAGGGAGGAGAAGACTGGGTCTTTCTTATTAGTAATCTGTGGAGGTAACACATATTATGCAGTCTCCATGCAGGGCCAATTGATAATCTCAGAGACAAGATGAAGGACACACTCTACCTACAATGAATCATTCTGAGAACTGAGGATGCCCTTGTGCATTACTAGGCCAGAGAAACTGTGAGTGGACAGCAATGCAGCCCACTCAGAAACTTTCTTCAGGGGCAAAGCGACCAGTAGGGGGCGCTAAGCATACCAGGAAATGTCCCACCAGCAGGTGCAGAGAAGGAAGCTGGGGAGAGTTTCCCATCACCCTTTGTGTTTTCCTCTGTCTTAATATCATATTGCCAGAGGAGACCCTGCACAGAGAAGTTGCAGATGGATTATGCTGTGCTTCATGAGAGGGTTGATGGGGAAGAGATGTTTCTGACCCTGGGACCTGCAGGTCCCCTGGCAGAGGGATGAGTATACCTCCTGTAGGTAAGCCCCAGTTTGTTTTTCTCTCACCAGCTTAGGTCTCTCTGCAGCATATCAGGGTCAGTAAGAGAGTCTTCATCACATGTATCAGAAGACCATGGTTTCCCTGAAAAAGTTTAAAAAGCTTATTGAATACTTTCTATGCCCTGCACTTATCATTAAAAGTTTACCCATGTCCCGGATAGGGACCTGTCTGAGATTAGAGAAAATATGGGTACTCAGCACCAACAATGAACTGGTGTAGTTTGGCGTTCGTTGAGAAAGTGCTAGCAAGTTCATCTGAAGCTTGTGTCTTTTCCTTTCAAAAAATCAACCAACATTGAAAGTTTATAATGCATACACACCTTTGATAAATGTTTTACAAGATGAGTTTACTTAAGTCAGTCTTTCAAGCAGACCTCAACATGTGGGGTTCTAGTGTTTTGTATGACTTAGAAGTAAGGAAATTAAACACAGGATGAATTATTAATGCTGTAAAGGTGCACTGCGTTGGAAGAGACACTGAATATGGGAACATGATCTTCACTATCAGGTGTTTGTGTTGAATTCAGGAATGAATGTATGGCAGGGATACTGAGGGTCATAGCATGTGACAGGTACATGGACTATGTAGATCAAACGATGGGTAGATCAAATGATGGGTAAAGAGGAGAAGAAGAGGATACCAATTTACAATCTCTGGGAAATCCAAAATTCTGCTTGTTTCAGTGTAAATGAGACTCACAAAATAAATACACACTGTTAGGCAAAATTTTAGCAATAGTTATCAGTGTTTACATTCAAGTCCTATCCATGATTGGCTTAGAAACCCAGCCCTACACTGTACCTCACAGGACTTGTCTGTGGACCAGTGGCCTTTCTGTAGAACACGTGGAACATCATCACTCCAGGAAGGTGCTTCAGAAACCATCCCTAAAGCTTAGACTAAAATGAGAGGAATCTATAGATTATTCTATGTACAAATGTGGAATGGGTAGTGATCCTTACTAAGAGTCAACTCTGAGCTCCTCTGATACCTGATACAGGTAGGTCGAGGACAATGCACCTGATTAGCATCAAGGACACTGATGGCCAAATCAAAGCTCAGATGATTTACAGATCATTTAAGGTTATGCTCAGAGAACGGCCTTCCTGTGGTGGCTTGATTCTCAGGGAGGGAGGGTTGCATACAAAAGTTGGGAAGAGTGGCAGGAGACAATTTCCTGACAGGATGTTTCTGAAATCCAGCTTCTCTGCTGAATATTTACTCCCTGTCTCCAGACTGTAGCAGATATAAAGCTAAGCAGTTGCCTGCCTCATGAATATGCAAATAACCAGAGCCTTACAATTTAAATATGGATCAGTCTTGACCCAGAGCATTCTACAACCACCTCTGTCTTCCACTGAAATCCCCAGAGCACAGCTCCTCACCATGGACTGGATGTGGAAAATCATCTTATTGGTGGCAACTGTGAAAAGTAAGAAAATCCTCAATCTTATCCCTGACAAAGTGACCAGAGCTGTCATTGGACACTGCCTTCAAGTTTTGTTTTCTGCTTTCAGATGTCCATGGCCAGGTGCAGCTGGTGCAGTCCAGGGCTGAGCTGAAGAGGCCTGGGGCCTCAGTGAAGGTCTCCTGCAAGGCTTCTGGATACAGCTTCACCAGTTACTGGATCAGCTGGGTGCAACAGAGTCCTGGCCAGGGTTTGGAATGGATAGGAAACATTGACCCAAGTGATGGTTATACTAATTATGCTCAGAAGCTCCAGGGCAGAGTCACTGTCACTGCTGACACGTCCTCCAGCACAGCATACATGGAGCTGAGAAGCTTGAAGTCTGAGGACACAGCCGTGTATTACTGTGCAAGACACACAGTGTGGTGACCACATCCTGCATGTGTCAGAAACCCAGAACGAGAAGCAGCTGCCTAGATCATGAAGTGACAGAGATAATGAGAATGAAGATATGCTCAGAAAATTGGTGAAGTAACTGAGGATGGGAAACAGGAAAAAATCCAGCTACGCACCCTAACTGAATGGAATAAGTGTGTGATTGTCCACTACAGTAGCCTTTGTTATGGTTAGTGTCTGATGTCCCTTCAAAGATTCATGCTATCGTGATCATGGGATTTTGAGCGTGGATTAATCTAGTGTTTGTGATTTGGTTTTGGTCTAATGCGTGGATCATGAGTGTGAGTTCTATACCGGCCCTATTGTGTTGAGCTGGCATACAATATAAGAGGCAGAGACATTCTCCCCCTGCCCTCTTCTTGTTTTTGGTATCTCCCACCAGTAGGTACTATTGTACAGCATGCACTGTGCTGCCGTGACCCAGGCAAATAAGAACTGAGCCCTTTACCAATTGTAAGGTAAATAAACCTCTTCTTCTTTAATTTAGTTCTCTGAAATTTTGTCCTCATAACAAGAAGATATCTGACACACCATCCATGTAAATTACAGGAAACAGAGAAATCTCTGTGCTAACAAAGCTGGACTGGAGGAATTCCCAGAACATATTTGTAAGGACACATACAGTTGTGCTTCAGTTCAAGAAATTAATTTCTTCCAGGATTCCGGGATTTTTTTTCTTACTCACATTGACTGTGAATACCATTATTGTGCTTTAACTCATGTGAATTTCACTGATGCAAGCAAAATTTATATAATACTTTTGTTTGTAAACTGACTTCTTTGGGAACCGAAGCATTTGCCAACTGAGAAACAACTGAATTTCAAACAGTTGGAGCGATATCTTAGAGCAAAGCTTCACAATCACGTGATAGTGTTGTTTGTACTCTGTACAACATAGCAAGACTTGCTGCATTTTTATTCAGCAGAGTTTAAAAACAGGGCATTTTCACAGTCACTGTAAATTTGATTGTAATGTAGAGAACTTTTCTAGGAATCTCTTTATCCTTCATGTATACAACGTGCCCCTCTAGCAACAACCTGTGCTGCATGCCCTTTGTCCAAGAGTTTGGGCCTACAGAAAGATACCACCAACTCCTACGGTCACTGTGCTAATATGGGTTCACCCCTTGGGCTGTGCATTCAGTATGTTTGGATAAATGTCTAATGATATGCTTTCACCGCAGGCTTCATGTGTGTCCAAATTATTCAGGTGATCACCAGGAGCAGCCTGTGATGTCTTGGAGTAGGAGGTGGCCATTTATGCAGGCAAGGAGTGGAATCCCAGACAGAAGGGTGTGAAGACAGAACACCTGGTAGAAGCTCAGCTGGCCAGGCTGGCTCTTGAGCTCTTTCCTGAGGAATCTCCTGGGGCCTCCACTACATGGTTGGTTAATGCCGACGGTTCATATGCTTCCTTTTAAGATGTTTTAAGCAGGGGTCCCAGCTGTGCCTACAAGCAGTCTTCATCCACAGAGGAGAGCTGGAGGAGATGAAGCTGGTGCAAGAATCATCAGAAGGTACAGGAGAATATCACGCTTAGATTAGTTCTGTGACCACCTCACATTCTTCTGTCCATTGTTATCTTCACAGCTATATGAAATATGGAAAAGCTTTCCCAGTGGAAGGACCATTTTCTATTCCCCTTGGCAGGGAATAATTGTCCTGCTGCCCTTAAAATGTGAGTGTTTTTCTTGGTTCCATGTTTTTTTCTTAGCATTTTTAAATGATGTGTATCAAACAGTTGTATAAACATATGTTTTTCTACAAACTACCTTGAAAAAATAAACCTATGGAAGTGGAAATAAGCATTAAAGTATTATTTTATTATTTATTTATTCATTTATTTATTTATTTAGGCATAACCGGGGATTGAACTCAGGCCTCGCATTTGCTAGGGAACTGCTCATTCCATTGAGACATCTCCCTGGCCCTTTTTTATTTTATTTTAACTTTTTTTTTTGGTTCTGTCTAAAATGTTACTCAGTAGTTTCAGAGTTTAGATGACAGTGCGTTTCCATGCTGGGTATTTTGGATCTTCATTTTCCAACTTCCTAGAAATCCACACTGCAGTCTGGGCACTGAGTTTAGTAGTCATTTATTTTTTTCTTGAAAAGTGACAAAGGAGATTATGTATTTCTCATAACAAAGATTAAAGTTATATAAAACACATTATTTGCCAAATTTAGCCATTTTATTTAGAATCATTAGTAAGGCCAGTCATATAGCTCAAAAGATTAAAGTACCTGCAAGCAGGCGCATGGGCCAGAGTTTCAATCCCTGGGCCTGCAGTATGGGTCATGTCCCCAGGACATGCTGAAAAGGTAAATGAGACTGTAGGTGGTGCTGTGTGCCTGTAATCCAAGCTCTTGGGATGTTGTAAACAGGTGGATCACTCTGAGTCCGATCTAGTAGTGGGACCCTGAACACCCTGTAGACCATTTCTTAAAATAAAAAAAAAGAAAAAAAGAAAGAGCCCCTTCCTGCTCTTAGAGGAACTGTGGATGTGAGTAAGGCTCAGAGACCCAGCCTCAACAGAAGATTGAAATTGCGTCTATTCTCACAGCCATGTATAGATGGCTGCCTGGGCAGGGCAGGATCCCTCCTCTTCATCCTGGCTCTGAAGGGCAAGTGGGGAAGCCCACACTGGTTCTGAGTAATTTTCCAAGGAGAATCAATAAAGCTTTCCTAGCATGACATGGCACATACCCTATGTGGTGTTCAATACATAGTCAAAGACCCGAGCATCCATTATTGCCCATGCTGTGCTGTAAAGTGGCTATGGCTGTGCACTGGCACGCTTCCTCATGATCTTCTGGAAATGTCCACCCAAGATGTTAAGGAAGATTTCCATGAATAAGGTGAGATCTGACAATTTTACTCTAGTTCAGATGTTATGTAACTCTTAAGAGTGAATGCCTTACATGTGATCGTGTCAAACTTATATCGTAACTTTCAATTCTGGGAGAAAATGTCATCATTAATTGTTTCATTCAGCCTTATCATGTTAAAACACGAGTACAAATATGGGGAAGAAAAATGAAAAAATAGAGAAAACAGAAGTGTTTGGAATACAGATTCTAGGGAAGATTTAGAGGAGAAGAGTGAGAACAGAGGATTGTGATACTAGTGTGTCCAGACAAGCAAATAAAGGAGTGAAAAAGATAATCACTAGGTTAAGGTTTTTCTTGCTCAAAAAACAAATCAAAACATCAACAAAGAAATGGCTGATTGAGGTAGGGTGTCTTACACCTGTAACCCATATACTTAGTAGTGGAAGAAGAAGGATCATTGCGCATTGTGGCCAGCATGGACTATATACTGAGTTAAAGGTAAGCCTAAAACCAACAGACAAAATAAACAAGGTGATAACATGATTGAAATACTTGTATAAATTTTGAATAATTGGGTCATTATTATCACATGCCTGATGTTAATAAAGCATAATTTTTCTAGTGGACATCAATCACAAAGAAAGTATTTTGAGTTTATGAATGACACCCAGACAACAATAACAAGAAGGAATGATCACACAGTATCTGTTCAGTGCCATCTGGGAAAACTCATGGGCTCCTTTTCTTCCCAAGTGACTAGAAAGTCAGTATTTGACATCAGCACAGGAAACACATCTTTATATCCAGTTTCTTCTGGATCTGATGCAGGGATGTGTGGCAGGAGGCAGGTGGATCGCTCATGATCCTAGCAACTGTCAGTGAAGCAAGCTCCCAGACAGCACGTCTGACTTCCATGAAGATAAGTCATGGAGAGACAGAGGGAGCTGTGCTCACTTCAGTCCTGAGGAAGCAGCAGCCAGAGATTGGATGGGAGGCAAGCGGTGGGGCTGGAACACAGGCAGACAGAAGGGTAAGCATGGAGGCGGACTTTGGAGCAGAGGGATGCACTATACCTTTGCCTGATGCTCCCACTCCTCTGAAATCTATGTTTCCCTGGTCACAGAGACAAACAGCACTTCAGGGAAAAAGGTTCCTCTCAGCAGCATAACAGGACCAGAAACATCCTGACCTCTGTCTGCCCATCATTCAAAGATTGTTTTGTTTTGTTTTGGGCACTAGTTATCAAATTCAGCACCTTGCCATTGTCAGGCAGGCCCTTATGCCACTGCACTATCTTCCTGGCCCTTCTCCATTGTTTAAGAAGGAAACACCACACATGCAAGTTTGCTCTCCAACTGTCACCTCAGATTCCCTTCTTCAGCTGTCAGAGCTCACAACTGTCTTCCAAAAGTTACTATAGGAAGTCTGGGGTGTGGTCTGGAGGATGAGGCTTCTAGGATACATTCTGTGCCCAAACACTCGTCTCCATAGTGAGTGTCCTCAGTATTAGACACAGTTCCCTGGGAAGGGAATGAAAAAGGATAACTAGCACGGTTTTCTTGCCCTAGGTGCCATGTGCTAGGAACGCAGCTTCAAGAGTCAGGACCTGGCTGGATGAAGCTCTGCGCATCACCTTCTCAGTCTCGAGTCTCCATCACAATCAGTGGTCATGGGTAGAACTGGATCTGTATGACCCAAGAAAAAATCCTGCAGTGGATGGGGGTCATAAGTTACAGTGTTGGCACTAGCTACAGTACAGTCTTTAACAGCCTCATATTCATCTCTGGAGACACAGCCAAGAATCAGTTCTCCCTGAACTCTGTGACCATAGATGACTCAGCCATGTAGTACTGTGAAGTAAGCACAGTGAGAAGACTTCAGATAGAAACCTCCATGTGTGAGTGCTCAGGACCAACAGGAGCTTCTCAGCACACACTGCTGTAGGGATCCAACTTCGTGGTAGATATGGAAAAAAGCTCATAGTGTTTCACTTGACAAGAGTCTATTTGGAGTATCAGCCACAGAGATTCCAGGGAACATTTGTGACTCTGGTCCCACATGTTTTCATAGTCAGGCTTCTTTCACTCTTCCTTTCTATCTCATTAAATTTAGCACAGAATTTTCTTTTCAATGCAATTTTTTTTCACCTCGGGTGACTGCGTTATTGTTTTTTTAGTGTTTTATGTGTAGAAACTTTATCTACCAAAATGGTTTTTGATTGACTGCAATTCTGTCCTCTTCTCACAGACACATTCTTCCCGATTCTAGTTGAGGTGAAGCCTTTTATTCTGCATAATTTGAAACCATAATTCATGTTAGTCAGGGTGTTCACACACTATTGGAGTTGTGTAGTTCTCCACCCACCATTTGCGCTGATTCCTCTGTGCTGAGGATAGCCCTGGCATCCAGTTCTTTGATTCTATGGGTGTTGTTACACGTTTTAAAATTTCAATAGTGTAGTTTAGTTATTATGAAATGGCAGTAAGATCTTCTACCTGCTCTGTAAGATCTACCTTTCTGCTCTGCTCCAGTCAGAGGCAGGGAGCTCTGTCAGGGAGGTAGAGAGGCAGCTCACAGGGAGGTTCTAGGGACAGTGATGTGGACTCATGGCCTCCTGACTCCACCACCTCAGGTTCTGTGTGCTACAGCCTCACTGTACTCTAAGGTAAGTCTTCATCCTGCAGGTCAGTGTCAGTGTTTAGCAGCAGCTTTGTATGAGCACGTGGTATGCTTGCAGATTTTTTTTTGTTCTTTATTACTTTTTTTTCTACCATGTTAATTAATGCCATAATTAACATCATGGCATTAATCATAGTATGTTTTCTTTTGAAACCTTGAAATATAATTGTGATGTTTGCTCTATTCTGAATTTCCAGTGTGGTGTGATTTCCCCTTTGCCTGCTTTGGTGTTTCAGGGCCTTCAATGTTAATGTGTTCATTCACATTTCACACATTAGAAAGTTATTGTTTGGCCGGGGAGATGGCTCAGTGGAATAAGCGCTTCCCTGGCATATGTAAGGGCCTGAGCTCAATCCACGGTTCAGAAAAAAAAAGTATTGTTTATTAAAGTCAGTCTTTAATTATCAATTTTTTTCTAGCTGTTTACTGTTGATTCATATTACAACATTAGAAAACTCAGAAAGTCATCTTTCACAGAGCCTCTAGAGTTTCCCCATTTTTATTTATTTATTTATTTTTGGGCTGGCATAGCCTGCCATGAGGGCTGGGCTGGCATGGCATGTGGTGGCTAAGCTTGCCTAAGCAAGTGCTTTAGACCTCTGAGCTATCTCTCCTGCCTTGTGTTTTGACTTCTGAATGCCTACAAAGTCTCTGCTAAGGTAATCTTAGGGTTTCTAGTTGAAAGTCATCATTATGGAGTCATCCATACTCAGTGACCAAGAGTCACGTGAATAGAGAGCCTGATGTCTCTGCTCTAGGGTCCCCAGGCTGCTCATGACATCCTTTGCCTGTGACATCTTCTCATGGCATGGCTGTTACTCACATTGGGTTAAGCATTTGGCCACTTCATGGGTAGCTGTGGCTCAGGGTATGAATTGTATAATATCTAGACCTCCATATTTTATTTATCACCCTCTTTAATGCCTGAAACAAACTGAGAACATCTACAATTGTGAGCACCTCACTTAACAGAGGTATTAACTACCTAAATTGGGCTGTGTTAGTCTGTAGACCTAATTCAAAACTTCCTGCTGTCCACAATACTAAGATGTAATTTGATGTATAAGAACTAAATTAACTTTTTACAGAGAACCTCTATTCAGGAGGAAATCACAGCTCCACTCCTGCATTCCAGAGTTGATCGTATCCTCTATGTATAGTGTTAAGCACACCATAAACACTTCCTCCTATCCAAAGTTTCACTTTCCCCTCAAATGTTCTCATAAATTTCATCTATGTCTGGCATATTCAGGCTCAGCGGCTATAGGCATACACAGGCCATCTCTGTTCATGCTCTCGCGTTCCTTCTCCACTAAACAGCGTACTGCCTAAGGCTTTAGCTCCTTTGTATTGGAAACAAATAAAGCATAACATTTAGAGGAGAAAAAGGTGAAAGCAAATGCAAAATATTTAACTTTTAGTGATGAAAAAATCCATAATACTAGGGAGAAAATTCTAGAGTGCATATGAATAGCTACATGAAAATTATAATAACTGGAAGAATATTATGAAAACATGATTAATTTCAACTTTTTGCTTTAAAAGATTAAAGATGTTTATTTGAAAGGTTGTTCCCCTTGATGCCCATGCTGGGCTGGCCCACCCCTGGGGCTCTCTGAGACAGCCAATGAGACTGAGCTTAGTGGAATGTGCCTGTAATCCCAGTGCTTGCAAGGCTGAAAACAGAAGGATCACTACAAGTCCGGTCTGTATAGTCAGACCCTATAGACCCCGTAATAAGTACATTAAAAAAAATGAAAGGTGATTCTATTTAGAGAGAGAAATTCACTTTCATATGGCTAAGAGCAGATGCCTTGACACAGGCACCATGGAAGTTGTCACTCATTATAGAGTAGGTCAACTCACCAGTGCCCTGTAATATGAAAAGGAACTGGTGGAATATTTCTCACAACTGTGTGAAAAAGACAATTTATACTGATCTTATCTTACCAAAATTATTCATGCACTCTAAACAATGTAGTAAAAGAAGGGGCAAAGGCCTTCGTAATATTGTAGTAAAGCATTCTCCAACTGATTTTGGTTAGACACACTTTAACAAAATGGGGGAATGGATGGGCAGAATGTGTGTCTTGTGGGGCTGGTGAGATGGCTCAGTGGTCTAAAGCACCTACTTAGAACAAGCTTAGCAAATCACAGGGACCGCAGTTCGATCCCCCAGCACCACATGCCAGCCAGCCCTGCCCCCTGGTGGGCTGAGCTGGCCATGCACACACACACACACACACACACACACACACACACACACACACACAAATAAAAAAGTAAACAACTTTAAAAAAAAAGAATGTGTGTCTTGTAAAAGGTGAGAGTTCTGATTCTAGATATTGAGGATCTCATCACTGGCCTCTGCTGACCTCTGGAGATGGCTTCACACTGATGCATCTCAAGGTGTAGACCACAATTAGTGACAGAGCAAGCATGGCAAAGAAACCTTCATTCTCATTCTAATACTCCTGCCAATAGTCTCATAAAGCACCAATCTGTGTGGGGCTCACCTACTCATGAGGAGGCCCTCAAGGCCAAATCTCATTGCAGAGATCCCACTTTCAGTTCTCATTAATTGAGAACTACTTTTCCAGTAGGCAATATTTGGGGGATAGTCTAACGTTTCAGTTGGTGTCATAAGAGTCTTTACAACAGAACCCTCAACACAATGTGGTCCAATAATTCCAGATTTAAACCTCTAAGTACTTCCATCTTTACCCCTACCTTGATTCCAATTTCCTGAAGGAAGTGTGCATGAATATTGGTTGAAAGCCTGAGTGTCTCTGTGCTTCAGCAAGCTCTCTGCATTCCACAACCTTATATCAGGAAGTGAGGTGCATAGGCAAATGAGGGCATCACTTCTGTTTAAATAGTAGCTACTACATGGGACTACGGAGCCTGCTGGATTCTGTCTGAAATCTGGAGTTCAGAATGGTCAACAGTGCTCTAGAAATGACTGTCTCTTTGCTTGTCTTCCTGGCTGCTCTGGGCCTACCTCAGGGTCAGTATACAGTAAATACAGTGTTCTGGGCAGACTGTATGGGCCAAAAGCATTGACTTTATGTTTTCCTTTTGTTTCCAGGTGTCCTATCCCAGGTGAAGCTGCAAGAGTTGGGCCCAGGATTGGTGAAGCCCTCACAGACTCTCTTGCTTACCTGTTCCATCTCTGGAGACAGTGTCTCTAGCAACAATGCTGCTTGGAATTGGGTCAGGCAACCCCTGAATAAACCTTTTGAGTGGCTGGGAAGGACCTACTACCGTTCCCAGTGGTATAAAGACTATGCACCATCTTTTCAAGGCCGACTAACTATTACTTCTGACACATCCAAAAACCAGTTCTCCCTGCAGCTGAGCTCTGTGAGCATAGAGGACACAGCTGTGTATTACTGTGCAAGAGACACAGTGAGGAGACATCAATGGGAGACCAGACAAAAACTTCCATGCAGTGTCACTCAGTGTCTGCAGAGGTCACCCAGGAGCTACAGAAGCCAACTGGCACTGACAGGGCTCTTGTGACAAAGATTGGGAGGGAGAGAGGTGGTGCATACAAAAGAGACAATTCTAATTCTCTGCTCATACCCCAGACCGATGAAGCTAAAAGCATATGACTTCCTGATGTGCCTCAAATTGTTTTTGCTCAGCTGCTCAACTTGAGAGATAACAGAAAGCCCTTTTACTGCACATCTTGGACTCGGAGTGATTCTCTTGTTTTCAGCTTCCCTAGTCCTGGGATTTCAGGCATGCCCCACTATGCCAGGTCTCAGTGGCCAGCTCCACGCACCAGGGGCCAGGGCTGGCACAGCTTGTGGTGCTGGTGATCAAACCCCTGTACCTACGCTTGCCTAAGCAGGTGCTTATTCACTGAGCAATCATGCATGCCCCCTTTTCACCATTTTAGAAAATATTTTCATTTTCCCTAACTCATAATAAAGGTTATTATACGATCCCCTCCAACATTGACAGCATAGTACATACAACA
The DNA here is from genome assembly GCF_000260255.1 of Octodon degus. Lineage (NCBI taxonomy): Eukaryota > Metazoa > Chordata > Mammalia > Rodentia > Octodontidae > Octodon > Octodon degus. The sequence continues at coordinate 73,642 of NW_004524860.1, forward strand.
TTGATCTCATGATTTCAATGAATAGGAATTGGTAAAGCATGCATATTGTTGGATAAAAATTGCTTTTGTGTTACCATTGTCTTACACTTCTCATCTTAGATAAGACACTTCCCCATTCATGGACTTTTTTGCCACCTGAGTTCTCTTTTGTATTCCTTCAACCTCTCAAGCATTAAGTGATATTTGAGTTCGTGTGTATTGTCTATTCTTACTGTATCTGTTTGCGTAGTGCAGAAGATGTGTGTGTGTGTATTGATATTTATTCGATCATATTACATAAATGGGCAGTTCATGTTTAATGTCTGATGAATTTATCACAAACAATATAAGAAAATTGAAACTTTGTGTTGTTTTATGTTTCTTTTCCCAAGTTGCTAGAGATGTTGACCATTTTTTTATACACGTGTCAGCAATTTGTAGTTATTTTAAAACTTTCTATGCATTTTATTTTTTTTCTTTTCAAAGTTTTATTGATAAACATATAGCAATGAGACAGTTTCAAATCAAATTGAAGGTACAGTTTCAAAAAATAATACACTGCATACATTCTTCTCAGTGTTTAATTGCTGTACAAGACGCAGACTTGTGATCCTACTTACAAACACCATTAGAA
>NW_004524860.1:81208-86208 GCF_000260255.1 Octodon degus
GCCGGAGGGGGTGGGAGAGTTTCCGGCCCACGCTGCCACCTGGGCTGGGACTGGTCCCTCCGGCTCAGGGTAGCAGGAAGCTCTCCACACACTCACCGGACCTGGACTAGGACTGGGTCTGGGGGTTCCCGGAAGTCGGCAGAATTTCCTACTTGGCAGGAGGGGTGGGGAGGTAAGGCAGAGTGGTGTGGTGCGGCCCGAGGGGGTGGGAGAGGGTCCGGCCCACGCTGCGCCTGGGCTGGGACTGGTCCCCCCGGCGCAGGGTAGCAGGAAACTCTCTCTATGCATTTTAGTTTACTAATTTTCCAGTTATGTTTTGTTCTGAGAACAAAATTTTGGGTTCTTTGTATATTAAAGATATTAATCCTTTGTTCACGGAATAGCTGTTAATTTTTTGGCATTCTGTCAATGCAATATATCAAAAAAGTTGAAATATCTCATGACATTATATATGAAAAATTCAATACATTATTAAATTAAAGAGAAAATAAAAGACAGATCATAGGAGACAGAGAGAAAGAAATCCTTCCTGATAAAAATGGGACCAAGGAATGGAGACTACAGAATGTGAGAATGATATGTGGATAAAAAGAATTTAGGTTGGGAACAGGTACAGAGCCCATGCTGAATATAAAACACATTAGTCACAATAAAAATTTAAACAAATAATAGACCTTCTGTGAAAATAAAAAAGAATGACTGGCAGGGTGATAGACAATCACAGTGGAAAAGAGTGATGCTTTAATATTTTTCTACATGAATAGTGGTTCTATTTTTTTTTCCAGAAAACAAGCAAAATGCAGCAAAATACACATGTTCTCATTACGAGAAGGATCTGTTAAGTTCAATAGATGAATCACTTTCTGTTTTGGAACTGTATTAGGAAGCAATGTGTTCAACAATTAGGATAATACCAACCTAGTCAAAGAGGATAAAACTTCCAGAACATGAGGTCCTATACAGGTAACAATGTTTTATGACAATGCTATAAATTTGTATGACTACAAAGAAAGCTGTATGAACAGAGAAAGGATGACCTTTTCCATTTGCTATTGTGTAGGAAACACAATGAGCAGACATCAGTGTGAGCTCAGACAAAACCTCCATGCACGAGAGCCCAGGACCAGCAGCAGGTGCAGAGCACACACTGTTACAGGGATCCAACTCCATGATACACATGGAGAAAAGCCCAGGACATTTTCTCAACCTGATTGGAGTCTCCACCTGGAGTCCCAGGCACTGAGATTCCAGGGAATTTTGTGTCTGTGGTCACACATTCTTGTGTTTCCATGGAGTCAGATTTCTGCCATTTTAGTTTTTTTCTCATTATGCTTGGAAAGGATTATTTTTTCAATAAATTTATTTTTTGAGCTCAGCTGATCACATAGTTTGGGTAACTTTCATGTGTAGAAACATAAGCCATGGAAGCAAGTGCATATTGACTGCACCTCTGCCATCCTTTCTCATGCACATCTCCAGGGCATCTCACTCTGAGGCTCTCTTCCCAATCCTGGTGGAGCGGTAGCCTTTTACTCTTAATAATTGGACCCTATTCTACATGTTAATGGAGCAGTTCACTTTTTCACACCTAAGGACACTGGCAAAGCCTGGGACCATTTTCTTGATTCCACTGTGGTGAGGCTTCTCCTGGCATCTTGTATGGCACTGTAAGTGCTAAAATCCATCTTAAGCTTTCAGTTGTGTAGTTGGTATAATGAGAGTACCTGCCACATCTTTCATCTTCATGTTCCTCTTTGGCACCAGACACAGGCAGAGAACTTGCTCAGGGAAGTGGGGCTGCAGCCACACAAGCCCAGGCCTGTACATCTTGAGCTCACCTCCTGTGAGGAGGAGGGGTGAAGAAGATGCCCAGAACTTGCTAGGACAGGAGAAGCTGCCCACCATGGCATGTTCAGTCCACCAAATGATGGTAGAACCAGCCCTGAGATGGACACCAACATGAGCACAGGAAAGAGTGCCACGTGTCATGTGCCTGAGCCACCACAGCCCCATAGCAACGCCCACTGAGACCCTGGCTTGTGGGCATCAGTAACAGAGCAGCAGTGCTCCTAATTGGTAGTGAGAATTAATTCAGACCATGTGACTGAAAATCGTATTCACCAAATGGAATGCAAGACTATTCAACAAATTTTATAAAAATAAAAAAAGTAACAAAGAAAATGCTGTATTGCAAACAAGAAAATAATGATAACAACAAAAGTAGGTAAATAAAAACTACAAATATTCTGCAATATCATTTCTGCTTCAAAAATAATAGTAATTTTTCATTAAATAGTTTAAAATTCTGAAGCAAGAGGGAAAGTTTGGCTAAAATGAAAGATGAAGAAATAAAATTATTACTGTTCTTCAAGACAGAACATTTTAAATTCACTATTGCACATTTTAAATGTTAATAACAGAAATGTATTTTTTGCATATGCTAAACTAAAGTCATACCAAATTACTACAATAATGGCAGATATAATGGATACTTGTACACAAGATTTGTTACTATGTATGTTACATATGATATTAAATATTGGTTTCAATGTGTGGTTCATACTGCTAATGTCAGTGGAGGTGAATGGGCCCCTTGTTTACCTTCATCTAATTCAAAACAGAGCTCATACTTATTCCTGTTTTCATTGTCCTAAGAGAGGTGGGGAATAAAAGAATAAAAGCTTAGGACTTCACCAGTGCACGAGGCTGGAGCACATGCATGTTCCATCTCCTAGCCTGAACTTACGCTCACCTTTCCTCAACCCAAACCACTTTGGCATCAGACACAGGCAGAGAACTTGTCAAAAATATATTATAGATGTTACATAGACGTGCCAGGTTCCATAAAAAAGACATGATGAGAAAGTAACAGAGGTCATAAGATCATAAGTATGCATTACATGTCACAAATACAATTAACATCACAGTGAACTCAGACATGCATACTTGATGAGAGCACATAGGATGACCCAGCCCCCTGTCAAATATTTCTGCCTATCACACCTACAGAATAGGTGGCAAAGACTTAAGGAAACCCACCCTTACTTTAAAATCAGAAATCTTGATTTATCTACCCCTTTAATTATTACTATCAGTGATTTTTTTAGCGTAGACTTTTGTAGAGAGATTTATTTTCACATACAGGACCTTTTGCAGTCAGTCCCTTATCTAGTGGTGGCAGGGAATTTCTCTGAGCACAGCTTCCTTTGACCCCCAACAAATATAGCTGTTCATTTCTACTAAGTATAAACTTGAATATCTTTTATAGTCATACACAAGATCCTGGACTTACATGGGTCCAACCCAGGGTAATAAAATCATTCATGAAAATAAACAACTCTAACTATATTTCTCTTACAACATGTCCCAGACACGTTGGTCCACAATACAGTTAAGATTGAAGTTGCTAACCAAAGGAGGAGAATAGGAAAGCTTCACTTGAATATCTATTTGATGTTGAGGAAGGATTCCAACTAGGTTGTCAGGTGTCCCTTCAATTTAGAATTACTTATAGGTAAATGATGCAGGAATTGCTTAATTGTTCAATGGACTTTCATTATAGGCATCTGTGTGGTGTTTTAAAAAAATGAGCATTAGAGCTAATGCCTAATTACTTTATATAGTATTACTGTCCACTAGAATCTAGTCAGATAAAAATTTGAAACCCAAACTGAAAAGCAGTCAGTCTGAGCCCAGACACAAACCTGAATTCTTTGGTGATCAGGACCAACAAGCCATGCTCAGTACAACCAGGGGCTCCTCCATCCCTCCACCGTGTGCTGAGGACCACAATACATCACTCACCATGACCAAGATGCACAGAAGACAGACAAGCCAAAGTGCAGAAACAGTAGCAGGTGCACTGAGCTCTGCGGAGACTTCAGCTGCATTGTCCTTGTTTTTCATCTCTGTTGGGTCATTTCTATCCCTTTAAATTAAATGACAATGGGCTCTGTTACTTTCTCATCATGTCTTTTTTATGGAACCTGGCACGTCTATGTAACATCTATAATATATTTTTGACAAATTATCATTAAACCTGTTGAGTTGTAAACAAAAGTATTTTAATATTTCATAAATCAATACATTCCCAAATTATAAGTAAAATTTCTATTATCTATTGGCACATTCTAATAAAATATGAGAGGGAAGACCTTATTTCTACTTTTATAAAATTATTTTTCCTTCATATTCTGTAAGGACTTAAAGTTCAACATATCAATATTTGATGGAAAATGCCTGTTCCATGATATGCCAAAATGTTTGATACTTCAACAGATAGGGTAAACCGAACTGCATATATTTCAGGTTAATAATTAGCTTCTCTTCAGGAGGGTTAACAACATAAGTTAGCCATTCAAAATTGGAGAAAAGGGAGGGCTGCAAGGATATAAAGAAAAGATCAGCCAACATTTTGGTTCTAGCATTTCAAGGTCATTGAAGACTTGGGACATAGGAGAACCTGTACTGTAACAACATGTAACTCAGTTGTGCTCTAAATTTTCTGATCAAGATTATGGAGCCACAGAGAAATGTGTTCGAGGATCTAAAGTGAGTCTGAGGAGAGTCACATGGAGAGAAAAAACATTTTCTTAGGCTTTCACAGAGAGCAAATTGGTCAAGCAATGGCCGTGAGTCATCTTCATGTCAGACACTGACAAAAGGATGTACAAAGGGAGGTACAGGGCTACAGAATAAATCCTGAGAGTACTTGGTTGACCTTATCAGATACAAAAGTTACATTTTTTGTTATATAGGTCTTGCTTTATCTTGGTCTTAACCATCCAGCAGAAAAGTATAAAAATGAGGTATATAAAGTAAAGCCATATTAATATGATGAGCTGTAAAAGGCTCAAGTCAATAACTTCTGAGGATAACCCACTAATATTATAGACTGCTAGACAGTGTTAGATTGTTTAGTTGAATTCAAACACCTGTAGTATTTAGATGCCAATAGAATATCCACCTCTGACAGACAATAAGAAGGATATAAAGGAAAG
>NW_004524860.1:89336-107931 GCF_000260255.1 Octodon degus
TCTTTTCTTTTCTTTTCTTTTCTTTTCTTTTCTTTCTTTCTTTCTTTCTTTCTTTCTTTCTTTCTTTCTTTCTTTCTTTCTTTCTTTCTTTCTTTCTGGAACCAGGGATTGAACTTAGGCTCTTGTGCGCTTATTCCACTGAGCCATCTCTCCATCTCCCTGGCCCTTAGTCCAGAGTCTTCTACAACCGTCTCTGTCTTCTGCAAAATCCACCAAAGCACAACTCTTCACCATGGACTGGACCTGGAAAATTGTCTTCTTGGTGCATCCCTGAGGAAAGGATCAGAGCTTCCAGGGAACCTCACCTCCAACTTCTGTATTCACTTCCCAGGTGCCCATGGCCAGGTACAGCTGGTGCAGCCTGGGGTTGAACTTAGGAAGCTGGGGCCTCAGTGAAGGTCTTCTACATGGCTTCTGGCCACACCTCCACCAGTTACTGGATGCACTGTGTGCTGCTGAACCCTGGATAGGGTATGGAGTGGATCGGAGTGATTGACCATAGTAATGCATGCACTAAATATGCACAAAAGTTCCAGGAAGAGCTACTTTTGTCACGAATTTTGGGATCCTGAAACATAATTGGAGCAAACCGCAGGAGGCATCCACTGCAGCTGAGCATGAGGCAGTGATGAAAAGGTGGAGAGCTAATGACCATAAACTTCTTTATCTGTCTTTGCCCTTCTTGTTCCTTCCTCAGTCTCCTTTTGAATCCAGAGAAACCAGCTCATTCAATATCCCAATCATCCTGCTCTTATTCATGTTTTCTAAGGTAAACAACCAACATTCATAATGATAGAAAGCAATGTAAATAGTAAGACTTTAACTGTTGAAGACAGTGGAGCATGATTATAATTTACAAAGTAATCTTAAAATGACTTGATTTTACTTTATGATGGACCTCAGGACAGACAGATATGTGTGCTTTGTCTCCATGTGCTGCCTAGAATTGGCTGTTCTGTGCACAATGATGAGGTCATTTGTGCTAAAACAAGTCTTAGGTCCCCATGTAGGAGAATGTCCCTGTTCATGGACACAGTGAGGCTGAGACAACTTGCTGCCAGTCAGTTATGTCCCTGAATCCAGCCCCTTCTCTCCCTGAATGAAATTCAAGGTGTAGGTTGCACCATCCTCAGGTCTGACTGGCCGTGAGGACAAGGTAGCTCCTCTTTGAATTAATTCTGTGAGGTGACAGGCACACAGAGAGACACACTGATTAACAGGTCCCTGTTCATACAACATCTGACAATGACTTCTCTATTGTCCCTCAATGTGACGCCATCCTCCCACTGTGCCTATCACAGAAATAACAGGATTGAACTTGCAGGAATCACTTTCTGCTGTCAACATACACACAGCTCTCTGGGAGCCATGAGTACCTGCTTGGTCACCTCTCATCCCACAGTCAGCACAGGGAGGATCATGTCTGCTGCACTGGGGGCCCTGCAGCTTTGATGTCCTCCAAGCACAGGGCTGATGTGAGCCTCAGTGCTCTGAGACCAAGGTTCTAAGTGCACAGCTGTTCTTGCACAGAGATGAGACCCAGAAACAACCACTGAGCGTCCATGTGTTTCTCATTACTGACACTCTCCTATGGGACCCGAGTCCTCAAATTTGGGTTAGAACTTGGAGGATGGGAATGCAGATCTCCAGCTCCTTCTCACCTGATTGAAAATCTCAGCATGCCCTAGGTCAGTACTCTTGTGCACACCATGGTCAGGCTGTTTCCTGCTCTGGTTGCTGACTTCCCCTGGCTGATAAAGCCTTGAGAGAAAATAAAGGTATTGTCCTCTCCTGAACAAAATTGGCCCTTTTTTCTTTCTCTGTACTGGTCCTGTCCCAGATCACCCTGAAGGAATATTATTCTCTTCTAGCCACCCCCACATTGACCCTCAGGCTGACCTGTTCTTTCTCTGGCTTCTTATTAAACTCATGGTGTCTGTGTAGCCTGAACCCATAAGCCCCCAGTGGAGGATCTGTAGTGGCTGGCAATCATGTATTTTGGTGAGGACTATTTAAAGGATCATAAGCACTGCAGCCCATCCCTGAGGAGGCAGCTTTTGATACACAAGGACAAATGCAGAAAGCAGGCACCCCTCAGCGTGACCAGTGTGGAACCTGAAGATGCAATCACACTTTACAGTGTAAGTATAAAATAGAGATTCAGCCTCACCTTTCTCCTGTACAAGATCTCACTCTGCATTTCAGATCAGTTCCCTTTGTTCTGCAGATTAGGAAATGTAGAAAGTGCCCATCTTGTAAGCTTCTGGGGATCATTTTACCTCTAGAAACTGGGGAACCTGTCTTCCTGTAACCCATCCACAGCCCTGGAGGTGGTGCTCCAGTGCTGATCCCCCAGTTCACAATGCCCAGTCTTAGGGTTTTCGAACTCTCTTTTATATATTTATCTTCCTCCTTCCATTCCATAAAAGATAGGAAGCATTAGTCTTTGATAAAGTTATATTTAAACTGTCTTTACCCTGAAGATATCCCTGGGATCTGAAGACACTACAGTGATTTTGGACAATGCCTGATTCATCTATTTAGGATTTCTTTCATAAAGGAAAATTTGCTTTCAAAATGCCTGGTGACAATCTATACTATTTTATATTAAGTTAAAATCTTAATTTTTGAATTAAAAAGTTGAGGTATTTTTTAGTCCCTTATATATTTTATCTTGTAAAATGTCAGTTTTTTTGTGTTAATTCTCTAGAGGAAGCTCATCCAAGAGCACCACACAGAAGCTCCTGGGGAGAATTTCCCAGACCTGCAGCACAGTGCAGTTCTCTTCCTACACCCAAAGTGTCCTCCCCTTTCCTTAAGGTCGTACATTCTCCTGAATCTCTCACAGCAAGGTCACAGAAGGGTGATCCACGCATGTGACCTGCTCCTCTTCTACCCTGTAGCCACACTGATGCACAGAGACCCCAGATCCTGGACAAACGCAGTCAGGGTGTGCAGTGCTCTGATACCCTGTTCCTCTGACCTACAGGCCCTGGCTCTTCTCTACATCAGCTTCAACAGATCGCTTGCCCTATCCTTATACTCATTGCAAGCTACCCCGTTGGTGAGTGGCTTATAAGTTGTGAGATGGCAAGAGGGAGAGCTGGTGTCTGAAAGACTCATGGGTGATTTCTGTCTGCAGCCGCCCAGACTGAGGACACTTCCTGAGTTGCAGTCAGGGCGCTCTGGGCTCCTTCCAGTCACTCAGACTCACCTGTGCCACTTCCCCCTGTTCAACACCTAAATATTCTGTATTGGATCCAAATGTGGCCATAGTAAGGCCTGGAATGGACAGTTGTGATCTTGACTAGAGGGAGCAAGACCCACAGCCACCCACCCCCTCCCTGCAGTGCAAGTGCAGACCCAGCATCCCCAGGGACACCTGCAAGATCCAAGGATATAGGCTTGTATCAGTGTGCCCAAGCCCAAGCTGTGATGGGAATCAAGCAGGAGCCACAGACCAAGCTAGAGCGACAGACATCCTCACAGTGGTGCTGATGACCAGCAGAGGGTGCTCAGTAACCCCAGAGTGCACAGCTCACTTTCAGGGCTGAGGGAAGACCAGCAGGGATGCAAGACCAGGAGCAGGCTCAGATGGTGATGGTTTTGCTGGCATTCAGAATGCCAGAGTTGTGGGTGCAGTTGGCTTCCACCAGATGTCTGACAATGTGCCCCTAAGAAGATGACACATAAAGCTGTTTGAATTAAACTGAAAGTGCATGAGAGACCCCAGGAAATTGGAAGTACCACGGACATGGAACATTTGCTAAGGAAAACTGCAAGCAGTTAGAAGAGCCAAGCCAACAGAGATGCCCTGTGGGCTGTAAATGTTGGGGCCCTAGGAGCAGGGTTATGCATGTGCTATGAAATTAATATCTCATCACAACCTGTCCTGGATGCTGGACATGGAGCTATGGAATTTAATGATTTTTCTTATAGAGTTTTCATTTTAAATGATCCCTTTCTATTCCTCTCCTCTGCCTTTTTGGAATAGGTATGTTGACCATGTACAATTGTATGCTGGCAGTATCTTTTTCAAAAATGCTGACAGACACAGCTAAGGGTTTGCTTTGAGTGTCAGAGGAGACTTTGGACTTGGAATTTTAAGTGATGCTGGTACTGGTATGACTAGTGACTCTTAGACATGGACTAAATGCATTTTGTGTAATAAGATAGAGATGAACCTTCATAGTTCAGATCTAGAATGTACCCCTCCAAAACCTCATGAATTCAGAGACAAGGCTCCTAGAAAGTGATTGGATCAGGAGAGTGGCATATTCATCAGTGAATCCGAAGATATGATCATAGCTGAATGTTTTGTTAGGAGATGAAACCTCACTGGCTATCGGTCATTGGAGACACAACTTAGATGGCTGCATTTTTGTTCCCAGATTGTCCCTTCTGTATTTGCTTCTTGGCTATCAGGGATGAGAAGTTCTCCCATCCCATGCCCTTCTACCATATTTTTCTGCCTTGAAATCAGATCAGCATACATTGATTCCCCTAAAAAACACAAGTAGTGAGGTTAAGCTTAACAGCCTAGGTTGTATGGTAAGAACAATAAGCTTGTCTTCTGGATGATTAACAACCTAAATTTGCAGACCAAAATTAGAGAAAAGGGAGGGCCACAAGGAAAGCCAACATTCTGGCCCTAGCCTTCCAAGGTCAATTAAGACTCAGGACATAGGAGAACTTGTACTGTAACATCATGTAACTCGGTAGTGTCCCAAATTTTCTGATCAAGGAGATTATGGGGCCAAAGAGGAAAGTGATCGATGATATAGAGTGTGCCTAAGGAGAGTCACATGGAAAGAAAACATTCTCTCAGGCTTTCACAGAGAGCACATTGGCCAAGCAATGGCCATGACTCATCCACAGGGCGACACTGACGGAGGATCTACAATCTGAGGTACAGGATCTCAGCATAAATCCTGAGGGGATTTCACTAACCTTCTCATACCCAAAAGCTACAACTCTTGTTGCATAGGTCCTGCTTTACCTTGGTCTTAACCATCCAGCAGAAAAGTATAAAAACGAAATATAAGAAGTAAAGCTATGCTGTTTTGTTGAGCTGTAGGGGACTCAGGTCAAGAATTTCTGACATTTCCAGTGAAGAGGAAGACCCAATACTATTATGGACTACTGAACTCTTTTAGAATGTTTTGCTGAGTTAACACACCTATAAAATTCAAATAAAGGAACTTAAAAAAAGGGTATACAGATGAATGTCCATTTTGTATCTGTGTATTCAAAATGGTTAGGATAGATATATAATTACATTCTCTTAATGAATAGAGGTATTCGTTCTAATAGTGTTTCTAAATAGGATATCATGTCTGCATCTTGTACAGCAAATAACCACTAGGAAGAATGTATGCAATGTGTTAATTATTGAAACTGTCCTACCAATTTGATTTGAAACTGTCTCATAGCTATTGTTTTCAATAAAATTATGGGGAAAAAAGACCAGGAGCAGACTCTAGGAGCATGCGGAGTTGCTCTAAAGAGACCAAAAAGTGGGTTCAGAATCAGATGGGAAGCAATAGTGGTAGGTTTTGCTCAGACACTGAAATTTATCTATTGATTTTATTTATGGACAAAGAAAATTACTGTTATTTTAGGGTATGGCCATTAAGAAACCCAAAATAATGATAAAATGATATATAGATGATATATAGATAGATATATAGATATATAGATATAGATATAGATATAGATATAGATATAGATATAGATAGGTAGACAGATAGAAAAAAGGAAGGTACACCATCTGCAAATGGGAAAGTGACCAACAGATACAAAGAACAGAGAGAGAGGGGAGGGAAGGGAAAGAAAAATAGTTGAACTGTGCTGTGTACCTGTACCCACTCCCCAGGAATAGTAGTCACTATGTAATGAAAATATTTAGTAATAAAAATAAAGTATATAACTAGTGTAAGTGATGGGAGCATGTGGCTGTGTAGGTTGCACACTTGGGGTGGCAATGATTAAGCATGGAAGGAGTAGAGGGCTTCAGAGGGCTCCTGGAGACCCCAAACCCCGGCCCTTCCCACCTTGAGACCAAGCATTTAGCACATGGACTTGGGGACCCCTAACACCCACACTGTATCCAAGACTGTGACATATGGGTCATCTCATTTGTATCCCTGGATGCTCTTGCCCCTGGCTCAGATTGTACTGTTGTTCTCTGAAATCAGGTCTCTCTTTGGTTCCACAGTTTCCCAGAGGAAAACTTGGGAAAGTTTCCCAGCACATTCTCTCTAAGGAGATGAGTGTGCTGTTCTTCACAGGTTGACACTGAACCTGAAACTCTAGACACTGATTTCAGAATGCCCTAAGGGATAATTGTCCCTCTCTCCCTCAGCAGTGCTATGAACTTGACTTCTAATACAGAATAGAGAATCCATGGAATGTGGACTCAGAGTGCTGCCTGCAGACAAGGCCACTGCACTAGAGATTGATGCACAGCACCTGTGCCAAGAAGCCAGTGATCCCTGGGGCAAGCTCCTCTATTCCAGGGAGGCCTTAGGGCAAGAGCTGCATGATGCTTCTCATCGCAGCAAGCCATGAAGTCACTGCTGCCCTGCATTGCTTGGAGGACAGGATGGGAGGAACGTGCTGGAGTGGACACAGAGGACCATAGTCAGTCCTGCAGCTCCCCAGAGATGGGGTAAAAATGTCTAACGTGGGATAGGAGGAGGTGTGTGTGCTCATGGTCTTGTGCAGCTTCATCAAATTCCACCTGTAAATAAGAGCATTTCTACTTTATGACGAGAAGCTGAGATTTTCCCACAGGGTTTCAAAATTCCTCCTGGGGGAATCTGCATAGAGTTGTTAATCAGTACCTCAATTTCTAGGATTTCAGGGGAGACATTGTGAAAGCAATTGATATGTAGAAATAAAATTTTAAAAACTTGCCAATATGAATTATTAGAAAACATCTTAATTCTACTTAACTAAGTGGAAAACAGTTAGAAGAACTTATAGAGGTCTGTAAAACAGGCTAAAAGGATAGTTTTAAGGCTCACTTCTGGAACTCTGGAGAAAAAGGACTAACCCAGAGGCATGCCAGTGGTGAGAGGGACACGGTCTGTGGTGTCAGAATGGGGTCAAGTAACCTGGAAACACACAAACAAACATGGTGAGAGGTCAACATCAGATCTGGAGAAAGAACTACTGCCTGTTTCAGATGTGATGTTACAGAGGCAGCAAAGAAAACCTGGAGGGGTAGGCATGAGTGTGGATACCAGTGTGCAGGGTTTGCCCAAGGGTAGACATATGGGCATAAACTCATTCGCAGCAAGACTCCTGGACACAGGCTGAGCCACTAAGCAGAGACTCTTAGGGCCGCAGGATATGTACCCTGATCTGCTCTAGTGAGGGTGCAGGATCCAAAGTGATATGCAAATCTATGGAGATCATAGAGTAAAAAGAAGAGGCTCCTAAACTCAGGCAGCAAGCACCCCACCTCATCTGTGTCCCAGAACATCTGAGTTCAAATCCCACTTGGCATGGAGTGGGCATGCAGGCTCCTGTTTCTGCTGGTGGCTGCCCCAGGTAAGAACTAAGAACACAGGTGTGATGTTACAGAGGCAGAAGAAACTCAGCCAGCTTCACTGTTTCCAATACTCCTGTGTCCTCTCCACAGGTGTCCACTTGCAAGTGCAGCTGGTGCAGTCTGGGCCTGAGCTGAAGAGGCCAGGAGAGTCAGTGAAGGTCTCCTGCAAAGGCTCTGGGTACACCTTCACCAGCTATAGTATATTCTGGGTGAAGCAGGTTCCAGGAAAAGGCCTGCATTACATGGGTTGGATCAACACTGAAACTGCAAAGCCAACATATGCTGAGGGCTTCAAGGGGAGATTTGTGCTCTCCCTGGATGCCTCTGTCAGCTCAACATATCTGCAGATCAGCAGCCTGCAGGCTGAAGACACAGCCATGTACTACTGTGCAAGGCACAGTGAGCAGGCCACATCCCGAGAGTGTCAGAAACCTGGGGGCTGAGCTCGCCCTGGCTGAGGCAGTGGCAGGGAAAACCTGACTCTGATTTCCTTGATTTGGATTATGAGTTCAGAGCAGAGACATTGAGGTGGCTGATTTCTGTTCATCTGTTATACCATTTCACTTTAATTTTTTCCCTGAGTATGTTAAGGACTGAAGGAGAGAAGATTCGCTCATTACTGGGTTACAGATGCTCCTACATGAGTGGGAGGTGGGGTGCAGTATAAGGAGGTAGTCGCTGCGGCTTTGCCTTTAAGGTGTGTCTCCTCAACCATTCTCTCCTCCTGTGCTCTGCTTTTCCTGCAGCATTGGAGAACTGAACATCCTGCTTCTGCCTTGAAAATTCTCTTTTGAATTCACCTGAGGGTGAATTACATCCTCTGATACCATGAGCCATTCTTCTCTTTTAAGCTGTTCTCTGTAAAATGTGATTCATGAAGGACAAGAGATAACAAGTATGCAACTGGACACAGAAGGATAAAGAGTGGAATTAGGGACAGTTTCCTGAGTGGGATGTCTCTGTGTTTGTCAGTGTTCAGTGTGAGCTGCAGCTGGTGGGGTCCAGGGGAGGCTCGAGAGTCCCTGAGACTTTCCTATGCAATATCAACTTATTCCTGGGACTGGTACTGCTAGGATGGAGGGAAGCTTTAAAAGGAAACAAAGAAAATCAATACATGACAGAATACATCCTATCCATGAAAGCAAGATTCACAATTTCCTGACTATTCCAAAGGCAAGTCCTACCTGCAAGTCTCAGTCTGTGATCCCAAGATTTGGTCTTGCATTAGTGTGAGAGAAATGCACAGTGAGAGGACGTCAGTGTACATCCAGACCCAGTCCTCCTACAGAGGCACTTGTGACCAGCAGGGAGCGCACATGACACAATCAGTTGAGGGTTAGCCAAGGAGTGGGTGCAAAGGTCCGTGCTTTACAATGTCTGAAGCTCCCTCTCCATCTAACTTCTTTCCTGACTCACAACTGCCATGTCAATATGTTTCCTTAGTAAAACAAAATGGGCCTCTGGGGAGAAGCACTTTTTATCAGGTCTAGAACTGATGCAAGAGCCTTTGGAAGTGCCACAAAGGAAGGAAGATCTAAGTGTGGAGTGTATGTTCATGAAAGTGCTCAGCAGTGTGAGTGTGGCAGAGTCACAGGGCTCCACAGAGCAGGCATTGGCGCATCACTGTGCTCTACAGGTAGACTGTGGGTTCATTAAAGGGACAGGAAGAGAGGAGGTCAGAGAACAAAACTTTAAAAGAGGACTACAGAAAAAAAAACAAGCATATTACATTTCATTCCCAACTATGAAATAAATATGCATGAATCTGCAGAGACTGAAATGATTATTTGATCAGTAAATGAAGACAGTGACTAGGAATTATGCTGCTTGAGCAAACAGCAATTGTTTTAATTTATGCATCTAGATAACTATCTACTTGCCCTTTCATCCATTCATCCACCTATCTGAGAGTTCAATATTTACTTTCATAAATAAAATGTGAATTCATGCATTAATTATGCACACTGGGCAGATCAGGTGCCCTCAGGAATACAGTTTATAGTTGGAGTTTCCTATAATGTGCTGGAGATATGTATGTATGAGGAACTTTATGCCACCCAATTCATGGACATGATAAAGATGTGAAAGTCTGATTACTTAATTTGATCAGTGCCCACCATATGCCTGTGATGAAGTATCACAGTGTAATTTATTATTGTGCACAATTATTATAGACAGGTATAATAAATTATTAGAGTTACTATTGCAATCCCAAGATTCTGAAGCTTCAGACCTGAGGGAAGATGATGGAGTCCACAACGTTGTGTTTTCACACTGAGAAGGCCTGGAGCTGGGCTCTGATCTTTATCAGCACATACCTCTGAGTTCTCAGGTAGCCCCAGACCTCAGAATGAAAGAGATACGTCCTACATGGGCAATCCCTCCTTCCATGGTGTGCCTTTCTGTATTTGCAAACTATTGAGTGTGAAGAATTGATTAAAAATCAGTGAGGAAGAAAATTTTTCATGGAAATTAAAATCCTCTAGTTGTGGCAAGAAATGAGATATTCCACACTTCTGAGAT
Source organism: Octodon degus (assembly GCF_000260255.1). Taxonomy (NCBI): domain Eukaryota; kingdom Metazoa; phylum Chordata; class Mammalia; order Rodentia; family Octodontidae; genus Octodon; species Octodon degus. The sequence continues at coordinate 99,418 of NW_004524860.1, forward strand.
GTTCAAATGAGATCCTGAAGACTAGAGGCTGCCGAGTGCATCACTAAGCAGTTACTTTTTTTGCACCTGTGTGTCAGCCGCTCTGAGGAAGAGATGCTGATTCTTGCTGTCCAGCAGGCTGTGATCTACAGGCCTAGGACACTGATACAAAGACTCAGGCTTCCAAGGGTGTGTCAGGACCGGGCTGCTGAGATATACTTCAACAAGCTAAGAACTAACATCATGTGGACAAATGTATCCACACCATGCTAAATCCACACCATATGATTGTTAGACTGAGCACAGATCCCCTTGATTGAAACTCTGGATATCAATAGTGGTGAATGCACTTCACTGAGACAAATCTAAGTTCAAATCACATGAGTCACTCGAATGCTTCTAACTTATGACAAACTTGATGTCAGGGGCCCTTCAGTCTGAACTATATAGGACTGGAATATTCAACTGCACCCATGATATATATTATTATAAATAAAATTATGACTGTGGAATAGATTGGAGTTAGAATTCTTCACTTTGGACCAATATGAATATATTTCTAGTTATCTGTAGTGTATGTCACTTTGTGTGACTGCATCCATATGTACATGAACAAATTCCTCATGCTAAAGTTGCACTGTCCCACTAAGCTCTAGGAGCTCTTTTTTACTGTAAACATTTTCTTTATCTCTGAATATGTTGAGCTCCATGGAAGATTGTTTGCCTCCTGTTCACTGCTGGAATAAGAGAAGATGAGGCCTTGTGCAGAGGGGCTTAGAGAGGGGACACTGAGCCCAATTAAGCACAGCCAGCATCCATTATGAGCAGCAAGTCCATCAGTGCTGGCAAAGAAACCCAGCCTTCTCCCTTGTGCACCTTTCCATACAAGAGTTCCTCTTGCCAAAAATACCCACAAGGCATCTCGATTAAATCGAAGCCAACTTGTGCTTCTATCCAGGAACTGCATCATTTGGGGGACTTTGGTGGTCTTGTGACACTCATCTGCAAGCATATGGACCAATCTTGGTTCTTCCTCCTTTTAGTGGTAGTTCCCAACGGTGAGTGCTCCACAAAGCACACAAAGCAAACAGAAAGATAAGGGGCGCTGCTTCTGACCCAGGACCCATTGTGCTGCTTACCCAGGGTATCTTTGCAAGATACAGAATCAGGGCCTGAGAGTGAAGCCCTTGAAATCCCTGTCCCTCACCTTTTTTTGTGTCTGGTTGCTCCATCACAAGCCCTTACAGCTGGAGCTGTATCAGTCTGTCTGCAGAGAAGGGACTGGAATGGATGTGGCAAAATGATAAAGGTAGAAACACAGCTTCAAATCCTCCAATGGAAATCCAAGTAGGCCTCTCCAGAGATATGTCTAACTAGCAGTACTTCTGTAAGTGAATTCAGTGACCCCTGAGGGAACAACCACATATTATTGCTCAAGATATATAGAGAGGGGGCCAGGGAGATGGTTCAATGGAATAAGCGCTTCTCTGGCAAGCGCAAGGGCCTGAGTTCAATCCCCGGTTCCGGAAAAAAAAAAAAAAAAAAAGATATATAGTGAGGACATCAGTGTGAAATCAGAGAAAACCTTCTGCCAGGCTGCTCAAGACAGCAGGGGGCGCTGCGAGCACCAGCAAGAGCTCTAGGAGCCAGGGTAGAGCAGGAATCTGGGGTGTAAGGGCTTCCTGTTGCCCTTCGGGTTTCCTTTCTGTGTCAGGGTCACATGACCTACATACTCTGTTATATCACATTTCTGTGTTTTCTCTGGCGTAAGGAAAAATATCAAGATGCATTTTCAACTTGGTTGTATAAGAACCTTGACTCCATAAATAGATTAAAATTGCTCTCTGAAGTTACTTGCCGTTCTTGTTCCAAGCTCATGAAAAACTAAAAAATCATTTTCAACATCCCCAAAGTAGGAAATGTTAGCAGGACTGAAAATCATCAGCTGTTATTGAACCCATAAGTGGTGTAAATTGCAGCCAAATTACCCAGACTGAGTTATGGAACTATTATCATGCAAACATCCAAGTTTACTATTTGTAGGATTTGCAGTTTAAAAAACATGACACACAGTTCACTGGGGGTTCCTAAAATCTATAAGAAGAAAGCATGTTCCTACAGGGTCCAATACTTTTCTTACTTTCTTCAGTAACTCACCAACAGGGAATTTAATATTCTTTTATGGTGAACATTCATAAAGATATCTATACATTTTTATGTCAGACAGCATGATATGCAGCCATTGACTCTGTGACTTAGATAAATCCACTGCTGTAATCTTACTTTGAAGTGTTCTCTGGAGTAGTAAACACTTAGAGATAATGAGAAATTGATCCCCACATATGTTGCTTAGATCTTATGATGTTAAATTAAGTGTTAAAATAACCCACATCTACACTCACAGGGTTTGAAGCAGATGACATTTTAACTCTGGCTTTCTGTACTGAAAGAACTGTCATTTATAGACTCAGCGAAAATTATCAGTTTTTACTTAAGTTTGCAGAACAAAAATTAGAAAAAAAGAAGGGTTGCAAGAACATCCAACATTTTGGCTCTAGCATTTCAAGGTCAGTGATGGCTCAGGACATAGGAGAAACTGTACTGTCACATCCTGCAACTCAGTTGTGCCCCAAATTTCTGATCAAGGTGACTATGGGACCTCAGAGGAAAGTGATCAATGATGTAGAGTGTACATAAGGAGAGTCACATGGAGAGAAAACATTCTTTCAGGCCTTCACAGAGAGAGAGAGCAAATTGGCCAAGCAATGGTCGTGAATTATCCACAGGACTGACATTGACAAAGGATCTACAAATTGTGGTACAGGGCTTGAGGGGAATTCTCAGGGGATTTGACTGACCTTGTCAGATACAAAAGTTACATAGGTCTTGCTTTGTCTTGGTCTTAACTATCCAGCAGAATAGTATAAATATGAGGTATAAAAAGTAAAGCCATAGTAGCATGTTGAGTTATAAAAGGCTCAAGTCAACTTCTGACATTGCCAGTCCTATGGATAACACACTACTATTATAGACTACTGGAGTATAGTGGATTATTTTGCTGAATTCATGCACCTACAATATTTAAGTGGCAATGGAACAATGGGTATCTCTGATGAAACTAAATAAAAATAGGGGATACAAATGAAGGACTATTTTGAATCCATATATACCACATAGTTAGTACAGATATACAGCTACTTTCTCTTAATTTAATGAGAAGAAAGGTTTGTGGTAAAAGTGTTTGGACAAGACATCATGTCTGCATCTTGTACTATGAATAATCACTACAAAACCAATATGTAATGCATTAATTATTGAAACTGCCCCACTAATCATTTTGAAACTGTCTAACTGCTATTTATTTCTCAACAAAATTAATAAAAAAAGAAAAATATCTGGTTTTAAGTACTGGAGACAGAATCAGAGTTTATACCTTGACCTATAATGCAGACATCCTGTTGGTTAATATTAGGAATGGTCTTGTTGATTTCCAGAATTGATCATATATGTGGTAGTTTTGCCTCAAACTCTCAGACTTCAAGGATTGCAGATGTGTGCTGCTTGGTCCAGCGCTGTGGAAACTACTTGGCCTCTTTGTGTTCTTGTCTGAATGTGGAATTATAGGGATAAACATTCTCTTCTGTTCACTGAAGCGTGTGGGACACCAGACTACATGGTGATAGCAAAGCTGAGGACATCTGCCAACTGTCATACTGGGTGAAGATTTTTTAAAATATCCAAGTACACTACAAATACACCCAAGTAATTTATTGTAACTTGTTGAAATGAAGGTAGTTTTCATAGAAAAATTGCTCTTTGTGTTGAAGTGAATGACTATTTGTGCCACAGATTCAATTCATGCATTGGGAAAATTTAGGCCAGAATCACACTATCTGAGGTCCTCAAACATAAATAGATCCCAAAACAAGCAGCCCCCATTACAACTGAGTACCTCTGAGGTAGTGATGTAGACACTCTGTTTTTGTTTTTTTTTGTTGTTGTTTTTTTTTGAAATTTAACTCAGGACATTGCAACTTCCAGACTGGTGCTTATTCTACTGAGCTATCTCCCCATCCCAGGGGTTGCTGTTCTTGACCTTGTGTTGACTGCTGTTTGCTTCCTCTGCTTCTCACATCCATCACTCTGAATCTCAGAAAATTGAGCAGAAACTGTGATCTGATACCTCTGGTCTCACATGGTTTGGGCTCTGAGAAGTCAAACCCTCAGAACAGAAAGAGTGTATACCAAACATGAGTAGCAGAAACATAGATGCGTAACTGCACCACAAAGTAGAAAATAAGTGTGACTTATAAAATCTGGGGCCAACCAAATAGCTCAGTAGATTAGAGTGCCTGCAGGCAGGCACAGGGGCCAGGGGTTCAATTCCTGGGCCTGCTGTGTTAGCCCCACCACCAGGGCACACTGAGATGGCAATTGAGACTGGGCGAAGTGGCGCATGCCTGTTATTCCAGTTCTGGGCCTGGGAGATAGCTAAGTAGAATAAGTGCTCGCCTGGCAAGTGCAATGTCCTGAGTTCAATCCCGGGTGCCACAAAAAATAAATGAACAAATAAAAATAAAAATAAAAATAAATAGATAAATAAAATTTGGAAGAAATAAACAAATTCCACATAATCATGGGGCAGAGGACAGACTTGAGTGCTCCATATTCATCTGAAATCCCAGAACTGCCCACTCTGTGCATAATTTTCTTCTTTTTAATATAAGCATTTAGTTGAGGGTCTACAGGGTCTTGCTGCAAAGATCAGAGTCATAGTGATCCTCCTGTTTTCAGCCTCGCAACTTAAGGCATGGTTAAAGCATGTGCCACAACACCCAGTCTTGTGCATAGTTTTTTGTGTTGATGAGCATCACATGTGCTGGGTCAGTCTACAAGATCTGCTTCATGGGAGCTACAACAGTACAGGAGCACAGCAAGGCTCTGTGGGCATTTGCTGTTAGCCAGCTGGGCTCAGATTCCGCCTCAGTCATACAACCTCTGTCCTGCAGGAACAGATGGAAGTCAGATGTGGAGGTCTCTGTCTCCTTTGATCTGACTGGACCTGAAAATATGGTGGATTATCAGTGAACTGTCCTTGTGGCAGCATGTGCATGTGCAGACAATGAGATGCAGGCACCTGTGCAAAGAAGAAATGAAAATGAATAGTTCGTTTTCCTTCTTTTGTCCTAATGAATGTCACACTCTTTCTGTCATAGATTGGAAAGGACTGGATATTCAGGAGCAGTCTCTTTTTATCCCACATTCCTCAAGGAGAAGGCCCACCATCTGCCTTGGTCTGTTCCCATCCTGTAGGGCAGGAAGCACAGAGATGACCCTGTCTGCAGCCCTGGAAGCCTCTTTACCTTGACATCCTCCAACCACAGGCATCCCTTGAGACCTTGAGTCTGACAACCTGGTTATGAGTGATCAAAATCCCACATGGGACCAGATGTGGAAGTCACAGCTGAGGCCCAGGTGCTGTCCACCACAGCCTGGCTCTCTCTGTGTTCTGAGCCCTGAGTCCTCCCCTCAGGGTCAGGTCCTGGGGTGGGAGTGCAAATCATCCAGCTCCTCCCCTCTTAGGTTGAAAAACCCAGCAAGGCCTAGCTTGGGACTCCTGTAGCACCATGGACAGGTTTTGTTCCCTTCTGCTGCTGACCTTCCCTGCCCGTGAGTGCTTGGGTCAGGGCCTCATGGATCCAACTGCTCCTGTCCTCACCTGAATGACTTTTAGTTTCTTCTATGTTTCTCCACAGGGGTCCTGTCCCAGATCACTCTGAAGGAGACTAGCCCTGGGCAGGTGAGCCCCACCCAGATGCTCAGCTGACTGCTCCTGCTCTGGTTTCTCACTGAGCACATATGGTAAAGGTGTAGGCTAGAGGCCACAACCCCAAGGCAAGTGCCCGGAGTGACCAGCATGCATTTGGTGGGATGATGATAAGTACTACAGCTAATCTCTGAAGAACCAGCTCTCCATTGCTAAGGATATTTCCAAGAACAAGGGGTTCCTCACAATGAGCAGTGTGGACCCTGCAGACACAGCTGCATATTACTGCTCTACTGCAAGAAGAACATAGATACTCAGCCTCAGGATCCTCCTGCGTAAGATCGCAGGCTGCATCACAGCTCAGTTCCTTCCCCAACCTGCAGATCAAAAATGAAGTAGAGTGCGCCCTTCCTGTAAGCCTCTAGGGAGCTCTCCTCCACAGAACATGGGGCCATGTCTTCCTGTTATGTTTTACACTCCATATAACTTACTGTCTTAGCTGTTCATACAAGAGAGTGTATTTTTTATTTATAGAGTGAATTGTAAGAGTTAGCTGGGTTATCAAGGGTTTCCAATTAGAAAAACCTTATGTCTATGTCCCAGCTAGTGACAGAATACATGTCACCATGAAACAGTGTAGTAAACTTCAGAGTACCAGAATGAAACTGGACAATAACAGGCTTCAAAAATCCTGCTGTTATATCCTAGACATTAAAGGTCTCCCAATACTCACCTATGGAAGCCTTGACACCCTGTGTAGCAATACTCTGATATGGGGCCAAGACAGATGGAATATTTCAAAAAATCAAAGCCCAAATATTTTTAAAATATGTTTTCATAAAGACTGTACATTTAGAATATGTAAACGATAATATCACGAAAATATAGGGAATTATTTTCCTTCCTTCCTTCCTTCCTTCCTTCCTTCCTTCCTTCCTTCCTTCCTTCCTTCCTTTCTTTCTCTTGCAGAACCAGAGATTGACCTCAGGCCATTGTGCTTGCCAGGCAACTGCTTATTCTGCTGAGCCATCTCCTTGGGACCTGGGAATTCTTTTAATAATAGTGATATAAGCAATAGTTTTTTCATTCAGATGCTAAAATACCTGACAAAAAATACAAAGTACTCCAGGAGTATTCCGTAAAACTTAAAAGCACCCATACAACAAAAGAAAGAAGAACCAGAGCAAAGACATAATTTTCCTCAGAGAAAACTTATAGGATTGCTACCCCTGCTTTTTTCTGAGGTGCTGGGACGTGTATTATTGTGTTACATCTTTTGACTTTCAGCCTATGAGTGTCTTTATGAGTTAAATGTGTTTCTTGTATACAGCATATTGTTGGATTTTGTTTCCTAATCCACTGTGCCAGTCTATTTCTCTTAATTGGTGAATTGAGTCCATTTACATAGATGGTTATTATTGAGATGTATTGACTTATGATTGACATGTTATTTATCTGTTGTCATTTACTCCTTTTTCTCCTGTGTTTAACTTCTTGCTCTACTTATTTGGTTGCTTCTGATCTCATTCGTGGAGTTCAGATCATTTTGGTCCCTCTCTAGAACATCTTTCAGTAGCCTGTGTAAGGTTGGCTTTGTCATCATGAAATTCTTTAGCTGTTCTTTGTCATGGAAGTATTTCACTTCTCCATTACACGTGAAAGAGAGTTTTCCAGGGTATGTCAGTCTGGGTTAGAATTTGTTTTCATAGAAGACTTGGAGTACTCTGCTCAATGCTCTTCTTGCATTCATGGTTTGCAAAGACAAGTTGGCCATAATTCTGATGGGTTTTCCTTTGAATGTGATCTGCTTCTTTTCTCTAGTGGCTTTCAGTATATTATTCTTGTGCTGAATTGCTGGGATCTTGACTATTATATGTCTCGGTGTGTTTTTCATTGGGTTGAGGTTACTTGGCGTTCTGTATGCTTCAGTTACCTGAATGTCAGATTATTTCCTCATATTTGGGAAGTTTTCTGCTATTACTTCTGCCCATATTTTTTTAATGTCATTTTTATTGACTCCTTCTTTCTCATTGATGCCTATTAGTCTCACATTGTTCATCTTTGCATTATCTTACAAGTGATGGATTAAAGACCCAATACTATTATGGATTACTGGACTCTTTTAGAATAATTTGCTGAGTTAACACACCTATAATATTCAAATAATGGAACATAGCAACAAAAAGTGGATACAGATATATGTTCATTTTGTATCTGTCTTTCAAAATGGTTTAAGATAGATATATAGTTGCATTCTCTTTATGAATAGAGGGATTTGTTCTAATAATGTTTGTAAATAGGATATCATGTCTGCATCTTGTACAGCTTTTAACCACTAGGAAGAATATATGCAATGTGTTAATTATTGAAATTGTCCTACCAATTTGGTTGAAAAAAACATATCATATCTGCATCTTGTCCTCTGAATAATTACTATGAAGACAACAATATGCAATGTATTAATTATGGTAACTGTCCAACAAACGTATTTAGAAACTGTTTCATTGCTACTTTTTCCCATTAAAATGAATAAAAATTAAAAAAGAAAAATTATATTACCTTAATCCCTCCCCTCGGGCCTGATGGATACAGGTGACACATATACCACATGAGCTCGTTGGAAATCCAGAGAAGATGCAGATCACCCTGAGAGACTCAATTGGTGTCATCAGCCCTGGGCCAGAGTCCTTCAGAGTGATCTGGGACACAATGCCTGTGAAGAAACACAGCAGAAATTCAAATAATCATTTATATTAGATAACTGTAAT
>NW_004524860.1:108031-113930 GCF_000260255.1 Octodon degus
AAAATTTTACATACACATTGTATAAGAATTCAGATTGCTCAAAGATTAAGGCCGGGGAGATGGCTCAGTGGAATAAGTGCTTCCTTGGCAAGCGCAAGGGCCTGAGTTCAATCCCCAGTTCCACCAAAAAAAAAAAAAGCAAGATTAAAAGCACATGAAATCATGAAAAATAATAATTTATCCAAAAATAGAAATTACTCAAAAGCATATGAAAAAAAAAAGTCTTATCCCCAGGCTTCTCTTTCCAACCTTGCCACCGGCCCACACTGAGACACATGGTGATGTGCACCTGTAATGCCAGCTCTTGGGAGTCTGTAAACAGGGGGATGACTATGAGTCCAACCTAGTAGTGAGACCCTGAACCCTCTGTAGATCCTCCCCTAAAATAGAAAAAAAGTCTCAAACAACAGTCATCATCACTGAAATTAATATCAAACTATAGTGATTATCAGAGAGAATTTTTAACAAACTCTTAAAATATATTGAGGAAATACTTGCATTCCATGACAAGAATATGAATGATCTTATCAGTACAAAAAACAATACCCATGTTCCTCAATACTTCAGAGGTATAACCAGTGCTTGATCCAGTAATTCAACAATTTCCATAGCCAGGGCAATGGGAATCCTACTTCAGCGAGAGACACATGCATGCCTATATTCTTATGCACTATTCACAGGAACCAAGACAAGAATCCATCAAACTGTGATTCAGGAGATGGAAGCAAAAAGAAGGTGTGGTACACATGCAAAATAGCAAGACCTGAATGCATCCCATTTGTATGACTAATGATTCTTTTCTTTTCTTTTCTTTTCTTTTTTTTCTTTTCTTTTCTTTTCTTTTCTTTTCTTTTCTTTTCTTTTCTTTTCTTTTCTTTTCTTTTCTGTTTCTTTCTTTTTTCTTTTTTTTTGGCAAAACCAGGGATTGAACACAGGCCCTTGTGCTTGCCAGGGAAGCACTTATTCTACTGAGCCATCTCCTGGGCCCAGTGTTTTCCTATGTTAGGAATTAACACCCCTGTACTGTAACAACATGTAATTCAGTGTGGTCCCAACTTTTCTGATCAAGTAGATTATGGGGCCACAGAAGAAAATGATTGATGATGTAGAGTGTGCTTAAGAAGAGTCACATGGAGAGAAAACATTCTCTCAGACTTTCACAGAGAACAAATTGGTCAAGCAATGGCCGTGACTCATCCACATGGCTGACACTCACAAAGAATCACATTACTTGTTATATAAGTCTTGCTTTGTCTTGGTCTTGACCATTGAGCAGAGAAATGTGGGAACAGAGTATAGAGGGTAAAGCCATATTAATATGCTGAGCTGTAAAAGGCTCAAGTCAACAACTTTTTTTTTCCTCTATCTTTTTTTTTTGGCAGAGCTGGGGATTGAACTTGGGCCCTGGCACTTGCCAGGCAAGGTATTTACTCCACTGAGTCATCCCCCTGGCCAAGTCAACAACTTCTGTCTTTTCCAGTCTTATGGAAAACCCACTTCTATTATGGACTACTGGACTACATTGGAATATTTTGCTGAATTCAGGCACCTCAATATTTAAATGACAGTGGAATACCCTTCTGGGACAAAACTAAACAAAAAAGGAAGATACAAATGAACAATCATTTTGTATCTGTATGTTCAAAATTTTTAAGATAGATACACAGCTACATTCTCTTGGATAATTGAATAGAGAGATTTGTTCTAATAGTGTTTTTGACGAGGATATCATATCTACATCTTGTACAATGAATAACCACTAAGACAACAATACACCATATATTAATTAGTGAAACTGTGTTAGTAATAAGTTGTGAAACTGTCCCATTACTATTTGTGTCTCAATAAAATTATTTTTAAAAAGAAATTAATCACATTTTTCATGCCAGATATTCTACAATCTAGATGGAATAATTCCTTAGCTATACCAACACCATCACTAAGCACTCCTAGGTGTGGCTGACTTTATATGCATTCATGACTTGTGCTATAAGACATCTAGAGAATGGAATCATGATATCAGGAGGGCTGTGTTCATCACCACTACATCAACTGACTTGTATATCAACCATTCTCTCTGAGATTCTCCATGTGATTTCTTGCGAATAGTGTGATGCCTAGCTCTGTTTCTTCTCAGGTTCTTTCACAAAATTCATCATCAGTTCATCATCCACACTGTTCATATTCACAGTCTACTTTAGGGGAACGTCCATCAGCTGAATTATCCACTTTGCCAAAGCATGAAACTGAATATCATCATGGTCCCTGGTTATCACCTGGTTCCTCACTGATATAATCTAAGTTATTTTACTCAAATTTTGCTGATGTGTTTCATGTGTCCATGTTGCTGAGATCTTTATTCCTTCCACTACATTATAATGTGATCTAACACAGAGTGGTTGCTTGCATTATAACACCAACAAAATAGACATGCATTTCCTTAACCCTGTAGGCAAATCCTGTCTAACCTTCAAGGAAATAATTAGGGCCTATGAGGAATTCCCAACCACTTAATTACATGCATACCAGATATATTTTATTTTTTCTGTGGAGATTAGCGCTAATATTTCCACAAATCCATCAGTGCCCTGAAATTCTGGCCAAACCATGCAGGACCACATGAAAGATCAGAACAAAGGACCGCACAGAAAATTACAGACTCTCCCAGATATTCCTAGTGGCATCAGCCTCTCCCCACCTCAGACATAGCAGCTCTGCCCACTTGTCCAGTTCCCAGCTGGAGGGTCCAAGTCCTCTCAGCCTATCTCTCCCTACCAATGTTGGCTCCATAATCACCTACATTCTGGTAGACTGATTATAATTTAGTTTGGTTGAAAAGACTGAAAAATAAAACAATGATGTAATGTAATAATGTGCCAATTCCTCCTGTTGAATACAATGAGTATGTACTGTAAATATATACCAATAAAATTAAAATTTATAACAAAACTAATTATTGATGACAGTCAGACTGAGATATACTCAGTTCATGGACTTGTTTATCACGCGATATGGAGAAAATGATTTTCTGGGCTGGGGAGATGGCTCAGAGGAATAAGAGCTTCCCTAGCAAGCACAAGGGCCTAAGTTCAATCCCTGGTTCCACCAAAAAAAAAAAAAGATTTTCTGAAAACATTGCATGCAGATTAGTTAATAATGTGTGTGGGCACTGTGTTGAACAACAGGGTCCTGACCCAGTCAGAAAGGGGACACTATAGGACAGCAGGTCAGGTGTCCTGTTGGATAACAGATCAGTCAATGATGGTTTAATTGGACTTCACTGGCTACATTGTAGACAAATAACGCTAATGGCAGTGGAGACCTCTGAACACCACCGGTTCCCTCAGTGACATCACATACATGGTTACACGTGCACCCAGCATGTGCTCCTCTTCACAGTGGAGGTCAGAAAGTGCAGGCCACATCCTCAGTTTCATCATTAGAGGTGAATGGAGTTGGGCTCATTTCATCGCCACTAGTTAGCCATGAATTCTGAGTCACAGTTTCACTAATGATTTACAGAAAGTTCTGGAGACCAACCCAGGGGGATGATCAGAGACCCAATTAATGGAAATGTTGGTTTCATTCTGCCCATGATTACTTTTCTATTCTGCCATGTATTTGTGCTGAGGTGAGTTAAAAGGAATCATGAAGCTCCTTCCTGCATTAGACTGTGGCACATTACATAAAATACTAAGTACACGATATTAAACAGGAACTTCACACTGGTAGTGAAGAAGTAGACATCACTGAAGAGCAGCGCCCATCATATCAAAGGACTGAGGTCATTTCAACAGCTGTCAAGGTCATCAGCTCCAATGTTCATGCCCATTCTTATTCTCAATCCATTGCGGAGTCTAGAGATGTAGAATGTGCTAAAAACTCAGTTTTACAAAGAAAAAGCATCAGTGGAAAGCTCAGTTACATGTCACCAAGGCTATAACTGACAACACAGGAACATAAATATCACCTTGGTTCCTAGAGAAGAGAAGAAAGTATGAGGTGAAAAAATATTTTTCCATAAAAACTCATGAATATAGATACGTACAAATGCATTTCACATACACAAAAATCTAAGTTAAGTGAGGGTCTAAAAGCATATAAATTAAGGACCGGCCAGATAGCTCAGCAGGCTAAGGTGCCTGCTTAGGCATGTCATGCTGGCCTCACCTCTGGGACATGCTGAGAAGGGGAATGAGAGTGGGCATGGTGGTGCATGCCTGTAATCTCAGTGCTTGGGAGGCTGAATACAGGAGGATCACTATAAATCTGATCTACATAGTGAGATCCTGTAGACCCTGTACTAAAAAATACATGAAAAATAATAAAATAAAAGCCTATAAAGTTAATGACAGCTCTTGAGTTTGAGAAAATTAACTCTGAGTTCAATGGGATGATAGTATTTAGTTGCTGGCTCCAAACTCTTAGATTGCACCCTAGTTTCAGCATTATACTTGCAAGGGTGTTCAAGAGTTTGGAGGAGCGTGAAGGAAATGGACAGGGAAGGACAGCAAAAAATAAAAATTAAGATGTAATACATAAGTGTACAAACTCAAAATAATGAGTATAATCATTGTGTATGATATATTTGTAGAGTCCTTATAAAAATAAAATTCAGAGAAAATATTTGCAATATTTAAATTTTAAGAAGGAACAAATGAAGAATGAACATTGATTGCAGGCTGTATCAGGAAATTGATTTGCATATAGGTACCTATACAATACATGCATAGTATGGGGTTTAACATGTACCCTTGTATGTATACAAGCTGTAGTAATAACTCATGATCCTGTTACTGCTGAAATGTGTAGGCTAGTTTCTATATCTACACATTTGTCTTTCATCTGAGAAGTCAACCAGCTCTGTCACCAGCTTCCCTATCACAAGTCCTGCCCTAGAGTAAGAGAACTTAAGCCCAGAACAGTGTATCCCAGGGAGGGCACTTGGCCCTAGGAGGGCTCATGAAAATCCTCCCTTCAGATTGAGCCCCCACAAAGCGAACTCCTCTCCCTTCCTCTCACCTTCATAAGCAAGAGAGCATCCTCATGCAAATGCTTCTAGAGGCACATAGATCTCAGACTAAATTACATCACACATTCAATAAAATTAATGTTCTTCCTCACCTATTAAAGTACTTGTGGGATTTGTAAAGCATATCTGAAAGATAAAACAACACTGGATTCTTGCCCTTCTGATAGCTGCTGTTAGATGTGAGTGACCCAGGACTCACAGAGAAAGATGACAGGATGCTACGTGGGACCTCAAAATTCATTGAGATTACCCTTGCCACTGTTCTTGCCAAGGTGCAGCTGCTAGAGATGCATGACTTGGCCTGAAATCTTCTGTTTACTGCACCAACAGCAATTACTCTGGGGGGGCAGTCCATCAGCCTCCAGGGAAAGGGATTCAGTGCATGGGGTGTGATGATTTTGGTGGAGAAAAGTTGATAATTCATCCTTAATAATAACTTCAGATTCTCTGGAGAGACTCCAAACTAATTTTCCATGCAGCTGCTCACTAACCATGGAGGATACAGTTATATATTACTGTACAGGAGAGACTGTGAGGAGACAACAGTGTAAGCAAACACAGATCTCTCTACTGAGGTGCTGAGAACCTGGATGGTATGCTCAAGACGTGCAGGGCTGCTCAGGACAAGTACAGGGTTCTCAGGACAAAATAGAGGAGAATTTGCAAGACCATTAATGAAACTTCTGAACCACCTGGATAAGGCACTGAGTATCCTAAGAAAACCAGCAAAGCCCCAGGAGCAGGAACAGAGAACAAATGAAACAAATGAGGGTCTCACTCAGAGAGTGAATGAGCATCTTTCTATCTGGGGTTTCCTCTCTCTCTCTCTCTCTCTCTCTCTCTCTCTCTCTCTCTCTCTCTCTCTCT
>NW_004524860.1:118767-120313 GCF_000260255.1 Octodon degus
TAGCGATGTGGATCATTTTTTCATATATTTATTCGCTTCTTTAATTTCTTCCTCTGAGAAGTGTGTGTTCATCTCGGATGCCCATTTCTGGATTGGGTCTTTAAATTTTGGGGCCCTGGTGTTTTTTAGTTCTTTATAGTTTTTAGAGAGCAAACCTTTGTCTGAGTACTTATTTGTCATGACTTTTTCCAAAATTTTGGGTTGCTTTTTCACTTTGTTGGTAATTTCTTTTGACGTGAAAAAACTTCTGAGTAAGAGCAGGTCCCAGTTGTTAAGTCTTTCAACTGTTACTTGTGCGATTTGATTTCTGTCCATGAACTCTTTGCCTACCCCTATGTCTTCAAGAGTTCCTCTTACTTTCTCCCCTAGGAGATTTAGTGTCTCTGTTTTAATATTTAGATCCTTAATCCATTTTCACTTTAGTTTAGTGCATGGTGATAGATCTGGGTCAAGTTTGGGTTTTCGGCATGTAGAGAGCCAGTTTTTTCAGCACCATTTGTTAAAGAGGCTATCTTTCTTCCAGTGAGTATGTTTGGCCACTTTGTCAAAGATAAGGTGGCTGAGTGTGTTCGTAGGGGCTTCAGTGTCTTCTAATCTATTCCATTGATCCTCAGGTCTATTTTGATACCAGTGTCATGCTGATTTTATCACAGTAGCCTTGTAGTATAATTTCAAGTCAGGAATTGTAAGCCTCCTGCCTTGTCTTTATTCCCCAGAATTGCCTTTGCTATTCTAGGTCTTTTCCAGTTCCAGATATATTTTAGGAATGATTTCTATAAGTCTGTTAGGTATGTCCGTGGTAGTCTGATAGGGATTGCATTAAATCTGTACAGCAATTTTAGAGTACGGCCATCTTCACTATGTTGGTTCTTCCTATCCAGGATCATGGAATATCTTTCCATTTTCTGAAATCCGTTATAATCTCTTTTTGAAGATTACTGTAATTTTCATTGAAAAGATCTTTGACTTCTTTAGTTAGGTTAATTCCAAGGTATTTCATTTTCCTCGGTGCTATTGGAAAAGGTATTGTTTCCATAATTTCCTTCTCAATTAGGGAATTATTTCCCTCTGTGTAGAGAAATGCTACTGACTTTTGGGTATTGACTTTATAACCTGCTATGCTACTGAATTTCTGTATTAATTCTAGGAGCTTCTTGGTGGAGATTTTTGGGTCTTTTAAGTAAAGTATCATGTCATGTGTAAATAAAGATAATTTAATTTCTTTTTTGCCTATTTTTATTCAGTTTATTTCTTTCTCTTGTCTAATGGTGGTAGCTAATGATTCCAGAACTATATTGAATAGGAATGGAGATAGAGGACTTCCTTGTCTTCCTCCAGATCTAAGCGTAAAAGATTTCAGGTTTCCCCATTTAGGATTATGTTAGCTGTTGGGCTTTCATAAATGGCTTTTACCTGATTGAAGTAGAGGCCATCTATTCCAATTTTTTGTAGGACTTTGAACATGAATGAGAGTTGGATTTGTCAAAAGTCTTTTCTGCATCAATGGAGATGATCATGTGGTTTTTAGTTTTCCTCTATTGATATA
>NW_004524860.1:120413-134233 GCF_000260255.1 Octodon degus
CTCGGTAGTGTCCCAAATTTTCTGATCAAGGAGATTATGGGGCCAAAGAGGAAAGTGATCGATGATATAGAGTGTGCCTAAGGAGAGTCACATGGAGAGAAAACCCTCTCTCAGGCTTTCACAGAGAGCATATTGGCCAAGCAATGTCCGTGACTCATCCACATGGCTGATACTGACAAAGGTTCTACAATTTGAGGCACAGGATCTCAGCATAAATCCTGAAGGGATTTCACTGACCTTATCACACCCAAAAGCTACAACTCTTGTTGCATAGGTCCTGCTTTACCTTGGTCTGAAACATCCAGCAGAAAAGTATAAAAACAAAGTATAAGAAATGAAGCCATGCTGTTATGTTGAGTTGTAGGGGACTCAGGTCAACAATTTCTGACATTGCCAATGAAGCAGAAGACCCAATACTATTATTCACTACTGGACTCTTTTAGAATATTTTGCTGAGTTTACACTCCTATAATATTCAAATAATGGAACTTAACAAAAAAGGGGGGATACAGATGAATGTCCATTTTGTATCTGTGTATTCAAATTATTTAGGATAGATATATAGTTACATTCTCTTAATGAATAGAGGGATTTGTTCTAATGGTGTTTATAAATATGATCTCAAGTCCGCATCTTGTACAGCAATTTACCATTAAGAAGAATGTATGCAGTGCGTTAATTATTGAAACTGTCCTCCTGATTTGAAACTGTCTCATTGCTATTTGTTTATCAATAAAATTATGAAAAAAAGGGATTTTCTCAAACAGGAGTAAATGTTTCAGTTATGGGAAAGAAGGAATAAAAAAGACACATTAAGTTGAATTGATAGGAAATCATAAGTGAATTTATGGGTATCAGAGAATATATTTCTCCATTGTCTTACATGACAATGGGAATGATTATATCAGTACTTAGAGAATACTATATTTTCATTAACATGTTTTATTTAGTCATGAAAATTATTTTATGTAAAGCAGATGATTAACAATGAAAATATTAGTGTAGAGATAAATAATAAATCTGGTTATATCAGAGTCATATATAGCCTTGAAGAATCCTGGATGTCTACTTTTAAGAAGCATTTAGAAGACTTAAAATTATGTCAAGGCTTCTCTTTAGAGTAAGAGGTCTGGACACATGACTGAGCCTGCTTCTTCTGCCTTAAAACTGGTCATGAAGCAGGCAAATACTGTGAGAAGGACATAGCGCACATTCAAGCGAAGTTATTCTCACCTGTGAGCTCACACCTCATAGGTCTATCACACTGCTTGTTCTAGGTGCAGAGCTTCGCAACTAAGCAAATGAAAAAACCCATTTATTATATACACACACAAATATTAGAAAACTAATCAGAATAAGCACTGGCACATAATAAACTCTTATATCCATTGTAATATACATCATAAAATATCTCCCAGAAGGCTGTGCTGTGCTATGGACCCAGCTCCAGCTGAGGCTTCCACAACAGAGCTGTCTATAAAGCAGTAAGCCATGCAAATAAGGCCTCCCTCTGCTAATGAAAACCAGCCCAGCCATGGTTGCCCCAGTATTCTCACTCCTTGATGAGGACGGAGCACAGGAGCCTCATCATGGAGCTCCCACTGATCTGGGTTCTCCTTGTCACCATTTTCAAAGGTGATTTGTAGTGTACAAGACATATTAAGGGTGTGGGTGGACATAGATGGGATAAACAGTGGGCATGTGTGATAGTTTAATGACCAGGATATTTCTGTGTTTGCAGGTGTCCAGGCTGAGGCGCCGCTGGTGGCGACTGGGGGAGGCTTGGTGCAGCCTGGGGGGTCCCTGAGACTCTCCTGTGAGGCCTCTGACTTCACCTTCAGTGACTCCTTTGTGCAATGGGTCCGCCAGGCTCCAGGAAAGGGGATGGAGTGGATCGCGGAAATCAGCGGCAATGATGATAGCACGTCCTACATAGACTCTGTGAAGGGCCGATTCACCATCTCCAGAGACAGCGCCAAGAATACGCTGCACCTGCAAATGACAGAACTGAAAACGGAGGACACGGCCGTGTATTACTGCATAAAAGACACAGTGATGGGATGTCAGTGTGAGCCCTGACATAAACCTCACTGCATCAACGCTCAGGACCAGCAGGGGGAGCCGGGGATTCATGAGGAACAAGAGTAGATTTACAGGGAGGTGGAAGTTAATTTCCACTTAGGATCCAAATCTACTTTTCAACATAATACTTATTCCAGATATTCCTTTTCATAAGTCCAACCTGTCCTCTGATCTCTCATTAGACACACGTGTTTAAATAGGAGAATACATTCGCAGTTGTGCAATATGTAGTTTAAAATTTGCACTAAAATTCTACTTTGGTCATCTGGACAAGATCCTTACGAGTCTCAGAGAACTTGGTAAAAGTCAGATATGAAATCGGAACCCAAACTGAAAAGTAGTCTGGGCATAGAGAAATATCTCATTTCTCCAGTGATCAGGGCCAACAGGCCGTGCTCTACACAACCTGGGCTGCTCTGTCCCTCCAGAGGGAGCCGAGGACACAGTAGTACACTTCATATTATCAGGATGCACAGAGCCAGGCCGTCCAGGTCCCCATCAGGAGCAGGTGCACTGAGCCCTGGGGGGACTTTACCTGCATCGTCCTTGCTGTTCATCCCTGTGGGTCATTTCTTTCCCTTTGTGTAAATGGAATGATAATGAGCTCTGTATTTATTTCTTTATGACTTATATGTGCAAGCTAACATTTATTTATCAACATTTCTATAACATTCATAATATTTTAAGAAGTCTATAACTAATATGTTGAATTTTTAACAAATTGTTCTTTAATATTCTTGGCATCAGTAACCTCACTAATTAAATGTAAAGTGGCCATTATTGATCAGTGCATTTCAATGAAAAATTACAAAGACCCATCCAATGTTATAATAAATCATTTCCCTAAGTTGCCACAGGGACATCATGCTTTTTTGGCCATCGCTTTTCATTCTTGGTCTTTCTTCTCTCTGTCTGAGTCAATGTAAGGCCAAATCTATTTCTGTCTACATGGATTTTCCATTCATGAAATTTTTGCCTGTGCTTTAAGGAATAGAGTGATAGTGCTTGTATCCAACTTCAACTGCTTAGTCAAGCACTTTCAACTTAATGTCTTATTTTTAAAAACTGATTTTGGTTGTTTGGGAAAAAAATTATAGAGAGTAGGATGTACTGATGTGGACTTTGACAACCCCCAATATTGGTCCATCAATATTGTTGTTCTAAATCATACACTGACACACACACACAGAGGCACACATACATACACACACACATGAGTGCACACACACACACACACACACACACACACACACACACACTTTGACTCCCGTTCTTCAAAGGCACAGGTCCCCTCCTCTGATGCAGCCCACACTTGACAGTGGGCAATGGGTATCAGATCATGGTCTTGGGAGAGGGTGGGGCACCTTTGACAATGACCCAGGACATGGCAGCTATTCAGAGTCTGCATGAGCTGTGAAGTCTGGACCTCTGCTCTGTCCCTGCCCAGCCTCACTCCACTCCAGATCAGCTGTGTCGGCCAAATCTGAATTCTATATTCTGTGAGGTGAACTGGAGCCTTGGAAACCATAAGACACACGTTTGATAGGAAGCTTTGGCTTGAATGGCTCCTACATTTCTGAACTACTGTGGCAGGAATCCTAAAGTGAAAACAAAATCAAAATTAGGGAAATTCTTCATCCCAATGTTTACAATCTTGTTGAAGCAGAGCATTTTCTAAGTGTTAAAAGTGCTACCACATCTGTGTGACAGCTTTCTTATTGTATTAAATTCTACAATAGAATGAGATGTCTTTCTTAGTCTTGCATGTAGCAGTTGAACAGTATTTATATTGAAAAATTGCTTTCGTAGTGTGGTTTTGTTTGAAGTACTGGGAACTGAACCCACAGCTTTCCATTGTACTACAGCCCCAGTCAATATTTTAATTAAAAAAATTTGTCTCTACGAAATTGTTAAGTTTCCTGGGCATGGCTCAGGTTTCAATTCTCATTTCTCTTTCAGAATTCTGGGTTTATAGAATTTAGCCCCCTACCCTGGGTGAAAATTAGAGATGAAATCAGTATTATTTATTTGTTACACTCCAAATTATTTGAAGTGAAGGAACATCATATAATTATATTTGCAATAAAAATCTAATTCAAGACTTATCTTTCCAGATAGGTGCAGCACCATTGAGTTAAATCTTTGGCCATCAGAGTATCATTTTATGATTTACTCTCCATTTGATTTCATTCTCAATGTAATTTTTATAACTATGAATTAAGAAATATGATGAGCATTACTTCTCTTTCTATGAAAAACTGTTATCAAAATATATTTAGCAAATAATTCATACATGGAGAACCTTAATTTCAGAAGTGCACAGATGTTACTGAGAGTACAGCTCATGGAGAAAGGACTCTGCTTTACAAAGAGAAATAAAAAGATAGTGACACAGACCTTTCTTTTCAATAGTGTATGAGGAAACAGTACTACAAATGGAGCAGATTATATATATTAAAACATTCTTGAAACAATTGAACAGAGCACTTGGAGAATTAATTGAATTGATTTCTCTTCCCCTTTCCTTGTCCATCTTCTCTTCTGATCTTCATTTATATGTGTATATGATTTTGTTGCTATAAACCAAATATATTTCAATTTCATCATCTAAATATAGAACTTTCCAATAGTTTATTAGTAATTATACCTTCATTATTATTTATTCAAGAAGAGATCATCATATTTTAATAATGATTTTGCTTCAGTATTTTAATTTTCTATTCACTTCATTAACTTGTTATCTAACTGTAAAGTTTCTAATTAATGTTCATTCGTGTTGCCCAATTTTTCATTGGTATTTACCATTTTCCTTTGGTAACTTATTATGTGTTCTTAATATGTTATAATACATATATAATGTATATATTATATTCTTCCATCTAAGAAATAGCCATTAATATATCCTATCATCTATGTGAAATAAAAGACAAAAAAGCTTAAATTTCACATGATTTCTCTTTTCTGAGGAACAAAATTAGAGAAAATGAATAATATATGAAATAGTAATTTAGATCTTGCGTATTTTGTAACAGGGAAAAGGACAAAGAATTGGAGGAAATGGGGAGGCAAGCAAAAAGAAATGGATAAAAAGACTTAAATGCATTATATGTGTAGATCATCTCCCCATAATTGACATAACCGTTGAGTATTGCGAACACTACTAACAAAAATTAACACCAAAAATTAAAAAAATTGTGATAAATACAAATCAGAAGGACAGAGATGTAATGACAGTAGCTAATGTGAGACTCAGCAAGTAACATCTGTGTCACCATTGCTTCTGATTCCTTCACCAAATAGCAGAATTCAGGGGTACCACACTCGTTGACGCTGCATGAGGCAGAGTTCTGGACCTCACCAGGTGCTTCCCTCTCTCTGCAGGTGCTGGATCAGTAAGCAATGTGTTCATAGCTTTATGAGAACAGGCCCAGGAAATGAATACAACATTCTCAGGGCATCCGCTCCTATATAGAAAACAGAACAAATTATACCATTTTCATAATCTTACATGACTGTAAAGCACACTGTTAATACAGAAAAGTCCATTTCTTGTTTATGTGCACAAATGTGAAATATGAGGAGATACATAGTCCAGAAACTATCCCATAAAGAGAGATCATAATTTCCACTATTACCAAACTTGCCTAGGATGGTCATATTTGCTAAGGCGATGTCTTCTTTGATACATCTATCTTCAGAGCTGCCTGCATAACAAACTGAAATGGCAATAGGACTTCCCTCTGCTGATAAGCACATGCCAAGCCTGGTGGTGTAGCTGTGGTGTGGAGTGCTGACCTGGCTGCAATGTTGTTCCCTCTCAGTTAACATTATTGAGCACAGATCAAAGATGTTTAGACTGAGCTTCATTTTTCTTGCTGAAATTTTTAAGGATTGATAGCTTGTGGAAAATAAAAGATCTTGGATATGCATTTGTACATGAGTAGGATAAACAGGGGTGCTTTGTGACATACTGAGTCAGGTGACACCATTTGCAGGTGTTGTGTGTGAGGTGCAGTAGGTGTAGTGTGGGGAGCCATGGTGCATCCTGAAGAGTCACTAGGACTCACTTTGCAGTCTATAGAGTCCCAGTAGAAGCCATGTGTGTGCTATTTCTGCCAAGCTTCAGGGAGGGGAAGACTGGGCATTGGTAATTAGCAATGAGTGGAGGTAGCACATATTGTTGTACCCTGTTAAAATTGACTCCATTTTGTTGCCCTTCTAACCTCACCGAGTTCCTGTTCTGTATGCACCGACCCCTCCCAATTCCTCCTCCAATTTCCCAATTCCTCCAATTCCTCACCCCTGTGACTCAAGTCTTATGATATCTGTTCCCCAAACCTTATCTCAATGAACTATATATAACTGCCAATTCAGCACCTCCACCCAACAGAACCACCCCATGAACTAATGACTCGCTGTACCCCATGATTGCTGATTTCAGCACCCCACCCAGTAAGACCACCTAATGAACTAATGACCCTGCCACTTCTTCCTCTCCACCCCTTCCCTGTTTTTGCGGTTTTCAAGCTTAAATACTGCACCTTATTAATGCTCGGCACGCCTCTTTGCACCTTGCATAGAGATTGCCACTGGGTACCAGCTAAAATAAAGCACTTTTTTTAACTTTTGGACTTGCCTCGTTGTCATGTGATTTTTTTCAACAATATTATACAGCCTTCATGAAGGGCCAAGTGATCATCACCAGAGACAAGACCAAGGACACACTCTACTACAAATTATTCTGAGGTCTGAGGACATGATTGCGCATTACCAGCCCAAAGAAATAGGGAGGGGACAGCAATGCAAGATGTACAGAAAACTCTTTCAGGGGCAGTGCTACAAGAAGCGGGTGAAGAGGATCCATTTGGCACCAGGAAATGACTTAGCAGCAGGAAGGAAGAGAAGGAAGCTGTAGAGACACGGTTTCCTATAGATCTCTGATATTTTTTCTCTGTCTTAAAAATGTGAATCAGAGGCCAGGAGATAACTCAGTGTATAAGCACTTGCTTTGGCAAGCCCAGGGAAACAGGTTTAATCCTGGCCCCGCATGCTGCGCCGGCCCCACCCCCAGTGTGCACTGAACCTGTGAATGAGTCTGGAGTGATAGCACATACCTGTAATTCCAGCACTTGGAAGGCTAAAAAACAGGAGGATCGTTAAGAGTCTGAGCTGTGGAGTGAGACCCTGTACAAAATACATAAATGGAAAAAAAATATGTATGAACTGAAGACAAGTTGCGCACAGAATCTGTGGAAGGTTTATGCCATGGTCTCATGTGAGGGTTGATGGAGAGTAGGCTTGAAGGGTCCTTGGCACCTGCAGGTCCCCTGGCTGGGCTTATTCAGAGGGAAGAACAGACCTCCTGTAAGGAAGCCCCATCTTGTTCCTCACACCCAGCTCAGGTCTCCCTGTAGCATAGCAGGGTAAGTAAAAAAATCTATTGCTCTAGGTCATGGTTTAGAAAACTCAGAGCTTCACTGAAAGAATCACAGTAGCTTGTTGAATATGTTTTCTGTGATGTAGTCACTAGGAAATTACACAAGGCCCAGAAAGGGACCCTTCTGAGGTTGGAGAAGAGTGAGGTGGTCAGGATCCACACTGAAATGCTGCAGTTCAGGAGCAGATGTGGAACCTCTGGAAGTTACACTCCAGGATTTAGTTCTCAACTTTCAAAAACTCATCCAACATTGGCAGTTTATAATGAATTCACACTTTGATAAATATTTCACTATATGACTTTGTTTAACTCAATCATTCAAAAAGAACTGCAAATGTGGAGTACTAGTAGTACTAGTGATTTGCATACTTCATTAGTGTGAAGCTGGAACACAGGACTGATTTTCTTAATCTGAAATGGTGCAGCCCATCAGCAGGCACAGAACATGATCTTCACTATCAGATTTTGGTTTTGACATTATGAATTAGTGTGTTTCAGGGTTCTGAAGGGTCACAGCATGTGACAGTCACAAGGACCATGTAGATCAATCAATGAGTAAAGAAGATGCAGATGGACACCATGCAGACTCTGTGGACCCTCCAAAATTCTGCCTTCTTCAATTGTTAATGAGACACAAATAAAATCAACACAAAGCCTTAGGAAAGATTTATGAAACTGAGTTACACAAGTTCACACTGAGGTTCCAACCTTCATAGGATCAGAAACTCAGTCCTACATTGTACATCACAGGGCTGGTCTTAGCAGCAAGGGCCTTGCTGTAGAAGAGATGGGACATCATCAATCCAGACAGGTGCTGGAGAATCCGTTTTAGGAGGCTAGGCTAAAATCAGAAGGGCACATATCTCATTCTGAGTACACATGTGGAATGGGCAGAGTTCCTTCCTAAGAGTCAACGATGAATTCTGTTGACATTCGATACAAGTGAGTTCTGTTCATATCTGATACAAATAGGTAGAGGTCAATACACCTGTCTAGCACCAAGGACACTGAAGGTCATGAAGAAGCTCAGGAAGTTTATGGACTATTCAAAGTTAGATTCGCAAACAGACCCTTCCTGTAGTGGCTTACTTCTCAGTGATGGGAAGTCTGCATTCACAAGATATCCGGAGTGGTGGGAGATGTATTTCCTCTGAAAGTATAAGTTCAAGAATCCCAACATCTCACTGCTGAATGCTCCAAGTACAGTTACAGCTTGTATATATATTGTAGCAGATCTAGTACTAAGAGTTTTCCACCCTGATGAATATGCAAATAACCAGAGACTGCTGAGGTAAATATGGATGGTCTATGTACCAGAGCACTCTGCAGCAATCTCTGTCTTCTGTAGAATCTCCAAAGAACAGCTCCTCACCATGGATTGGATGTGGAGAATCCTCTTCTTGATGGCAGCTGTGAAAAGTAAGGTGATCCCTACTTCTAGTCTTGAGGAAGAAAGCAGAGATGTCAGAGTGTGCAGCACCAAACTTTTGTTTTCTGTCCTCAGGTGCCCGTGGCCAGGTGCAGCTGGTGCAGTCTGGGGCTGAGCTGAGGAGGCCTGAGTCCTCAGTGAAGGT
Source organism: Octodon degus (assembly GCF_000260255.1). Lineage (NCBI taxonomy): Eukaryota > Metazoa > Chordata > Mammalia > Rodentia > Octodontidae > Octodon > Octodon degus. The sequence continues at coordinate 129,507 of NW_004524860.1, forward strand.
GTCCTGCAAGGCTTCAGGCTACAGCTTCACTGGTTACTGGATGCACTGGGTGCGACAGAGCCCTGGACAGGGGCTGGAGTGGATTGGAGAGATCAACCCTCATAATGGCAATACTAATTATGCTCAGAAGTTCCGGGGCAGGGCCACCCTCACTGCTGACAAGTCTTCCAGCACAGCCTACATGGAGCTGAGCAGCTTGAAATCTGAGGACACGGCCATGTATTACTGTGCGAGGCACACAGTGTGGTGACCCACATCCTGCATGTGTCAGAAACCCACAGGGAGGAGCAGCTGCCTCGATGATGAAAAGACAGAGATGATGAGACTCAATTTGCTTAGAAATTTATGAAAAATTTGTAGATAAAAATGTAAAAACCAAAAGTTTGTATGCATTCTAATGAAATGGTATAATTGTGTGTTTGTCTACTACAGACACCCTTCATTATGGCTATTGTCTGATGTCTCCCTAAAGACTCATTATGTTATCAGGAATACAGTTTTAGAAGCTGAATCTAGAGTTTGTTCTTTGCTTGTGCAATGCTTACATTATGAATGTGAGTTCTACACATTCTAAGCACGAGTAGCTTCCATACAATTTAAGGGACAGCAAGGGTCACCACCTCCTCTCTTTTTGATTTTTTTATCTTCTACCACCACTATCTGTTGTCCTCTGCCATGTACTATGCTACATACAGCCTGCCAAATATGAACTGAGGCCTCTAGCAACTGTGATATAAATGAAACTGTCTTTCTTTCATTTTGGTTTTCAGATATTTTGTCCTCCCAATCAGAAAATAGCTATCATACTTCCCACGTAAAATACAGTAAAGAAAAAAATCTGTCTACTGTAAATCATCATTTTTGTGAGAACACATAGTAATGTATCAGTTTACAAACTAAATTTGTTACACAATTCAGGGAAAGATGTTCTTATTCCTGTTAATGTGGAGAAGATTACCAACATTTTGTTTCACACGATGTGGAGTTCATCAGTGGAAGTAAAATTTTATAGAATGCTTCTGTTTGTAAACTGAACTGATCAGGAACATTAGCACTTGTCAACTGAGATATTATTGAATTCCAAAACAATTGGGGAAATATCTAAGTGCAAAGTTTCATAATCACATGACCTTGTTCTCTTTACTTTGTACAGAATGACTAGAATGTTGCTACCATTTCTATTTTTTTTTGAATATGAGTGGGGCATCATTATGTTAAATGCAACGTATACTGAGATTTAGAAAAAATTCCCAGGAACCACTTTGCTGCTTACATGTACAACCTGCCTCTCTACCAGAACCCAGACTTGCAGTCCCTCTTTGTCCCAGCAGTTAGGCCCACAGTGAGACACCACCACCTTCTATAGTCAGATTGCTGACATAGGTTCATTCCTTGTGCTGTGCATTCTGTGGGTTTAGATAAATGAGCAATGACTTGCCTTCACAACAAGCTTCATGTGTGTCCATGTTACTCAAGTGATCACCAAAAGCATCCCTGAGGTGCCTTTGGGTAGTAGGTGGCCATTTAGACAGTCAAGGGGTGGAGGCCCTGACAGAAGAATGTGAAAGCAGAGCACCTGGGAGGAGTCCAGTGGGCCAGGCTGGCAGTTGAGGTCTTTCCTGTGAAATCTCCTGGGGCCTCCACGACATGGTTGGCTAATAGAGATGGTTCAGATGCTTCCTTTTAGAAGCCTTCTGCTGATGGCTCCACTGTGCCTTCAAGCAGTCTTTATCCCTGGTAGAGAGCTGAAGGAGGTGAAGCTGATGGAAGCATACTCCGCAAGTGCACAATAGCATCATGTTCACTTCAGTTCTGTGAACACCTCATGTTCTTCTGTCCATTGGTATTTTCGCATCCATAAGAAATTCCCAAAGAGCCTTCACAGTGGAAGAACCATTGTCCATCCCCTTTGGAATAAGTGCCTCGTTGCCCTTACATCCTCAGGATTTTGTTTGGTCCATGTTTGATTCTTAGAATTTCTAAATGATGTATATCATATGATTGTAAAAATATATATTTTCCTACAAACTATACTGAAAAATTATGGAAGTACACATAAATATTAAATATTTTATTACATTTCATTTTGAGAGTTTTTCTTTGGTTCTTTCTAAAATTTTCCTGAGTAGCTTCAGAATTTAGCTAACAGTATGTTTCAGCACTTGATGTTTGGATTTTCATTTTACAGCTTCATAGATATTCACACTACAGTCTGGTAGCAGAGCTTAGCAATCATTTATTTTGTTCCTGAGAAGTGACTAATAAAGGAGATTATGTATTTTTCTCATCAAAAAAAATAATAATTATGCAATATTGTTCTTGTTGATTTGCTGGGTATAGCCAGTTCACTTGAAAGCATCAATAGGTTTCAAGTGTTTCAAACATCAAATTTCTCCTCTGACTGCTGTAGTAGCATTGAATTTAAACAAATATACTAAAATAGTTATACTTCAAGCCACCTTAGCAGCCGGGTGTGTACCTCAGCTCAGAGGCACAGCACCTACCTCTCAAGTGCAAGGCTCTGATTTTGATTTCCAGTACCAAAATAAGAAAAAAAAATCCATGACATACTCTACATGATAACTCTCCACAGTCTTAGTAAACAATTCAAATTAAAATATAATGAAATCAATTTATACAAATAGTAAATAGAACCACAGAAACTCTCCTTCAGTAATGGTAATTTCCAGAAGTTCAAAGAGAAATACCACCTGTCAGGTATTTGATAACAGAGGTTGCATAAGTATCAGGTTACATTTGCATAACAGTAATCATGTTATATATCTTACATTTACAGAGTTAAATAACGCTAAATACGCATAAGATATCAATTATATTTTAGTTTTCTAATATTTTCAAAATGTATTTATATTAGCAGCACATCGTGTTTACTTCTGTTCTAGAAACTAGGTTCTACATACTTAGAATATATTGATTCCTTTATTCTCTGTATTTCCTATTTTTCCTTCTATATAAAGGAACAGGCAAATATACCCTCACATGCACTTATGCATATCTCTGTGTATATGAAATTGATTGGGATGATACCAAAAATTATAATGAAATGAAACAGATAAATAAAAATAGAAAATAATGCAAAATCCGTGGGAAAACAATAAGCACACTATTTTGTCAGGGAATAGATTCACAACCTGGCTATGACTTAATTATTTTTGAGTAATGTGGACATAAATGAAAATAAAATTTAAAAACAAATTAGGAGTGGAATATTTCTTTCATTTCTGCAACAGAAACTCTTGCTATACTATACTAAGTGGACAAATGCATAAACATGCTGGATACAGATTTGTAAAGAAACAGAAAATATGAAATGATTTGAAAGTTGTATCTGTTACAATTACCATTATAGAGGAATATTAAGTAATTCGTGGTACAGCTCTGGCTTTCACTAACTTGTGTAGAGAGGCTGCATTAGATCTGATTCTCCAGAGCAGCAGGATAAATAGTACACATAACTGCAGAACAGGGAAAGAGATTTTTCTTCTGAACTGGCTCACAGGACCTTAGAGGCAGGAAAGCCCCATCTCTCCTATGTGGGCTGCAGGTGGAGACCAGGGAGATGGAACTGCAGGTGAGGTCGCAGGCTGTGGGCTGCAGACTCCCTGTCCCTGGGTGATCCTTGGGGCCAGTTTTTTGCATCCGTCTCCTGATTAATGAATGTCACATACATGATGGAGGAATGTCTATATTTCTCAGGGTTCAATGATTATTTCAAATTTAGTTTTGAAAATGAATATTAAATAAAAATTTAGAAATGATATAGAATTTCACTAAACAAAATAATACAAATTTGATATATTATCTGTTGTATGGAAACTGTTTTCTTCAAATTAATTGTTTATATTACAAGATATGTGTGTTCCATGCAACCCAGTCATTCTCCTCCTGCATATTTTTCCAGAAAAGCAGAAAAGATCATACCACAGCAATATATGTGTACTCATGTTTACAGTAGTGCTATTTGTCATAGCTAAGTCTTGGAAGCAACCCAGATGCTCATCAACTGAGAACTGGATAAAGAAGATATTATGTTTGTGAAAAATGGAATTTAACCCATCTATATTTTTTCAAAATTTTATTGATAAACAGATAGCAATGAGACAGTTTCAAATCAAATCGGAAGTACAGCTTCAAAAAATAATACACTGCATATATTCTTCTTAATGGTTAATTGCTGTACGAGATGCGGACTTGAGATCCTATTTACAAATACCATTAGAACAAAACATTCTATTCATTAAGAGAATGCAACTATATATCTATCCTAACCACTTTGAATACACAGATACAAAATGGACAGTCATCTCTATACCCCTTTATTTTCTAAGTTCCATTATTGAATATTATAGGTGTGTAAACTCAGCAAAATATTCTAAAAGAGTCCAGTAGCCCATAATAGTATTGGGTCTTCTTTTTTTTTTTACAGTGTGCCAAACATAATTTTTAATTAAATGAGAGGCTTATTTCATGAACATTTCAACATTTCATTGAAACTTCAGAAACAGTATACTAAAATTACCAATATTGGCTGTCAGTTTTCCCAGTTAAGTTTAAGATTACTAGGGATTGACCTACAGAATAATAGATAAACTAAATGAGATAAAACAAGTTGCAAAATATGTTACTTTGAATTTTAGGCACAAGTCCTTCACTTGTTTTAACATAAAAAGACTAGGAAATAATGTGGTAAGATCTGAAAACTAGAA
>NW_004524860.1:137933-149096 GCF_000260255.1 Octodon degus
TGAGGATTTTGGCATCTATGTTCATGAGGGAGATAGGCCTGTAGTTCTCTTTCTTAGTTGCATCTTTCCCTGATTTTGTTATTAATATAGTGCTTGTCTCTAGGAATGCTTTTTGGTGGATTGCTTCCTTTTCAATTTCATGGAAGAGTTTGAGGAGTATAGGGACTACATCTTCTGTGAAAGTCTTGTAGAATTCAACTGTGAATCCATCCGGACCTGGACTTTTCTTTGCCGGTAGGCTTTTAATTACATCTCGTACTTCATTGGCTGTATTGGGCTATTGAGACTGGTTATATCTTCTTGATTCAGTTGTGGTAAATTGTACATTTCTAGGAATCTGTCCATTTCTTCACTGTCTTCTATGCTGTGAGAGTAAAGATTCTCCAAGTAGCTATTGATAATCTTCTGAATTTCCACGGAGTCTGTGGTAATTACACCCTTTTCATTCCTTATTGCTTGTATTTGTATTTTTTCTTTCCTGTTTTTGATAAGGTTGGCTAGCGGCTTATCAATTTTATTTAATCTTTCAAAGAACCAGCTTTCTGCTTTTTTAATTCTTTGAATTGTTTTCTTTGTGTCAATTGAATTAATTTCTGCTCTAATCTTTAAGATTTCATCCCATCTTTGGATTCTGGGTTTGGTTTGCTCTTCCTTTTCTAGTTGTTGAAGGTGCAGCATTAGTGTAGTTATTTGTTCCCATTCTGTTTTCCTAATGTGTGAGTTCACAGCTATGAATTTCCCTCTGACAACTGCTTTCATCTTATCCAATAAATTACAATCATTTGTGCTTCAATTTTCATTGAATTGTAGATATTGTTGAATTTCTTGTTTAATTTCATCTGTGACCCATTGTTTGCTGAGTAGGGTGTCATTTATTTTCCATGTATTTAAAGTTTTTTTCTGTTTTTTTGTCATTTATTTCCAATATCAATGCACTGTGGTCAGATAATATGCATGGGATAATTTCTATTGTCTTGCATATACTTAAGCATGACCTATAGACCATTATGTGGTCTATTTTAGAAAATGACCCATGTGCAGCTGAGAAAAATGTGTATTCAGCTGTGTTTGGTTGGAACACTCTGTATATGTCCACCAAGTCCATTTGTTTCAAACTCTGGTTCAGTTCTATTATTTCTTTTCCAACTTTTTGTCTGGTTGACCTATCTTTTGGATCTAAGGGTGCTTTAAGGTCTGCTGTTAAAATTGTGGTATTGGACATTAGATTTTTCATGTCCATTAGGACTTCCTTTATATAGTTGTTTGTTCCTGTTTTTTGTGCATACATATTTATGAGTGTTACCAATTCCTCTTGATTTTTTCCCCTAACTAGTATATAGTGGCCTTCTTAATTTCACTTGATCATTGCTTGTTTGAAGTTGAGGCTGTCTGAGAATAGGATTGCTACCCCTGCTTTTTTCTGAGGTACTGGGGCATGTAGTATTGTTTTCCATTCTTTGACTTTCAGCCTATGAATGTCTTTATGAGTTAATTGTATTTTTTGTATAGAACATATTGTTGGATTTTATTTCTTAATCCACTGTGCCAGTCTATTTCTCTTAATTGGCGAATTGAGTCCATTTATATTGATGGTTAGAATTGAGATGTATTGACTTACTGTTGCCATGTTATTGACCTGTTATCATTTACTCCTTTTTCTCCTGTGTTTAATTGCTTACCCTATTTAGTTGGTTGCTTCTGATCTCATTCATGGAGTTCGGATCATTTTGGTCCCTCTCTAGAACATTTTTCAGTATCCTGTGTAAGGTTGGCTGTGTCATCATGAAATTCTTTAGCTGTTCTTTGTCATGGAAGTATTTCACTTCTCCATCAAACTTGAAAGAGAGTTTTGCAGGGTATAGTAGTCTAGGCTGGAATTTGTTTTCATAGAGGATCTGAAGTACTCTGCTCCATGCTCTTCTTGCCTGCATGATTTTTGAAGAAAAGTTGGCAGTAATTCTGATTGGTTTTCCTTTGAATGTGATCTGCTTCTTTTCTCTAGCTGCTTTCAGTAGATTATTTTTGTGCTGAATTTCTGGGATCTTGACTGTTTTATGTCTCGGTGTATTTTTCATTGGGTTGAGGTTCCTTGGCGTTCTGTATGCTTCAGTTACCTGAATGTCAGATTGTTTCCTCATATTTGGGAAGTTTTTTGCTATTACTTCTGCCCATTTTTTAAAATGTAATTTGTATTGACTCCTTCTTTCTCACTGATGCCTATTAGTCTCACACTTTTCATCTTTGCATCATCTTGCAGGTGATGGATTATTCTTTCCTGCATCCTCATTGTTTTTAAGAGATCCTTTCTCATTTTTTCACTAGCTGCTCCTGCATCTTCAAGATCTGAAACTGTGTCTTCACATTCACTTAAACGGTTTTGCAAGCTTGTGTTTGAGATTTTAATTTCCTTATATCTCTTTGACTCTGCTTCATGCGATCTATTTCTTTCCTGTATTGCTCATTCAAGGAATCCGTCATTTTTCTAATTTCCTCATTTTTATCAATATCTTCTTTAGAAGCAGTTGTAAATTCTTTTAATTCAGTGTTTTTTTTTCAGATTGGGTTACCTCCCTATGTTTCTGTGGTTGCTTCTTTACTTGAGATCCTATGAGTTCTGAGAGTTCTTTTTTTATTTCAGAAAAGAAATGCACTCTGATTTCCTCTATATCTTTCTGCTGTTGCTTTTTTACTATCGACGCTATTAATTCATGCATTTGAGCCAAGCTGCTGTCCTCCGCACTTATTCTGGGGGGGGGCACTGGGTTTTCCCCTTATGTTTCTGCATTTGATTCTTTAGTGCAGATGTTATTAATTCAGGGATTTCTTTTTTATTTGCAATCTGAATTCCTCCTTAACTTTCTGCAGCTGTTTCTTTATTTCAGAAGCTGTTGATTCATTGCTTTCAGCTGTGTGATTTCCAATTTATTCTGTGTTAGTGTCCACTGCACTTGTTATGGGTGGGCTTGGATTCTGAGGTTGCATTTTGTTCCTACTCGTCATTTTGTGTAGCACTCTCTTCTGAACTTTGTTGTAGATCTTTGCTGTAGTTTCAACCTTCGCACATACTGAAGTTCAGGTGAAGCTGTACAAAGTTTGGACTTATCCAGCTGTGCCTGGATTGGGTCTGGCTGCTGTTCTCAGCTCCTTCCCTCTGCTACCCTTGAGGGTGAACCTGTTGTGCCCCTGTGGCAAGATGTTGTGCTCCTGGACTAGCTGGGTGGATCTATCCTCTACACTCTCTGCAGGGATTGCAGCTGCAGGGTTACACACCAGGCCTGTATGCCAGGCCTGAGCTGTGCCTGGAGGGGGCAAGGTGGAGTAGGGAGGAGAGGAACCTCTCCCTCACTTACACTAGGTCTGGGCTCAGACTAGGTCTGAGGGTTTCCGGACCGGTAGAAATTCCTACTCGGTGGTCGGGGTGGGGGAGGTGCTGCGGAGTGGTGGGGGGTTTACCAAGGGGATGGGTGAGGGTCTGGCCCACACTGCACCTGGGCTGGGACTGGTCCTTCCGGCGCATGGTATTGGGAATCTCACCCACACACTCACCGGACCTGGGCTAGGACTCAACTCTTTTATTTCTAACCCAGTGTGTCAGGAGTCCTAAAAGAAAACAAAACTGAAATGTGGAAGTTCTTGATTCCAGTATTTATACTTCTGTTGATGCAGCACATTTTCTAAGTGCTCAATCAGGTATTTCATGTGTATGTCGACCGTTGTTGTGCTTGTTAAATTTTACAGTAGTACTACATGTCCTTTTTTTTTTTTAAGATTTACACATAGTTACATCTGTTGAGAACTGTTTACCCTGAAAAGTATTTCTTCTGGTTTTTTTTAATATTTATTTATTTTTATTTATTACATTTATTTATTGTGTGTGTGTGTGGCCAGCACAGCCCACCAGGGGGCGGGTCCGGCTGGCATGTGGTACTGGGGATCGAACCGCGGTCCCTGTGCTTTGCCAAGCTTGTTTCAAGTAGGTGCTTCAGACCACTGAGCCATCTCTCCAGCCCCTCTTCTGGTCTTTTTGTAGTCCTTCCCGGGGAGATGGCTCAGAGGCCGGAGAGATGGTTCAGTGGAATAAGCTATTCCCTGGCAAATGGAAGGGCCTGATTTCAATCCCTGCTTCCTAAAAAAATAGAAAGAAAAAAAAAAGAAAAAGGAAAAAAATGCTCTGAAAGTGAACCCAAAGCCTTTCCATTGAATTCTAACTCCCGTGAACTGTTTTATTAAAAACAAATACTGCAGTCTCCCAACGCTGTCAATTTTTGCAGGCAGGGTTCAGTTTTTATGTCTGCATCCTCATCCTTTCAGAGTTATGGGTTAATAGTTTATAGCCACCCAGTCAGCTTGAAATCTTGATTTCTATATCAAATATTTATTGATGAAATATAGAACATAATACAGCTTAAAATACTGAATCTCATTCTAGCTTCATTGCCTACTGCTTCTATCACCGTAAAGTCTATCTTATAAATGCCATAAAATTAGCACTAGTCATTTGATATATTGCAAATTTTTCTACTTGAGTGTATCTCGGGGCCGGGAAGATAGCCCCGTAGAATAAGCACTTGCCTGGCAAGTGCAAGGGCCTGAGTTCAATCCCTTGTTCTGAAAAAGAAAAACAAAGAAAGAAAGAAAGAAAGAACAAAGAAATGGAGGAAAGGGGAAGAGAAGTGATAAAAAATTAAATAAATTATATACATGTACCAAATGCCTCAATTGGAAGTAAACACTGAATAATACAAAATCTGCTAAATAATTAAAACCAAAACTTTAAAAAAATATACATGAAAATAGAAACCAAATGGACAGAGAGACAGATAATGACAGCAGCTAATGACAGACTTACCAACTAGGGTCTGTGTCAACACTCACTCTGATTCCTTCACCAAACAGCAGAATGCAGGAATGCCATACTTGTTGACCCTGAAAGAAGGGAAAAGATGCAAAGCTCGCCTGCAGGTAGCAGATCAGTAATCAGTGTGTTCACAGCTTAAGGCACAACAGGCCCATAAATGAATGTAACATCTTCAGGGCACAAAGTCCTACATAGAGTCACAAGTGATAAAGATATTTTCACCATCTTACCTGCCTATAAAGCAAACACTATTAATACAGAAAATCCAATATTCTCATATGTGCATAAGTGTGAAACATGAGGAGACACATACTCAAGACACCATCACATAAAGAGCAGTCATAATTTCTTTAATGCTGCTGTTATTACCAAACTTCCCCAGCACAGTAATATTTGCTAGGATGATGTCTACTCTGAGACATCCACCTCCAGAACTGCATGTACAGCCAGCTGACATGGCAAGAGGACTTCCGTAGACCAACCAATGATAAAGAGAAGAAAGACGGGCACCATACAAACTGTGGAAAATTCAAAGTTTTGCTTTGTTTAATTGTGAAGGAGACCCAAATAAAATCAACACAAACTCTCAGTTAAGGTTTAGGTAACAAAGCCAAGGTTCACCTTCATTTCCTATCCTCTTTGGGATCAGAAACCCAGTCCTTCACTGAACATCACAGAGTTGGTCTGAGGACCAAGGGTCTTTCTGTGAAACAGATGGGACATCATCAACCCAGACAGCTGCTGGAGAAAGTCCTAGGAGCCTAGACTATAAGCAGAAGATTCCATGGCTCATTTTGAGTATACATGTGGAATGGATAGTGTTCCAACAATAAGCCTTGTTGATACCTGATACAATTAGGTAGGGGTTAACTCACGTGCTTAGCATCTGGACACTGAGGGAGAATAAGAACCTCAGGTGGTGCACGGAGCATTCGACAATGGATTCAGAGAGCAGAGCCTTTCTGGTGTGGCTTCATTCTTAGTGAGGGTAGACCTGCATGCAAAAAGTTTAAGCAGTAGCTGGAGATGCATTGCCTCAGACAGGAAAGTTGATGAATCCCAGCATCTCACTGCTGAATGTCCCATGCATAATTGCTCTCTGGTTCTATATTGCAATGGATCAATAGCTAAGAAGTTTCCAGCCTGATGGATGTGCAAGTATTCAGAGAGCAATGAGGTAAATATGGATGATCGGTGGGCCAGAGAATTCTGTACCCATATCTGTCTTTGATGGAATCCCCCAGAGCACAGCTCCTCTTCTGTGGCTGGACCTGAAGAATCCTCTTCTTGGTTGTGAAATGTAAGTTGATCCCTAGTCTTAGTCTGGGGAAATGAAACAGAGCTCACAGGAGTCACAGCATCAAATTTCAGTTTTCTCTCCTCAGGTACCTATGGCCAAGTGCAGCTGGTGCAATCTGGAACTAAGCTGATGAGGCCAGGGAACTCAGTGCAGGTGGGGACATCAGCCTATAATTCCACCTATTACTGGATGTGCTTGGTGAGACAGAGCACTGACCAGGGTCTGGAATGGACTGGGCAGATTTACTCTGGTGACAGTGATACTATGTATGCTCAGAAGATCCAAGGCCGCGCCACCCTCATGCTGACAAGTCCTCCCGCACAGTCTGCATGAAGCTGAGCAGTTGGAAGTCTGAACAGAGCCACGCATTACTGTGTGAGTCACAGTGTGGTGAGACACATACTGCATGTGTCAGAAACCCTGAGGGAGGAGCAACTCCATGTTGATTAAAGGAAAGATGGAATGACACAGAATGTGCTTTGAAAACTGATGAATCAATTGGGTGTAAAAAGATTTTAAAAACTGCTATGCATTGTAATGGAATAAGATAAATGTGTGAATGTCCACTAAGCCACCCTTTGTTATGGCTGGTGCCTGAGGTCATCCTAAAGACTCACTCTGTCATAAGGGATGCACTTTTCAAGGCAGAATCTAGACACTGTGGTTTGCTTGTGTGCATCTAGGATTGTGAGTATGAGTTCTACACAATCCTACACATTACAAGGGAGAGCAAATATCACTACCTCCTCCCTCTTTGATTTGTTATCTTCCAGCACCATGAACTGTTGACCTCCTCCATGTACTGTGCTGCCTTCAACCAGCTAACATGAACTGAGATGCTATATAAACTTCTCTTTCTATAACTTTGCTTGTCAGGCTTATTGTCTTCCCCAAAAGAAAATAACTAACACACCCTCAAAGTAAAGTATGAGGAAGAAAAAAAGAATCCTTGTACTATAGGACAGAAACATGCAATTCACAGAATAGATTTGTGAGTACACATAGTAGTGTGTCATTTCACAACCTTAATTTGTTCCACAATTCTGGGAAAGATGTTCTTATTCCTCTTCATGTGGGGAAGATGACTCTGGTCTTGTGTCACCCAGTGTGGATTTCATCAAGGGAAACAAATTTTATGGAATGCTTCTATTTGCAAACTTAAATGATCATGGAAAGAAGCATTCACCAACTGAGACATTATTGAATTTTAAGACAATTAGTGAAATATCCAAGGGCACAGTTTTATAATCATATGACACTTTTCTCTTTATTTTGTACTTTGCTCAATGGCCAGAATGTTGCTGCTCAGTCTACTTACCAGAATGCATTATCCGGAATCTTTAGGTTCACTGTTAATTATTTTTAAACTTGAAATATTCCCCTGAAATGTGTTTGTTCCCTCTATGTTCAACATATCCCTCTACAAACACCTGGTCCTGCCATCCTTCTTTGTGCCAGCTGTTAGACCCACAGTGAGACGCCACCACTTCCCATAGCCACAGCATGAACATTGATTCATTCCTTATGCTGTGCATTCTGTGGTTTTGGGCAAATGGTTCATGATGTGCTTTCACCACACCCTTTGTGTGCTTGCAAATTATTCAGGTGATCTCAAGGAGCAACCTTATGGGGACTTGGGGTAGTAGGAGGCAATTTAGGTAGACAAGAATTGGAAGCCCTGGCAAGAATGTGAAAGCAGAGCACCTGGGAGGAGTCCCATGGGCCAGGCTGGCTGTTGAGCTCTTTTCTGAGAAATCTGTTGGGACTTCCAATATACATCGCATGATGCTGGTGAGGCAAATGCTTCCTTCTTACAAGTCTTCTGCAGATGTCTCAGTTGTGCCTACAAGCAGTCTTCATCCACAGGGGAGATCTGGAGGAGATGAAGCTGGCAGAAGCATCTGCTGAAGCTGCCTGATAACATTGTGTTCAGATCAGTTCTGTGAACATCTTTCATTTTGCCCGTTGGTGTCTTCACATCCATAAGAAATTTCCACAGAACCTCCACAGTGGAAGGACCATGTTCCATTCCCATCGGCAGGGAATAAGCATGCTGTTGCCCTTATACCTGAAAACATTGTTTGTTCCATGTTTCATGTTTCTAAATGATGTGAACCACAGAGCTGTATAAGTACATTTTTCCTATAAACATACTAAAAATCGTTGAAGTGTAAATAAGCATTGAAATATCTATATTTATTTGAAAAATGTTTCTTTGCATCATCTAAAATATTCTTGAGTAATTTCAAAGTTTAGAAGTCAGTGAGATTTAGCCCTGATGGTTTGATTTCCATTTCACAGCCTCCTAGAAATTACACAGTGTTCTGGTGGCTGACCTTAGCAATCAGTTATGTTCTCTTTGAAAAGTGACTAACAAAGGAGATTATGTGTTTTCTCATCAGAAAAATGATAATTATATGATATATTGTATTCTAAATTTAGTGATTTTCTTTTTTTTCAGAACCGGGTACTGCACTTAGGCCCTTGTGCTTGCCAGGCAAACACTTCTAATGAGCCATCTCCCTGGCTCCAATTTAGTGATTTTAAATAGAAGCATCAGTGGATTTAATTTGGTTTCAAACATCAAACTTTGGCTTCTGACTGTTGTAATTTCACTGAATTTAAATGAACATACTTAAATAGTGATACTTAAAGTCATAATACCAGCTGAGGTTGCAGCACCACTCAGTCATGCAGGACCTGTTTGACAAGTACAAGACACTGAATTTGATGCCTGATACCAGAAAAGAGAAAAAAAATAAACATTATGTTATACATGATAACTTCTCATCTTAGTAATCAATTTAAAATAAAAATAAAAAGATGGATAATCGTAACATAAAAAGAAAATACAGCCACAAAAATCCCCTTAGCAATGCCAATTTTCACAGGCTCAAAGAGCAACATCTGTGACATATTTGATAGCAAACATCACCTAAAGGATCATTTTACATTTGCAGAATAATAGTAACGCCACAACATATGTTATGTCTGCAGAATATAATAGTGATAAATACCCATAAGTAAACAATTATGTTTTGGGTTTCTCATCTTTGAAAATGTGCATTAATACCTGTTGGCAGTACATACTGTTTGCTTTTAATCTACAACATGGATGCGTGTGCTCATCATATGGTGACTCTCTTCACTTTCCCTTATGCTTTGTTCCTCCCATTTATGGACGGCTCTGTGAATATGAAACGGATTGTTATGATACCAAGAAACTGTAGTTAAATGAAACAATAAGAGATTGTGGAAAATAATATGACATCCAGGCAAAAAGAGTAAACACAATTATTATGTCTGCAAACATATCACTAAAGTGGCTTTGGCTTAATCTACTTTGAGTAAGGTGGATGCAAAGGAGGATAAAATTACAAAATCTAAGTCTAAAGTGGGATATTTACCCTTTCTACAGCAGAAACTCTTGCCACATTATAATGAATAGGCACATGAGCAAACACACTGGATTCAAGCAGTTGTTAAGAAACAGAACACTTAAAATCATTTGAAAGCTGTGTCCATTACAAAGAGCAACACAAAGGAACCTTACAGCTCTGGTTGTCTCCACCGAGTCTAGCGGGGCAGGACTGGAAGAGGTTGTCCGGAGCAGCACTATAAATGGGACATGTAACTGCAGTAAATGTCCTCGGGAATCGGCTCGCAGGACCTTAGGGGTAGGAAAGTCCCCGCTTTGGGCGGAAGCTGGAGGTGGAGGCAAAGTTGGAGGTTGTGGGCTGCACAATCCCTACTGCTGGGTGATCCAGGATTGTGGTTCTGTGAGGTCCTCTCCTGATTAATGAATCTCATACCTGTGATAGGGGAGAACCTGCTTTTCTCAAAGATCATTGACTAAAGTTCTCATCCAATCATAAATACTTATAAAGGGGACAAACAGTCATCACAGTGCACCAACGGGCTCACCAGCCATCACCATTAACACAGTGCACCCTCTATCTTTTATGCAGAGCCCCACTGTCTTCTACCACACAGAGGGACATGCCTGCCCTGGACACAGTCACTTCACTGACATTGTATGGTGCCTCAGAAAAGAGTAAACAGAGCTTACTTTACAGAGTTCTATTGTATTGTACAGATACAAAAATTAAATGAATCTGTGTCTTTCACTGGAGGAACAACTACATTTTTTTTCTGAGTTGTACAGGAACCATCTCTACATGTATGTAGTAATGAGAAATGGAGCCCAGATTTCAAACATGCACGCACAGGCCTTGAGAAGCAACGGGAAGGCACATAGTGTCACTATCATAGAGGACATGCTAATAGGACAGGGCTATAATATACACACTCAGAAGCCTCAAATTTAAAATGTAAAGGGAAATGACAGCCAAAACCATGGTCTAGAGCACAGGTGCACCTCTATGTCTCGGCTGGTGTGGACAATGCTAGGGTACATATGTAAAGAGACATTGGTAAGCCTTGCTGTGCAGAGACCCGTTAAGTGAGTTTTTCTGATGATTTCTGATGACATATCAGTTCAAATTCATAGAGCCACGATAATGGACTTGGACTGTTTTAAACCGTATTTGTAAAGCATGGATCATTTATTTTCTATTTTCTGTGTACCTGCTCTAAGCTGTTGCTTCTCAGGTCCTTTTCTTTCTAGCCCATGAGGATTTCTCTGATCAGTATTGCAATATTTTTTTCTTTGTTAGAATTTCTAATGTGTGCAGATCTCAAGATTTTTGTTATATTTCTTGCTTTTCATATGTTTTTTGAGGTAGAATCTCACTTTGTAACCCAGGCTGGCCTCAAACTTGCTGTGATCTTCCTGCCTCCGTGACAAGATTATAGGCAAGAAAAAATACCCCTGACTACATCTATATTTTCTGATTTTTTTTTCAAAGTTTTATTGACAAACAGATAGCAATGAGACAGTTTCAAATCATATCGGAAGGACAGTTTCAACAAATAATACACTGCATATATTCTTCTTAGTGGTTAATTGCTGTACAAGATGAGGAATTGTGATCCCATTTACAAA
>NW_004524860.1:156741-160014 GCF_000260255.1 Octodon degus
CGAGCGGGGTGGGGGTTGGCACTGAGCAGTGGTGGGGGGCGGCCCGAGGGGCTGGGAGTGGGTCCGGCCCACGCTGCGCCTGGGCTGGGACTCATTTTCTGATTTTTTTATAAAAATGTACTTGCTTATTTATTTATATGTTACAGGGTCTCAATTCACAATTCAAACTTATAGTGATCATTTTGTCTTAACTGCACCAACACTGGGATTACATTCATTTGCCACTACATTCAATTCCCAGGCTGGCACAGTGCTTCCAGTATTCTGGGAACTCATGGCATGCAGTAGCATGGATAAAAGTTTGGTCACTGGGCTTGCCTGTTAGGTGCTTAGAACCTTAGCTGTCTCCCAGCACTGCATCTACACTTTTAAAAGTTCAATGTATATGGCAACTTCTTTTCCATTTGGAACTTAATGCAAAGATTTCCATGAGAAATAAATAAAACTTTGACATACACTAGCACCAATATTGTTCTTAATCTATCTTTGTTTTTGAGAAAGGAGAAGAATGTGGGAACACAGCAGGTGGCCACTTGTGCTGTTCCTTGGGGCCATGAGATGGACATTGCCAGGAGAGCTTCAGTGGTGTGCAGAACAGGGGCCTCCTCAACTCAGCTCATTGCACACCCATGAGAGGCAGCTGGGGATGGGCAAGATATAAATTCTGATTGGCCTTCATCTGTGAATATTTCCCTGCTTCTATCTCCCATCTCCCTCTTGACTGATTGGATGTAAGCTGGGACAATGAAGTTGATTTTTCAAGAATTGGATTCAGCTGCACAATTCATTAAGAAAACATGATTCCTCAGGAATTTGAGATAGATGTACAGAAGGCACTACTCCATGAGGATTCTCAGAATTTCCAGACAGCAAAAGAACCTCATTTTTAAATAGTTTTAATATTTTATTTCAGTTTCAATATTTGGGATATAGTTTTGGTGTTGTGGTTGTTACATGACATCATTTAATTGAATTACCTGAGACAACATGACTCCTCAACATAGTTTGAAAAAAGGTATTCACCTATTTGAATAGAATTAAATATTATGTAGAAATAAAAAATCACACAAAAGAAAAAGTTGTTTAAATGATTAATTAATGGCAGAGAAATTTATAGAAAGAGGATATTAGCAATACTAGGATAGGGATACAGAGCAAAAAAATTCTGAGTAAAAAAGGCCAGCAATTGAGGGCACGAACACTCACTTATAAATTTTGTGGTTGTGTTGTACTATTATGCGTAGACTTCCTTAGGTTTCCAAGATCAGGATACTCTGAGGCCCCAGGGGACAAGGTCTACAAGTTGATTATGAAGACCACACCCCTGGATTAAGCCACACTTTTAGAAAAATTGGTCTAGGAGAAGAATACAGGCCTTGCATCAAGAAAGAAAGCCTGGTTATAGTCATAAATATTTTTAAGAATCACTAATAAAGACCCCATGGATACACCCTTCTCTGCCCCACTACACACCTTCCCATGAAAAGACAGACATTAATAAATGCAGTTGTCAAGTCAGAAACTGCCAAGAACATATAAACTTTAATGTTAAACATTCCCACAGAAATTGTTCTCAAAATTAAAATATCCTTGCCCTTGCTCAATTTCACAAGGTATGTGAGTATAAATACTACAGAAGATACTGGAAAGTTTCTCTGGCATTCACAGTGCAAATGACCATCATAAGAAAATCATTGTCCCTGAAAGGACTGAAGCACCCTCTCATCTGTCCCACTCTTATACCCTCAGGGCCTCCCCCATGCAAAGCAGTGCCCAGGCTCAGCATGAAAAGCCAGTCCTGGCTGAGCAGTCCCAGTCTTCTTCCCCAGGAGTCTTCTATGATCATGGAGTTCTTGGCTCAGCTCCTCTGCCTAGTGGCAGCTCTCTTCTGTGGGTCTCTCCATTTCAAGAGAGGGACCCGGACACAGGATGTCAGGTGTTTTTAACTAATGATGATGTATTTTGTCTTCAGGTGTCCTATCTCAAGTGCAGCTGCAGGCGTCAGGACCTGACCTGGTGAAGTCTTCAGAGACCCTGTGCCTCACATTTCCTGTCTCTGGATCCTCTTTAAGAGATTACCAGATGCACTGGATCTCGCAGGCTCCACAGAAGGGACTGGAATGGTTGGGTGCTATGTGGGATAGTGGAAGCACAAATTACAACTCAGCATTTCAATCTCGAATGACCATCAGCAGGGACATTTCCAAGAGCCAGGTTTCACTAACACTGAGAAGCCTGAGCTCTGAGGACTCAGCCATGTATTACTGGGAGAGTCATAGTGAGGGGAAATTGGTGAGAGCCTAGATACAAAACTCCCTGAACTGGCACTCAAGGCACCACTGGGCACACAAGACACACCAACTCTCCTGGAGCCTAGGACCATGTGCAGTTTCTGAAGACAGACTTGCTGTTAGAATCTTTGTTTTCTCTTCCTGTCCCCAACTTTATTCTTTTTTATTAATTTCATTGAGAAACAAATAACAATGAGACAGTTTCAAAACCAATTAATAGGACAGTTTCAATAATTAATACATTGCATATTGGTGTCTTCGTGGTGGTTATTCATAGAGGAAATAAACAGAGAAAGGTATAACACAATTAAAAGTAAAGCAAGAACTTAAGGATTAAACAACAAAGGGAGGGCAAGGAGAAAAGCTAGGAAACATGACAGGGGCAAAGCCATACATTTATAAACACAAGACGGTTAACGCGATGATCCTGACCCTAACTTTAGAAAAGATCCTCTGCTGGCTTAGATCCTAGAAATGTTGATTTTCTTTGTTAAGTCAATTTCTCTTTATTAGTATACATCTGTGGTCCAAGTCGTTTACAGTCACTTTGAGGAGTGGGTATGTTTATTAAACACATATTGATTCTCTTTAAATCTCCTTGTGCCTCTCTTCTGCCTCCTGTGAATCTCATTTCTGGATTTATACTCCTGGTGACATTGATCTTATCACATGGAAATGATGTACAGTGATCACATTCATTTATATCTATTCAGTTCATTGACATGGCATAGCAATTTTCTAGTTGTTTTCCCTTCCTGTCTGCCTCTTTTTTCACCCGTGTTCTCTTGGTATCTTTCCATTTGGAACAGCTCTATCCTCTTGTCTTCTTCTAGTCATCCTTTATTGTTCTCTTTCTGTATTGCCTTCCTCCGATTAGAAGCCTTATATGATTTTTTTTCTTTTCAAAGTTTTATTGATAAACATATAGCAATGAGACAGTTTCAAATCAAATCGAAAGTACAGTTTCAACAAATAATGCACT
>NW_004524860.1:160114-160871 GCF_000260255.1 Octodon degus
TGTTCCTTCTCGTCATTTTGTGTAGCACTGTCTTCTGCCCTTTGTTGTAGATCTTTGCTGTAGTTATAACCTTCACGCGTACTGAAGTTCAGGTGCAGCTCTACAAACTTTGGACTTATGTAGCTGCGTCTGGCTTGGGTCTGGCTGCTGTGCACAGCTCCTTCCCAGAATCTTACCAATTAACTGCTAGATTGAAAAATCTTCTGTAGATTCTCAGGATTATTGTCTTGCTCATCTTTTACATATAATTGTATGGCTTGACATTTTGTCATGTTTCCTAGCTCTCCACCTTTCCCTCTCTTGATTATTTAGTCCTTGAGATCCTGCTTTCCTTTTACTTGTATTATATCTTCCTATTTGTATTTTTTCTTTTGAGTTCTTATACTAGGGAGACTATATGATATTTACCCATGTGTGTCTGGTTTATTTCACTTATGAGTATATGTTCAAGTTGCATTCACTTCAATATAAAGGCTTTCAGTTTATCATTCTTAATAGCTGAATAATATTCCATTGTGGAGAAATACCACATTTTTTCATCCATTCCTTCGGTAATGGGCATATTGGTTGTTTCCAAGATTTGGCTATCACAGATCGTGTTGCTATAAACATAGGCACACATATATCACTATGATATGATGATTTCAGATCCTCCAGGAAAATTCGCAGATGGGGAATAGCTGGTTTAAAGGGGATTTCCAGACCAACTTTTCTAAGGAGTCTCCATACTGATTTCCATAATGGTTGAACCAGTCTA
>NW_004524860.1:161583-163583 GCF_000260255.1 Octodon degus
TTGTTGAATATTATAGGTGTGTAAGCTCAGCAAAATATTCTAAAAGAAAACAGAAGCCCATAATAGCATTGGGTCTTCTGTTTAATTTAGAAGGTTTCTTTTTTTTTTGTAGCTCCCCATTGACCTGCAGCAGCGCTGGTCTGGGTTGCCTTGAGTATGTGGGAATGGAACCAGCGCTCCAAGAAACTGGCTCCTTTAAGCAGGCACTTCAACAACTGAGCTAATGGGCGGGCCCCCTTATATGATATTTATGCATGTGTGACTTATTTATTTTATTCTTCATTATATTTTCAAGGTTTAACCATGTTTGTACATATATCTGTGAATCTCCTTCTTTATGGCTCAGTAGCATTCCATAAAGTACAGACAGTACAACTGATCTCTTCAGATAAATCTATGGGGTGCTTCCAGAATTTATGTATTAAGAACTACATTGCTATAAACATTGGCATACATATTTCTCAGGAGTATGTTGTGTTTAAGTCTTTAGATAAGACACAAGCAATGATAATACCTGGATCATATAGGATTTATAATCTCAACTATTTGAGAAATTTTCATACATGGTTCAAACTGGTTCTAATTTATTTTCTTACCAAAAACATAAGCATCTATGTTTTATCTTCTGCCATTTCAAAACTTTTGGTTGTTACATTTCTTGACAATTACCCTTCTGTATTGTATAAGATAGAATCTTATCATTGTTTATCTTCACATTTCCCTAAATGTTAGAAACGTTCAATATTTTTTCAAGTAGTTTTGGCCATTTGTATTTCCTCTTCTGAAAGCTCCCTATATGTTGTACATGTCAGTTTCTAGATAAAGTCTTTTATTTTAGGTGATTTGACAGTTTGAATTCATTATGTGTTCTCAATTCTTTTACTCTGTCGGAAGCATAGTTGTAAAACAATTCTCATTCTACACTTTATCTCATTGTTATCAATTTCTTCATTGTACAGAAACATTATGACTTGACGTCATCTCATCTGTTGTTTCTAGGTGTTTTGTTTAGGAAATATCTCTTACACTTATAATTTCAAGCATTTTGATATTATATCTTCCAGCATGTACAATGTTTTTCTTTAATGTTTAATTATTTCATTTTCACTTTAGTTTATACATGGTGAGAGATGTGGCCCAGGTTCAGTCTTCAGTCAGACAAATATCTAGTGCTCCAGTGATATTTTCCAATAGGGTAAGTTTCTTCTTTTGTATCCTTTTGCTGCTTCACCAACAATGAAATCAATGACTGTGTCTCGGCCTGTTTCTGTATCCTCTATTCTGTTCTTCTAGTCCATATGATGTGTGCGTGAGTGAGTGTGTGTGCATGTGCACATGTGCGTGTGTGTGTGTGTGTGTGTGTGTGTGAGTGTGTGTGTGTTCCAGTACCATATAAATGTTTTAATGTTACTTTGTATTATATCTTGAGTGTCAGATAATGTCATGCCTCCAATTTTGATCTTGTTGCTCAAAATTGGTTTCCATATAAATTTTAGGATAGTTTGCATCAAATATTTAGAACATGAATTTGGCATTTTTATTGGGGCTGCACATTACAGTTTTCAGGGTATGATCTATTTTGATAATGTTGTTTCTGCCCATGCGTGAGCTGGGGACATTATTCAACATTCTGATGAAATCTTCGAATTCCATTTTAGAGTAGTATAGATTTCTTTGCAGAGGTCTATTATTTTCTTGGTTATAGTAGTTCCATGACATTATAATTTTATTGACATTAGCATGAATATTAATATTTTTACAATTTTTCTTCATTGAGTTTATTATTATTATTATTTGTGGTATAATTAAATTTATTTTTTAATTTTTTTCCTTGAATTTTTTTATTGGTACATTTTCTATATATATAGTGATAGCATTCATCACAGGGGAATTGTACCTTGTTTCAAACAATAGTTTCAAGCATTTTTTTTTAAAGATTTAAAATTTCTGAATTTAGTTCAACTTATAATACCACATTTCCAAGAGAAATGAACCTTTTG
>NW_004524860.1:164668-180991 GCF_000260255.1 Octodon degus
TTCTTTCCATTCTCATTCATGGGGCTGTGATCAATTTGCTCCCTCTCTAGAACATCATTTAGTAGTCTGTGTAGGCTTGGCTTTGTCATCATGAAATACTTTAGTTGTTCTTTGTCATGGAAGTATTTCACTTCTCCATTATACTTGAAAGAGAGTTTTGCAGGATATATCCTTCTAGGTTGGAATTTGTTTTTTGCAAGACTTGAAGTACTTTGCTCCATGTTCTTCTTGACTTCATGGTTTGTGAAGAGAAATCTGCTGTTATTCTAATGGGTTTTCCTTTAAATGTTATCTGTTTCTTTTCTATAGCAGCTTTTAGTATACTGTTGCTATGCTGAATTTCTGGGATCTTGATTATTATATGTCTGGGTGTGGTTTTCATGAGTTTATTATTATTGTACTAAAATAGTACTGATTTTCCTTTGTTCTTTTGCCTTTCTTTAGTTTCCCTTGATTGTTTTTGATATTCTGGGTCTCTTCTGGTTCCAAATGAATCAAAGCAAAATTTTCTCTAGCTCTGTGAGGCATACTAATGTTATTTTATTTGGGATTGCATTGAATCTAAGTAAAAATTTATGGAGCATGACCATTATCACAATGTTGGTACTTCCTACCCAGGAGCATGAGATATACTTCCATTTTCTCAAATCCTCTTCAATCTCTTTGCTTAGATTACCATAATTTTCACCATATAAATCTTTTATGTCCTTTGTGAAATTGATTCCTAAATATTTCAGTTTTTGGACGTTATTGTGAAATTCATGGTTTCCCTAATTTCTTTCTCAGTGTTTTCATTCTTTGTGTACAAAAATGCTACTGCTTTTTGTGTGTTGATTTCATATTCTGTTACATTGCTGAATTTGGTGAATAAATCTACAAGAATCTTGGTGGACTTTTTTGTATCCATTATTTTACTTTATTTATTTATTTACTTTTGTATTTTAGGGACGTGCCTACAGGGTGTTCACGGTCTCACTACTAGATCAAACTCATCGTGATCTGCCTGTTTACAGCTTCCCAAAAGCTAGGATTACAGGCATGCGCCACCGAACACATTCTCAATTGGCATCTCAGTGCACCTTAGGGGCAGGGTTGACACTACACTGCCAGGGATCAAACCCCCAGCAACTTCTCCTGACTGCAGGTGCTTTAATCTGCTGAATTATTTGGTTGGCCCTTGAAAGTAGGATATATTCATTGAGAGAAATAAAGCTTTTATATAAGAGAAATAAAAGGAGTCCTTGATAGTTGAGCCCATCAAACTGTTTTTGTAACTAAATTTTACTATATTCATCAGACTGATTATTGAACATTTGCACCTTTCAGCCCACAGAGCTCTCCATATAGCAGAAGGCCATCCAAACAGGGCCTCCCTGTGATGAAGTAAAGCAGCCCTGCCCTGATCCTGCTGCTCTGCAGAGGCGCCCAGCCCTGGATGCCCAGGTGTTAGTAATTGCTGATTATAGATGAACAAGAAGAGCTCACCGTGGAGCTTGGCCTGAGCTGAATTTTCCTTGTTGCTCTTTTCAAAGGTGATTTGTGCATAACAAGAGATACTGAGTGTGTGAGAAAACTTGAGTAGGACAAAGACAGGACATGTGTGACAGTTTCCTGAGCAGGATGTTGCTCAGGTCTCCAGGCTGATGTGCAGCTGCTGGAGTCTGCTGGAGGCTTGGTAGAGCATGGAGGATCCTTGAGACTGTCCTGTACAGTATCTGGATCCATATTCATTGTGCCTGGATTCACTGGGTCTTCCAGGCTGCAAGAAAGGGTCTGGAGTGGGTTGCTCGGGTTAGAAGCAAAGCTAGTGTTTACACAGCTGAATATGCTGCATCTGTGAAAGGAAGACTCATCATCTCCAGAGATGATTCACAGAGCATGGCCTATCTGCAAATGAACACCCTGAGAGTTGAGAGCACAGGCATGTATTATTTTACTGGGGATACAGTAAGGGGATGTGGTTATAAAGCCACCCAAACCTCCTTGCTGTGAGACTCAGGACAAGCAGGGGTGTGTTTCACAAACAGACTTGCGAATCTGCCCCAGGAGTAGAGTCAGAGGGAAACAAGGCTGGTTTCATGGCAGAGTCTGAGGCTTCTTCTCCTTTTAACACCTTCCCCAAGGAGAATTCTAACTGCTTTATTCTGCTCCTACCACTGATCTGGGAAACTGTCACTGCAAGAAGGAACATTCTCATCTGGGTTTAAGTTTATATGCCATTTATGGGGGCAGAATTGTGTCCTATTGTCCTCAGGATCAGAACCTGGGTAATCACAGTGGACCTTGTCTCTGGGACTTATCCAAATTAAATTCAAGGAGAAAAACCTCAGTGTGATTCTGTGATCAGACATATTTGAGGATTCAAAGGAGATAAAATGAGACACCTAGGCCGGGATGATTTTCTCTAATGTGTAGGATGTTTTGCACTCATTTCTTTATCCCAGAAAAATATTATTGGCTAAATGACATTCACATTTGTCCCAAATCTGTTATCCTATAATTTTGTTGGACAGTTTCCTCCTTATCTCATTTTTCCTGAAAATGAAGGCTATGTCTTTCTTATCACTGAGCTCATTAACTTGACCTGGAAATTTGTGGCTCAGTCTGTGACCCTTGTAGGATCTTGACTAGCACTGAGTGACTTTCTCAGTATTCATGGGCAGGACTGTCCCTCTGTCCTCAGTACATATATTCATTTGGTAAAATAAACACAGATCATACACAAAGGAGGAAATCACTGTGCTTTCCAATTAAGAAATGGATGATGTATTGCTCTTGTTCTGTTGAGGCTCACAGCATATCCTTCCTCACTTGAGGTCCTGGGAAAGTTGTTCATGGGTGCCTGTGTATCTTCAGAACTCTTAACTCTGTTGTCTGTGGGTCTGGTCATACATGGAAAGTTCATAGTGCAAGTGTCAGGAGAGTCAGACTGGAATTCTTGAAAGGAAATAGAAGCTCTCTATAGCATAAGCTTCCTTCTCCTCCAAAGTTTTCTGCTTTAAAGTCAGAAGAAGACACAAATGAACGGAAATGTACTGTTCCTAAAAAGAAGAAAGGTCATGGGAAAATAAGTCCAACAGCTAAGGTCACAGAGACAGTAAATCACAATAACTTCAACAAGAGAGCACAGAATGCCCTGTGGTCATGCACCACATTGGGATGAGAATCTATTCACACTGAAGCAGCTATAGAAACCAGGACCAACTCAGAAGAGAAAGAAGTCAAACCAGAAAGTATAGGGGACAGAGGAATGACGCTGCAACTCTGTGCAGCCATTCACTCAACCATCTTCCATACACTGCTCAGGAACTCTATGGGTTCAGATTCACATTCCCTTGAGGTCCTTCACAAGGTTGCCTTATACTGGGTCTTGGGTCATGTGTCTGTTCTTTGGTCGGGAGTACCCCAGGGAAATCAAAATGACTAGAGCCTCTGGAATTTTGGGAAGTTACTGGTTATCTTTGAAAGATTTACCCCAAGAAAACCCTCCATCCTCTGGTCATCCTGTAGAATGGGAGGCCCAGTAAGAAAGATCCATCTTCAAGGACATTGTGAGAAGATGAGGGTAGTTCAGAAGGCACTCTGAGACCAGTAAATTTATTTTCCCCTGGGAGTAGACACACTAGGAAATGCATTGCCCTCTGGAGAAGAAAATGTGTACAAAGTGGGAGGGAAGCTGGCAGTGCAGGCCTCATGCTGCACATCTGCAGCCCAGGAGCAGGTGGACTCCTGAGGCCCTATTCTCCTGGGTCTGAATCTTCCCCTTTGAAAATTTGTGAAGTAGCATTGGATGTTTATAAAGGCTGCACATATTTGAAAGCTGTTCTGTGTGATGGGGTATGTTTACCTAATTAAAAAATGCAGGGAAAGTCTCTTGTAGTATTCCCAGTACAAGGAATATGAAAGTAGTAAGACTAAGGTCCTCAGCATGGAATTTTTTTTAACTCAAATGATGCGGTATGTTGGAAAACTTGTCCAACTGTGTCAGTATAGAATTTTTCTTTCTTGTATTATTGTTGATGTGATGGTTGAGATGATCACAGTGGCATTGGGTAAGAGCAAGTGGCAGAGGAATGGTCTATATCAGTGGTGGTGAACCTATGGCACCTGCTGCAGGGCAGGATTTACTGAGCACTGGAATCTATAAAAGGTTTGTCTTCACTGGTCTATGTGGGTGAACTCAATGAAGGCATTTGAAGAACTATAAATATCAACTGACATTTTATGAAACTGTAAAATTATGTTATATGATCTTAAGAATAAGACATAAATGTAAAAAGTCTTGTGAAAGGTTCTGGTAACTGAATCATTAAAATCCCATGCAAGCCCTATTTGAATGGCATCAGCTGTGCATTGATATACCGCACATTACATCGCTAGTCCAAGGACCAAGTTTCTTCCTGTGGAACATGCGAGACCTCAAAAATGCAGACAGACAGGTGCTGGAGAACCCATTCAGGGAGGCTTGGCCAATATCTCAGAGGTCTCCTGGTCTTCCTCTGTTCTCCCATAGGATGAGTAGAGTGCCTCTCTCAGAGTCAGCAATGAAATTCCTTGGTACTGGAAGGAAGGAGCCTTGGGTGAGTGTACCTTATCACAGGCAATGATGCCTCAGAAGAGGCGCAGGAGCATTGCAGCCATTGGGTTTGTTCTGCTGACCTTGTTCTGTGCAGTCTTAATGGTCAGTGGAGTGAGTTAGGTCTGCACAGTGCCCAGAAGAGCCAGGGCAGGGGACGCATTTGCTTAGTGAGTTAAGTAAACTGGCCCCAGAATCCGACTGCAGCACGGCCCATGTGTTTTGTATCACTCCCGTCGCAGGGTGTCTCAGATCTTGAGCTAAGGAGGTCCCTGTCTAATGAGTATGCAAATAACCTCATTTGTGAAGTTTTCCTTCACAAATTCAAATAGGACTTTTTCCCAGATCATCCCACACCAACCACACTCTGGAAAATCAAGTAGACTGCAGCTGCCATACTGGACTGGACCTGAAGAATCTTCCTCTTAGTGGCAGCTGTCCCAGGTAAGATTGCCACTCTCAGGCTCAGTGGAGACCAGAGCTTGTCAGTGCCTTCATTCCTGTCTCCTCTTTACAGGGGAACACTGCCAGGTGCAGTTGGTGCAGTCTGAGCCTGAGCTGAGGAGGCCTGCTGCCTCAGTGAAGGTCTCCTGCAAGGCTTATGGCTACAATTTCACCAGTTTCTGGATCAACTTGGTTCTACAGAGCCCTTGACAGAGTCTGGCGTGGGTTGCACAGATCTATCCTGACAATGGCTACACTAATTATGCTCTGAAGTTCCAGAGCTGTGTCAACTTCAACACTGACAAGGCCCCCAGCATAGCCTACGTGGACCTGAGAAGTTTGAAATTTGAGGACACATCTGTATGTTACTGTGGAGATACAGTGTGGCGACCCACATTCTGAATGTATCAGAAGCCCAGCGGGAGGAGTAGGTGCCTAGATAAAGATGACAGAGGTGATGCGGCTGAAGATGTCCTTAGAAAATTGGTGAAGTAATTGTGGACAGGAAACATTAAAAAATGGCTCCGCATCCCAATGGAATGGGACACCTGTGTGTTATTCCCTACAGCCACCTTTTGTTAGGGTTGGTGTCTGATTTCTCCCCAAAACCTCATGCTGCTGTGGGGCATGCACTTTGTGAAGCAGCTGAATCTAGAGTTTGTGATTTGCTTGTGAAATGCATTCTGGATTCTACACAAGCCTAGTGTGCATCGCTGGACGATCATATAAGGGAAAATGAGGGTGCCTGAGACTCTTTTTTGGATTTTGGTATCTCTCCTACCAGGAACTGGTGTCCTCTGCCATGTACTATGCAGCTTGGAGCCAGCCAACTATGAGCTAATACCTCTACCAACTGTGAGCTAAATAAAGCTTTCCTTCCTAACATTGGTTGTCAGTTATTTTGTCCTCACAATGAGAAAATAACTAACATGCTGTGCATGGAAAATGCAGGGAATGAACAAATCTCTTGCTAGGATAGTGGACTCAGTAAATCCCAGAGCATATTTGTGAGGACTTTAGTTCATGAACGTCATTTGTTCCACTGTTCTGGGAAAGATGTTCTTATTCCTGTTCATGTGGGGATGATGAACATTGTCCTCCTTCACCCAACATAGAGTTCATAAATGGAAGCAACATTTTGTAGAATACTTCTGTTTGCAAACTGAACTGATCACAAATAGAAAGATTTATGAATAGAGATATTTATTAGATTTCAAGATAGTTGGAGAAATATCTAAGTACAAGTTTTCACAATCACATGACACCATTCTCTTTAAACTCTACAGCTGGTCTGAATGTTGCTGCCATTTCCATTTATTAGAATTTACTAATTGAGCACTTTTATATTCACTGTAAAGTTTATGAGAAAGTAGAGATATTTCCTAGGATGCTCATTGCCCCTTATATGGCAACCTACTTCTCATCAAGCCCCCTGTCCTGCAATCCCTCTTTGTCCCATTTATTCATCCCAAATTGGGACATCACTATCTCCCAAAGCCGTAGTGCTAACCTGTGCTCTTTCCTTTGGCTATGCATTCTGAGTTTTGGATAAATATTTAACGATATGCTTTTACCACCTGTATCATGTGTGTTCAAATTAGTCAGGTGATCACTAGGAGCAGCCATGTAGCGCTTTGGGGTAGTAGGTGGCCTCCTGGACAGGCAAGGGTTGAATGCCCTGTAGAAGCATGTGTAAGCAGAGCATCTATGAGGAGCCCACTGGGCCAGGCTGGTGGTTGAGCTCTCTCCTGAGAAACTTTCTGGAGTCTGTACTACATGATTGGCTTGTGCTGATGGTTCAAATTTTAAAGTCTTCTGCAAATGTCCCTCCTGTGCCTAAAAGCAGTCTTCATCTCTGGGGGAGAGTTGGAGGAGCTGAAGCTTATGGAAGCATTCTCAGAAAGTGCACAAGGATATCATACTCACATCAGTTCATTGAGTACTTCACAATCTTCTTTCCTTTGTTGTCTTCACACCCATAAGAGATTCTCCAAGAGCTTTCAGAGTGGGAGGACCATTTTTCATTCCCTTTGGCAGGGAAAAAGCATCCCATTTCTCTTGTATCCTCAAGAATGATTTTTGGTCCATGTTTTCTTCTTATCACTCCTAATGATGTCTGTTACATAGTTATATAAATATTCATTTTCCTACAAATGCATTAAAATTAATGAGCCGTAAGCAAATATTGAAATATTTATTTTATTTACTTTCATGAATTTTTTATTTCCTTTTATGTGAAATTTCTTGAGTAACTTTAAAGTTTAAATGTCAATATATTTCAGCCCTAGGTAGTTTGGGTGTTTATTTCCCAGCTTGCTACACACCTACACTGTGGTCTGCTGGCTCAGCTTAGAATTCATTTCTTTCGTTTGTAAGAAGTGACTAATGGGAGATTATGCACTTTTTCATCACAAAAATGATAATTATATGATATAAACTATTTGGTTTTTCTAAATTTAGCCATTTTATTTAAAAGCATCAATGTATTTAAAGTGGTTTCAAGTTGTGTCCTCTGCCTGCTGTAGTACCATCGCATTTGAATAAAAATACTTAAATATTGACACTTTTAGCAGTATTAGCAGCTGACGATGTAGCACAGCTCAGTGGTGCAGCACCTCTCTGGAAAGCACAAGGACCTGAGTTTGATGTCCACTACCAAAATGAGAGAAAATGCCATATTATATTATATATGATAAATGTTCCAATATTAGTAATCAATTCAAAATTAAAATGAAGAGGTTCTGATTTTGTTACAGTAACTTTGTACTATAATCTCTAATCAGGGATTGTGATGCCTTCTGCCTTTCTTTTGATCCTAATGATTGTGTTTGCTATTGTGTGTTTCTTTCCATTCCAGAAGAATTTTAGGAGTTTTTGTTTCTAGACCTGTGAATTATTCTCATGTATTTTAATAGGGATTGGATTTAATCTATATAATAATTTTGGGAGTATGTATATTTTCACAATGTTGATTCTTTGTATTGAAGAGCATGTCATATCTATTTTCTGAAATCTTCTTCGATGTCTTTTTCAATATACAATTTCCATTGTACAGATGTTTTACTTCCTTTGTGTCATTGATTCCTAAATATTGCATTTTTGTGTTATTGTGAAAAGAGTTATGTTCCTAATTTCTCTCAGTCTTCATTGTGTGTGTACAGAAATGCTGCAGATTTTGAGTGTTGACTTTTTATTATGCTACTCTATTGAATTGGGATATTAAATCTACGAGTCTCTTGGCAGAATTTTTGCAGTTTTCTATGCACAGTATGATGTCATCTGCTAATAATAATTTCACATCTTCCTTTCCAATCATTATTTGTTTCATTTCTCCCTCTTGTCTCATTATTCTGGTTAATGCTTCCAGAACTGTACTGAACAGTAGTGGTGACAGTGGACATCCTTATCTTGTTCCTAGTTTTAAAGTGAAGACTTTTAATTTTTATCCATTTATTATTACGTTGACTGTTGGTTTGTGGTAGATGGCTTTTATCAGGCTGAGGTAATGTCCAGCTATTCCAAATATTTTAAGGTTTTTTTTCTCATGAGTAGGTGCTGCACTTTGTGAAAATCTTTCTCTGCATCTATTGAGATGGTTGTATGATTTTTGTCTTTTGTTTTGTTAAAATGATGTATTACATTTGTGGATTTGTATATATTGAATCACCCTGACATTTCTTGTATGAATTGCACTTATTTGTGATATATAATTTTTTTATGATTTGTTGTATTCAGTTTGCTAGATTTTATTGAGGATGTTCACTTCATGTTCATGAGTGTAATTGGCCTGTAGTTCATTTTTGGTTGGGTCTGTCTGTTTTTGATATGAGAGTAATACTTCCCTCCAGGAATAAGTTTGTAAGAATTTATTCCCTTTTGATTTTATTGATGAGTTTGAGATGAGGTAGCGTTGGTATTAATTCTTCCAAAGTCAAGGTCTAAGGTCCTAAGTCTTAGCCCTCTTATTAATGTGTGAGAAATATGTGAGAAGATATCAGTGTAAACATAGACCCAACCCTCCTAGAGTGACACACAGGAAAAGCAGTGGGGGTCACAGGACAGAATTACTGGAGGGTTCTGAAAATGGCAGGTGAAAGTTGAGGACCATTAGAGGCTGGTTTGCTGCCAGTGTCTTAACTAACTTTTCTCTCTCTCTTATATTCAGATCCACATCTTAATTCATCAATATATTTCTTCAGAAAAACAAAATGGGTTACTGAGGAGAAGTTGCTTGAGTCATGTCTAGAATTGGAGCAGGAAGATTGGGAAATGCCAAAGTGAGGAAATTCTCACACTGCATAGTGGGGGTGCAGGAACCTGCCCAGCAGTGAGGGTGTGGGAGGCACCGCCCTCAGTAGTGACAGAGTGGGCACATCAAAGTGCTCAACTGATAGACTGTGGGTCCATCAAAGGGAGAACACAACAAAAAGAATAAACCTGGAATGACTGAAGCAGAGAAATATGTAAAAAGGCACTGGGTTCCATTACCAACTATTAAGTAATGAAACATGAGTTCACAGACGTGTAAGTAGCAAATAGATAAATAAAAGAAACACAGTGAGTGTGAGTCAGGAGCCTAAAGTCAAATGATGATTACTTTCTTTATGGGTCTATGCCAGTGTTTCTCTTTTCATCCATCCATCCATACACACATACATACATGCATAAGTACATACGTGCATATATATATATATATATATATATATATATATATATATACAGGACTTCAGTATTTATCTATTTAAATATAGCTTTATCTCATGCATCAATGATTAACACTGACACATCAGGCATCCTCCACTGTACAGTGTACACTCAGAGTTTCCTGTAATATGTTGGAGATATCTAAGTGCCAGGAGCTTGACGCCTTCACACGCCCAGAAATGATAAGAACATGGAAGGCTGATTATCTGGTTTCATTTGTGCACACAGCATGCTTGTCATGAAGTACCACAATGAACTCTCTTAATATGCACAATTATCACACGCTAAGAAAATAAGTTATTTAGTGTTGCTACTGCAATCCAAATATCATGAATTTTGTGATCAGAGTGCAAATATTGGAGCCCACATTGTTGGGTTTACACAGAACTGGCCGGGACCTGGGCGCTAACCTTCATCACCGTGAGCTTCTGTGATCTGAGGCATTCCCAGACATCTGAATAAAGGAGATATTTTCTAAGACAAGAATGGTCACTCCTTCCATAGTGAGGATTTCTCGTTTTGCAAACTGTTGACTGTGCAGGACGATTGTCAGAAATCATGAATTTTCTTCCTCTAGTTAACAACATATTTCACTGAAATTAAAATATTCCAGTAGTGGCAAGAAATTAAGTAATCCACCCTTCTGAGACATTCCAGTGAAATCCAGAAGATGAAAGACTGCCTACTGTATGAATGAGCAGAGAGTGTTTCCAACTGGGTGTTACCTGCTCTAAGGAAGTGATGGTCATGCATGTTGTCCAGCAAGCTGGGAACGCAGGTCAAAGACATTCATGTGAGCACTCAGGTGTCCATCAGAAGGTCAAGATTATGCCACTTATTTCTTCTTCAACAAGGCTGGGAACTAGCATCATGTCAGCAAAGGTACCTACACCATGCTAAATCCAAAGCAAATACTTGGAAGAGTGAATATAGGTTCACTCTATGGAGAGCCTGAGAATCAGTGGTGGTGAAGGCACTGCTCTGGGACAATGCTAATTTCAAATCACATGAGGCACTGAAACCTTTCTGACTTAGGGCAAACTTAGTGTAAGAGTCGGTTTACTCTCAACTAAATCATACTGGATCATTGAACTACTCCCACTATATGTTAGAGTAAAAATTGATTTTGAATTAGAATCCTTCACTATAGGTCAGTATATACATTATTTGTATTTACCTGTGGTGTCTATCATGTTGTGTGACTGAGTGCATAGGTAAGTAAACAAATGTCCAGTGCTTTTCTGTCCCAGTAATAGCTGGGAGCTGAGCTGCGGTTACCTTGGGACAAAAGACTTTCTTCATTTGTGAATTATCAGTTACATGAAAGCCTGTCTGCTGCATGTCTTCTTCTGGAGCAAGAGGACACTAAGCCTGGTGAAGACAACCACAAAGAGGACAAACAGAGCTCAATAAGGGCACAACCAACAGTGTCAGCCAGGAAACCTCAGCTGTTTCCCTCTCGTGCCTTCTATACAAGTGTACACCTTACCTCGATATACCCTACCAGGTATGTCGATTAACACAAAGCAAACATTTGATTACATTCAGGAATTTAGATATTTTGAAGGCTTTGGAGGCAGTTGTAAAGTTAATCTGTAAACAAATGGAGAAACCTTGGTTCCCTGACTTTGGCTGGGTGGTTCCCAGAGCTGAGTGTTCCAGGAATCAAAAAGGAAGAAAAGGGGAAGCCGTGTCTAACCCAACACCCACTGTGTTCACTTTTCCAAGTGTTTGTACCCAGGAAAAAGAATCAGGCCTGACCTAGTGAAGCCACTGAAATCCCTGTCCCTCACCTGTTGTCTCTGGTTACTCTATTAGCAGTGCTTACAACTGCAGCTATATCAGTCTATCCTCGGGGAAGGGAATGGAGTCCGTGGAGTTCAGTGGTAAAGGCCAAAGGACGGCTTCAAATTCCTCTCATAAAGGACAACCAGCCTGTCCATCTGTCTTAATATCATTCTTCCTGTGGCAGAATTCGGTGATATTTGAGGGCACAGCTCTGTATTTATTACTGCACAAGAGATCCAGTGTGATCTCCAGAAAAACTTTCTACAGGGCTGCTCAGGACAGCAGGGGGCGCTGAGGATCCACTGAGCACCAGGCAGGACTCCAGGAGCCATTGCAGAGAAGGAGGCTGGACAGTGAGGGCTTCCTGTCCTCCTTGAGGTTTCCTCTCTGTCTCAGGATCACGTGACCTACAGACCCTGTTGTGACCATTTCCCGTGTCCTTTCTGGCATTAGGATCATTATCTAGTTGCGTTTTCAACTTGTTTTTAAGATGCATCATTCTTTCAAGAGACTAAAGCTGGTTTCTGAAGTTACTTTTTGTTCCTATTTCCAGCTCACAAGAAACTAAAAAAAAAATGAGCAACATCATCAACAACATGAAATCCTGTAAAAACAGAAAATTATCAGCTTTCATTGACCCATACCTGGTGTGAATTTAAAAAAAAATGCCCAGACTTTTTCATGGAAGTATCACCATATAAGCATGCAAGTTTATTATTTGCAGGATCTACAATTTATAAAACATAAAATACAGTTCATTGGACAGTCCTTGAACTATAAGAATAATCTTTTACACAACAGGATGCAATAATTTTCTAACTTTCTTCAGTGCCTCAGTAGCTTGCCTTTACTGTTCTTTTATATCAAAACTCCATATAAACAAATCGTCAAGTTTTTATCTCAGACAGCTCTATATTCAGCCATGAATTCTACAACTTAGAGAAGCCACTGCTGTATCCATATTGTGAGGTGACTACAGCAGTAGCAAATTTAGGCAATGAAAAATGAATAGATTCCGACATCTGCTGCTCAGATTTTAAGATGTAGAATTAAGTGTTAAAATAACACTCATCTATGCTCTGAGAGTTTGAAGCAGATGAAATCTAACGCAGTTTCTCTGCACTAAGAGAACTGTCACTTACAGATTCAATGGAAAAATAACTTTTTAAGTACTGGAGACTGAATCCAGAACATACACCTTGACCTATAGTGCAGTCACCCTGCATTTTAATATTAAGAATGGTCTTACTAATTTCCTCAGTTGATGATAATTGTGATAGTTTTGCCTCAAACTTGAAGACATCAGGAATTATAGATGTTTTCCACCTTGTCCAACTCTGGGGAAAACTACTTAAGACTTTTTAAGTCCTTTTATGCCACTCAGGACTACATGGAAGACCTTTATCTTCTGTGCACATAAGCATGTGGGATACCTGACTTTGTGAGGATGACAAAGCTGGAGGCATTCACCAACCACCATTTTCGGATTAGAAGAAAAAATTGTATACTATGCAAGTGTGCTTTAATAAATTAATTTATTGTAACTTGCTAAATGAAGGCAGTTACCAGAAAGAAAATTCTTCTTTATGTTCAACTAGATGATTTTATTTGTGTGATAAATTCAATTCATATTTTGGTAAAACTTAGGCCCAAATGACACTCTTCAAGGTCATCAAACATAAATGGATCTAAGAACAAGCTGCTTCCATGAGAGCCAAGCATCTCTGAAGCAGCTGTGTAGACACTCAGAGTTGCTGCTCTTGCCCCTGATTTGCCTGCTTTTACCCTACTCTGCTTCTCACAGGCACTTCTCTGAATCCAAGAATACTGGTCAAGCACTGTAATCTGATAGCCCTGACCTTATTCATTCTTTGTGTTTTGACAAAGAAAGCTTTCAGAACAGAGAAGACTGTATACAAGATATCAATAGCAAAAGCACAGTTACACAATGACAGTACAATGTAGAAAAGCAACATAACACAGAATCAGAGAAAATAAATATATTCCACATAATCATGGAGCAGAGGATAAATAGATTTGAGGGCTCATTATCTTTGTGATGTTCAAGGAATGTCCACTGTGTCCACCATTTCTGTTATGACTAGTGCCAATTGAGGAAGAGGTCCCCAAGACCTGCATCCTAGGAAGTTGACAAGTGTACAGCACAGAAAGGCTTCAGGGAAAGTTTTCTGTGAGCCAGGTGAGCCTTGGAGTGCACCTCAGCTAGTACAGTCCAAGGAGGAACAGATGGAAATCAGATGTGAAGCCCTGTGTCTTCTCAGGCATTACTGGGCTTGAGAATAAAGTCAGTTATCTGTGAACTGTCCCTGAGGCAGGACACACATGTGGAGACACTGAGGAACAGGCAGCTGTGCCATTAGGAAATGAAATTAAGCAGTCTACTGAACCTCTCTTATGGTAATGTAGTTTTTTCTCTCTCTCTGTCATGAAAAGGACAGGAAGTAATATGCAGGAATAGCCACTCTCTATCCCCAGGCACACAGTAGTATCACAGAAGGTGGATCATCTGCCCTGCTCTACTTCCATCCTCCAGGACAGCAAGAACAGGGACAACCCTGTCTGCAGCAAAGGGAGCATGTCTGACTTGACTTTCTGCAAGCACAGGCATCGCTGGAAGCTTTGCATCTGACAGCCTGGTCCTAAGTGGCTAGGACCCCTCAAAGGTGCAGATGCGGAAGCAAAAGAGGCTCAGGTGCTGTCCATCACAGCTTGGCTCCCTGTGTGTTCTCAGCTCTGAGTCCTCCCATCAGGGTCAGAACCTGGGGAATAAATGCAAATCTCTTTGAGCTCCTCTACTGCTGGGTTGAAAAACCCAGCAGGGTCTGGCTCAGGACTCCTGTGTCACCATGGACAGGCTCTTTTCCTTTCTGCTGCTGGTGCTTACAGTCCCTGCATGTGAGTGCCTGGGCCTTGTGAGGCCTTTATGAGACAGGGTCTCAGGGATCCAAAGGCTCTTGTCTTCTCCTGAACTAATTTAAATTTCTTCTGTGTTTCTCCACAGGGGTCATATCCCAGATCACCCTGAAGGAATCTGGTCCTGGGATTCTGCGACCAACTGAGACTCTCAGGCTGACCTGCTCCTTCTCTGGCTTCTCACTGAGCACATATGGTATAGGTGTAAACTGGATCTGTCAGCCCCCAGGGAAGGGCCTGGAGTGGCTGGCAATCATTTATTGGGATGATGATGAATACTACAGCCCAGCCCTGAAGAGCCGGCTCTCCATCTCCAAGGACACCTCCAACAACCAGGTGTTCCTCACGATGAGCAGTGTGGACCCTGTTGACACAGCCACGTATTACTCTGCAAGAAGAACACAGAGGCTCAGCCTCAGGATCATCCTGTACAAGATCTCTCTTCAATACCCTCCCTAGTCTGTAAATCAGGAAGTATGCAGAGTGTGCCCATCCTGTAAGCCTCTAGGGATCATCACCTCCTCACAGCATGGGATCAGGCCTTCCTGTTACATTTTGTCTCTATATAACTTGAAATTCTTAGCTGCTCCTGCAAAGGAAATAGTATTTTCTATTTCCAAAATGCATCATTACAGTTGGATTTGACCTGGGCTATAAGGGGTTGCCAATAGGACAAAACCTATGTCCAAATAGGAGATAGAAGCAGAGTTCAAATCAGCACAACCTAGTACAGTAAAGATTGGGCTTCAGAGTCAGGGAGATATTTCAGTAGCACAGGTACTTGTGTGGAATCACAACATCCTTAGTTTGATCCCTGATTTAAAAAAATGGACTGCAGGATTTGAAACTGAATAAGAACAGGCTGCAAATCTTCTGCTGTTATATTCCAGAGTTGCAATATCTCCTAAACCTCACATTTGTCAGACATGGGCCCTGGAATGGTGACTGGATCGTGTGATCAGCAATGTCTTCAACAAGCTCACCTTTGATGTGGTCTTAGCTGAATGGGATATTAGAAATCTTGCCCTCCTTTGAGAGATCAGGTCATGAGATGTGGCCTTGGGGATTATATCTTATTTTCACCTTTTCTCTCCTACTCGTCTTCCAATTTCTCCTCCTCCTCTTTCTCATTCTATCTCCTACACCATCTTTCTTTGCTCTCCTCCCCCTCCTCCTCTTTTTTCTCCTCCTCCTCCTCCTCCTCCTCCTCCTCCTCATTTCTCCTTCTCTTTCTCTTCCACATAGTTTTGCTGTGCCCCATGGTCCTACTCAAATGAGTTCTGCCTCCGTAAAATCCCATAGCTATGGAGACAAGTGAACATGGACTGACCCTCTGAAACTGTGAGTCAACATACTTTTT
This sequence comes from Octodon degus, assembly GCF_000260255.1. Taxonomy (NCBI): domain Eukaryota; kingdom Metazoa; phylum Chordata; class Mammalia; order Rodentia; family Octodontidae; genus Octodon; species Octodon degus. The sequence continues at coordinate 180,475 of NW_004524860.1, forward strand.
CCCCTTTCATATGGGTTCTCTTGGGTTTGTTTGCTAAGGAAGGTGAGCAGTTAAGTACCCATCTGGGATTACAGAAGTACAGCCAGCAATATTTTTGTAATTATAAAACAACACTAATAAAATGCATATAAATAACACAATTTATGGTATAAAAAGATATATTCCAAGCAATTGTACATGCTTATGTCTTTTTTTTTATCTTCAATATTTGAGATTTTATTGGTTGTGTTGAGAATCAGTACACATGATTCACTTTGTACACAATTCTTAACACACATACCAAAAAAAAAGCCATATATTGTTTTTCAGTTGTTCCAGTGACTTTCCAGCTTCAAATTTAGAGGCAAATTTTCTGTAAGAGGATTAAGTACCAGTATCTTCAAATGCTGACAATGTGTTACTTAAGTCTCACCAATTCACAATTTTGTATCATATACACTACATAATCAAATTTTTGATCTTTCACAGCACATTAACAAAATGAGGCAAACCGGACTACCACTACCAAAGATGTTAC
>NW_004524860.1:181341-194461 GCF_000260255.1 Octodon degus
CACTATTTCTGGTTGTACCAAAAAATAAACAACCAGAGAATGATTTTACCCTAAAAAAAATCATTTACACTTAAAAAATGCAATGAGGTGGGATTCCCTCCTTTTTAAAAATGTTTCTAGAGCTACTAAAAAACTTGCATTGACAAAATAGTTGACAAAAATATTCCTCTGGATTGTACAAGAAGGGAGACAGGGAGCACTGATAAGACATGGTGTGTGATTAATCAGACTTGGCTTCTTTTTCTTCTGCTTCATCAGAAGCTGCACTCTCCGCATTTTTAGTTTCTCCATTTTCCGCAGGTAAATCTTCCTTGGTTTCTTGATTAGCCACTTCAGCCTGTTTTCCCTTGGCTCCACTTTTCCCTTTTGCTTGCACTTTTTTGTCCGAAGATTTATCCTTTCCGGCAGCCTTTTTTGGCTTCGTTTCCACTTTAGCTGGAACAGGTTTAGCCGACAATCTCGCCGATCTCCTCTTGGGCTCCTCCTTCGCCGCCCCTTCGGCCGAGCTGACCTTCCTCTTAGGCATCTTGGCGGCGCGCGGGGCGCGTGAGGAGGCTGCGGGTCGAGGCGCACGGGAGCCTCGCGGAGATACGCAGCTCGACCGCTGCCGTTCCTCCCGCCGCCAGAGCTGCTGGAACCCACGGCGGGGGCGGTGGGAGATTATGTCTTGTAATCTGAACAGCTCACTTGAAGACAATATGCAGTATAACAACCATTGTTTCTATTATTTTGTTTATTGAAATTCTGTATTGTTTCTATTTTTTGACTATATTTTATTCTCTTTAAAAATAAAATGAAGAAGCAAATGATGGTGTACTCATGAAAGCCTGAAAAGAGAAATTATGATCTTAATGGCATACGTTTCCTTAAATTGCATTAACAATTTGTAAAGTAAAAGCAAATAAATAAATAGATAAGAATGTTGCCTTCCTGCCAGCAGCCACCAGTTCAGCCCTTGACTCTGTGCGTCCCTCCTGTCTGCCGCCACAGCTTCCTCAGCATGACCTGCACTGCCAGACATGACCTAGAGCTGGGGACTTCTCACTCTCGATGTTCGTGGAATTGGTCCTCATGCTTTAGGCACCAGGGACAGTTCAGAGCTTTAATTCTTCTCACCTCCTTCATCTCTCTTCTTGGGGCTCACTGACTCCTATTGTACATCAGCATTATTCCAAAACTCGTGCACTTTGTATTGTCGTTCTATTTAATCTGATCCTCAGGTTTCATCTATGGGCAGTTCATTAGTCTTTTTTGTGACAGCTGTGTGAAATTGTCTGTGATCAGTTTGGCAAGGCTGTGTCATTTCTATTGTTTTCATTTTGTTTCTGCAATACCTGTTTTGTTCTTTCATTTTTAAAGTTTGTAGTGATGGGCCAGCCAGATAACTCAGCGGATTAAAGCACCTGCTTGGGCCGAGTGCTGGGACTAAGGTTTGGTCCCTGAGGAGATGTGCTGGTCCTGCCTCCAGGGTGGGCTAAGAAAGCAATTGAGATGATGTGTGGTGGAGCATGCCTGTAATCCCAGCACTTGGGAGGCTGAAAACTGGAGGATCACTACAAGTCCAAAGTGTGTAGTCAGGTCATGTAGACCCTGTACTAAATATATATATTTTCTAAAAGATTGTAGTTCCTAATCATGAGTTAACAAATGCAGATGTAGTAGTAAATAGCAGTGCTTTTACAGCTTTACCAAGCTTCATGGCTGAACTTAGGCTATCTTATAGTGTTAAAATTTATTCTTTTTACTTATTTGGTTCCGATTCTCACTACGCTGCTCACACTCATAGTGATTGTTGTTTTCAGGCTCCCCAGCTCTGGGATTACAGGTGTGCACCACCACACCCAGACTCATTGGTTGGTTCCTTGTGCCCAAGGGTGGGGACAGTGTGGCATGTGGTGCCAGGAATCAAACTCCCGTCCCTGTGCTTGCCTAGGCATGTGTTAGCCTGATGAGTTATATCGCTGGTCCTCTTGGTGCTCTAAGTTTTGTTTACCTAGGTTAATATTAACCTATGTAGATATTATGTTTTATCTCCTTTTTTATGTTGTATCTCATATCAGTGGTAATGGACCTGGCACATGTAGAACACATGGTCTATCACTGAGAAGGGACATTAAGTCTGAAACTTTCATCATTAAATAATATATAAGAAATGAACATTTTCTTTAGTTTCCCTGTGATATTGTGGTACATTTGTTGTCTCTGTATTGATGAACTCCATGCCCTCATGTATCCATCCTTTGTAGACTTAGCCATGGCTGTGTAGTAAGACACTGCCCACACATTCTTCCATCTACTAGGGATTATCTTGCACAACATGCTCACTTCTCACCACAGCTCTGCGTGAAAGAATACAGGGGATAACACCTTCTGTTCTTGTTCTCAACACTCCAGCTTCTCCATCTTCCACACAAGCCATTGCCTGTGTCCACCAGTTACTCTCTCTTTTTCTGAGATGAGCTATGATATTAGACACATGGAAATGACCTCCTGTGGGATGTGTCCTGCTGTGCCTGACTTTGTTTCATTTAACATGAAGACCTCCTAGCCTATGGGACTACATTCTATTGGTATAACAAATATCTGCAATAATTTAATGAAAAAAAGGAGAAGGGTTATTTTATCTCACCCTTTTAGAGCTTCAAGCCCATCTTCATGGGTTGTCAGCATTTCAGCCCTTGGCTTCCCTTTGGTCCTGAATCCCTGTTTGTTTCTCTATACAAGTAACTATTCCTATTTGGAGAATATGTGACTTTCCCACATTCCTATAGAGCTCACACTGTGTCTGTCCTGCAAAAGCATGGCCCAATGTTCTTCTGCACAATGACAGATCTATGAAATCCAGGTGAAGTACTCTGTAGACATTAATGACATCTTATGGTTAAGTTTTTTGATGGTGACATTGTGAATATATTAAAATAGATTAGATAGGGGGCGGGAGGAAAAAATAGGTTAGATAGTATAGCCACACAGGGGACCAAATGCCCCCAAAATGATGGAAGAAAGTTGCTCTACACACAAAAATGTCATAACAAAATAACAACAAAATAGAGATATATATTGTTTGCCTGCTGCTGAATTCAAACACATACAATATTTAAATGGCAATGGAATATCCATCTTTAACAAAACTAAACAAAAAAGGGGATATAAAGGACCATTTTGTAGTGAAAATATACATGTATATATTTACATATACAAAATAGTTAGGATATACAGCTATTTTCTTTTTATTCAATGAGAAGAAAGATTTGTACTAATAGTGTTTATACAAGTTATCACATCTGTGTCTTGTGCTAGGAATAACTACTACAAAGACAACAATATGCAATGTATCAATTATTGTAACTGTTCTACCAACCTGTTCTGAAACTTTCTCATTGCTATTTCTTTCTCAGTGAATTTAATTTAAAAAATAGAAACATTTCAAATTCACAAATAAATGATTCCACTTAAGCAGAAATTTAAAAACTTTTTTCAAAACTCAAATTACTGGGAAATAATTTATGCAAGGGACCTTAGAAAAATGATACAAATCAGATACTTCAAAATTAAAATATCAACAACTAAGTTTTTTTTTAAATTTTTATTTATGTATGTGTGTGTGTGTGTGTGTGTGTGTGTGTCTGTCCAGCTCAGCCCACCAGGGGGCGGGGCTGGCTGGCATGTGGTGCTGGGGGATTGAACCGTGGTCCCTCTGCTTTGCCAAGCTTGTTCTAAGTAGGTGCTTTAGACCACTGAGCCATCTCACCAGCCCCAACAGCTAAGTTTTTTAAAGTATGTCTAGAAAATATTTAAATTGAATTTTAAAACAGTGATAAAGATAAACTAGAGAAAGCAGTTTGTAGCACTGGAATTGGCGACAGGGTTTTGGTCCAGACCCTAAAATAACTGACAATAAATACAAAAATAGGCAAATAGGATTATTTTCAAATAAGAAGCACCTGCACAACAGGAGACAATAACCCACTTAAAGAGATTAATTATAGCACACTTAAAAATATTTCCATTTGACTAAAACTTACGTATACATTGTATAAGAAGAAATGTTTCAACACAAGAATGCATGTATCCTAATATATTAAAAAATACCTAAACATCAGTTTTTTAGAAGTAGACCTATATGATACAGAGATAATTGAAAAATATATAAATAACACTGAACATCATTGAACTTTGTATCAAAGAATGACCATTATCAGAGAGAAAGTGTTTTAAAATTTCTCAAAATATATCCAGGAATGAAAATGCCTAGGTTTTTGTTCCTGAGAATGTAAATTAGCACACCCAGTATAGAAAACAATATCTGTTTCTCAAAATTTAGAAATAGAAATCCTGCATAATCCAGTAACGTCAACATAGCAGATGGAAATCATTTCTGTTTGTCAGGGAGACACATGCACACTCATGAGTCATGCAGTTTTCACAGTTACCATGACATGAATCAACTACACTGCACATGCAGATGTGGATGGAGGGCTGGCCAGATAGATCAGAGGACTGAAGCGTCTGCTTAGGCAGAGCTTTGGCAAACCTTAAGACTTCTTCTTAGGCAGGAGCTGGGGTTTGATTCCAGGCACCACAGACCATGCTGGCCCAGCCCCGACTACCACCCTCCTTATCCCGGACACACTGAGAGGGTGATTGAGACTGGGGATGGTGGTGTGCCAGTGTAATCCCCTCACTTGGTAGGCTGAAAAGAGAAGAATCAATATGAGTCTGATCTATGTAGTGAGACCCTGTAGACTGTGTACTGAATTAAAAAAAAAAAGAAAGATGAGGATGACAAAGCAAGGTGTGGTCCATATGCAACCTAAACAGGTCCCATCTATTTAATAAATGACTCATGTAATGATGCACAACAGAGGGAACAATAAAATCACACAAGTATAACTATTTGCTTTCTTTCAGAGAAAAGGAGGAATATACGTGTTGCAATAGGATTTTTTGATAGTCACACATAAACATAAATATGTCCAAATGCATTGCACAAATACAAATAAAACTGCAAGTCAACTGAGTGTCTAAAATTCTACAAAGCTATTGACAACTTTCTTATTTGAGACAAGTACCTCTGAGAATAAAAGGATAGCAGAATTTAGGTGTGACCCGCTGGATCTTGGGCTGAGACTTCTTGGAATCAGCATAGGCACTGCCCTCGACATGTTGTATTATGCCTCCATTTCTTCATTACACTTGCAAACAGAAAAGGATTCAAAACTCTGAAGGACCAGCAAAGGAGAAAACACTTAGGTGAAGAACAGCAAAAAAAGAATTTATATGTAATATGTACAAAAACAAAAACACTGAGTTCAGACAGCATCAAGAAAATGATTTTCATAAATGCATATATATATATATATATATATATATATATATATATTTCCCTGTTATATCTGGGATGTATGGAATTGTTGCCCTATCTGTAAAGTCCTCCTTCATCTAAGAACTCACCCAGCACTCTGACCAGCTTCTCTACAAATCCTGTTCTGGAATGAGATAACCTAAGCCCAGAGCCGTGGAGCACAGGGAGAGCACGTGTTCCTCTGAGGGCTCAGTCAGAATCCTCCCCCAGGGACAGCTCCCAAAGAGGGACCTCTTCTTTCTTCTTCTCACCTTTGTATGCAGGAGAGCATCTGCATGGAAATGCTTCATGAGACACTCAGATCTCGGATTAAATCACATCACACATTTAATTAAATTCACATTCTTCCTCACACTTTAAGGTACTTCTGAAATTTGTAAAGCACATCTGGAAGGTAATAGAAGAATACTGGATTCTTGGCCTTCCAGTGGCAGCTTCCAGGCATAAGTGTCCCAGGCTTTAGAGAGAATGATGTGAAGATGCTGCATTTGAGCACAAAAACCACTGAGATGTCCATGCCCATTGTGCAGGTTAATGATCCCACATGTAGCTCAAAGAGATGGGACTTGGCTTTTGGCTCAGCTCTGCATATTCTGGCTGCTGCCTCAATAGTGATTATTCTAGAAGCTGAATCCAAAAGTCCCCTACGAGACATTTACTCCTCTATAAGACAACCCACTCTCATTGTGAAAAAATTGCATGAAAGAGAATTTATAGAAAAGTCTAGGAATCTATGGGTGCATCTCCATCACTTTACATGAGAATGGTTGGTTTTATGTCAGTACTTAACAGAAAGTATATTTGTATTAAAATGTATAGTATTTCATCAACACTGAAATTATTATATATAAAGAGGTTATTTTAGATTGGAAATATGAGTACAGAAGTAGATAATAAAACAGGTTGGGTCAGACTCAAACACAGGCTTGAAGAACACTGCTTGTCTATGCAGTGAATCATTAGAATGGCGCGAAATCATGCCATGTTCACTCATTATAGGAGGAGGTGGGAAAACTTCACTTATCCTAATAATTCTGTGTCTGAATTGCTAATGGAGCTCATTGGCACTGTGAGAAGCACACAGGCCCAAATATAGGAGATGCTTTTACCACATGGGAGCCCATATCTCATGAGTCTATTGTGCTTCTTCCTCTCGGTGCACATCAGAAAAATGGAGCAAATGAGCCAACACATTTTTTATACTCAAAAAATAATTTGGAGAAAACAAATGAATTTCAGTATTCACTACAACTCATGCACATAGTAAGAAATTCTATATTCCTCACAAGGAATATTACGAAAGGTCTCCCAGAACACTGTCCTATGTTCTTCACCCATCTCTAAGTGAGGCTTCCGCAATGTAGCTGGTATAAGCTGCGACCATGCAAACAGGGCCTTGCTGCGCTGGTGAGAACCAGCTCAGCCCTCACCCTTCAGCCCAGGTTTTCACCTTGATCTCTGTGCTCTCAGTGGAATTTGGACTGAGCTGGGTTTGCATTATGCTGCATTAAAAGGTGATTAATGGTAAACAAGAGAGTGTGAAGTTGTGGGTGCTCACAAGTGGAATAAACAGGGAGCCTGTGTAACAGTTATCTGAGCAGGATGTCTCTGTGTTTTTGGATGTACAGGCTGAGGTGAAGCTGTTGGAGTCTGGTGGAGGCCTGGTGCAAATCTGCGGGTCCCGGAGTCTCTCCAGCGTGGCCTCTGCCTTCATCTTCAGCTGCTAGTGGATGAGTTGGGTCCACCGGGCTCCAGGAAAGGGGCTGGATTTGATCAGGGAAATTAACAAAAATGGTGGCGCCACGTACTACCCAGACTCTGTGAAGGGCCAATTCAACATGTCCAGAGACAATGAGAAGAACACGTTGTATCTGAAAATGAGCTCACTGAAACCCAAGTTCAAGGCCCTGTGTTACTGCGGAAGACATGGTGAAGGGCTGTCGGTGTGAGCCCAGACACAGACCTCCCTGCACGGTCGCTGGAAACCAGCAGGGGGCACTGGAGATGCAGAAAAAGCAAGAGTAGATTTTAATGCAGGTTGTTTTCATCTTTGGCTCTGAGACTTCTTTGCAACATAATACTTCCTTCTAAATACTCTGATTTCACATTTCTGACCTTACCTCTGATATGTCTGTAGATTCACTTGTTTACATAGGCCAACATATTTTCAATCCCTCATCACCTCACTAATTGAAAGTGTCCATTACTGATCAGTAGTACACTTCCATCAAAAAGTACAAGGATCCATACATACCATGCTATCATAAAACATCTTCCTAAATTCCCAATTTAGAACCACACGATTTAGCCATCACTTGTCATTCTGGCTCTTCCTTCTCTCTCCAGCGAAAATCAGGATAAATGTGTTTCTCTCTTTACCGAGTTTCCATTCCTCAAATTGTTGTATAATCTTCAAATAATGTGAATGTGTTTATATCCAAGATTTTCTGCTTAGTAAAATAATTTGAATTTAATGGATTTTTACCAAATTGCATTTGGGTTGAGAATTATAGAGAGCAGCCAGTACTGATGAGGATGTAGAAAAATGATAGACCTCATCATTGGTCCGTCAATATTGCAATTTAAAGCATGCTCTCTCTCTCTCTCTCTCTCTCTCTCTCTCTCTCTCTCTCTATATATATATATATATATATATATATATATATATATATATATATATTTAAAATTCAGTTTAAGATATCGCTAACAAAATTATCCCATTATAAACATCAAATAATTGAGATGCCAAAGTTCAAATCACGTGACTTCTCTTGTTAAATAAACAAGTTATTTCAGAAAATGACAAATATAGACAATAGTAAATTAAATCCTACATTGTTTTCTATTTTTTTCCTTTTTGTGTTTTAGAGAAGGACCTATAGGCTGTTCAGGGTCTCACTATAGATTGGACCATATGTGCCTGTTTACAGCCTTCCAAGGGCTGGGATTACAGGCACATGTCACCATGCCCAGTCTCAGTTGCCTTCTCAGCGTGCCCCGACAATGGGGCTGGCACTTCAGGCCCGGGGACCGAACCCTGGCTCCTGCGCCTTCTTGAAGGTGCTTTAATCCTCTGAACCATTTGGACAGCTCTCCTAATAAAAATTAAAACCAAAAGATTTTTTAAAATGTACATGAAAATACCAATCAGAAGGACAGAGACACAGACAGGGACAGGAGCTAACAAGAGATGCATCAGCCAGCATTGGCGGCAACACTAATTTTCTTTCTTCACCAAGCAGCAGTGCTCAGGAAAGCCACACTTGTTGACCCTGCAAGAAGGGAGAGTTCCAAGCCTCAGCCTCAGCCTCCCTCTACCTGAAAGGACTACAACAGTAAGCAGTGTGTCTACAGCTTAAGGGAGAACAGTTCCAGGAAATAAATGTGATATTCTCAGGGCATCAAGGCCCATGTAGAAAACACAACTGATTACGACATTTTCATAATCTTACGTGATTATAAAGCAAACTCCATTAACAGTAAAACTGTGTGACATGGGCATACACAAGAGTCTGAGAAGACAAGAAAGACCCTCAAGTCGTAACACATCCTGAGCTATCATAATTTCTTGATGCTGTCATTATTACCCAGGACGCTCAGAGTTGCTGTGTGTGCTACATTCTGTGAGACCACCATCCCCTGACCTGCTTGTGTAGCAACGTGACCAGCCAACAGTGCCACCCTCTGGCAATGAGAATCAACCCAGCCCTGGTGTCTCAGTTCTATACTGAAGCCCAGACCCAGATGCCCTGGTGTTCCTGCTCAGTGGTGTTATCAAACAGATACACAGAGTTTAGGTTGAGTTTGGATATGTTGGTGAAAGTTTTAATGGTAGTTTATGGAAAATAACAGATTTTGAATGTGTGCTTGCACATGAGTAGGATGAACAAGTGACCTCTGTGACAGTTTCCTGAGGAGGATGACTATATGTCTGCAAGTGTTGTGTGTGAGGTGCAGCAGGCATAGTGAGGGGAGCCCTGATGCAGCCTGCTGAGTGCTGAGGAAGGCTTTGCATACTCTGATGCTTTGGAATCCCTTTAGGGAACTATTGTGTGCTGTTTCTTCCAGGCTTTGGGGAGTAGAAGATTGAGTCTTGCTAATTGGTAACTGGTGAAGGTAGCACATATTATGCAGCTTCCACGAAGGGTTTATTGATTGTTCTAGAGAGAGATCAAGAACACACTCTGCCTACAAATTATCATTCTGAGCACTCAGGGCATGATTATGTGTTTCCAGACCAGAGAAACAGTGAGAAGACAGCCATTTAAGCCAGAGAGAAACCTCCTTCAGGGTCTCTGCGGCCAGCAGGGGGTGCAGAGGATCCACTAAGCACCAGATTTTCCAGCATCAGTTTCAGAGAAGGAAGCTGCATTGGGACAATTTCACATCTTTGTGGTTTCCTCTCTGTATTGACAGTGTATGACTTGATGAGACCCTGCACTCAGAATCTGTACAAAGTTTATGCTCTGGCTTCATGGGACAGTTGATGGAAAGGAAGCCTGAGCTCCCCTGCTGCTTGCAGGTCTCCTAGATGGGCTCACCCAGAGGGATCTACAGGCCTCCTAGTGGTTAGCTGAAACTTCTTCCCTATCCACATTTCAGGTCTCCCTTTAGGGTAGTAAAAGAGTCCTTCACTCTAGGACATGGACAGAAGATCAGGGTCTCCCTGAAAGAGTCTCAGGAGCCCGTTGAATTCATTCTCTGAGCTGGAGTCACTGTAGAAAATTATCCTTGTTCCATACAGGGACCCATCTGAGTTTGGAAAAAAGCTAGGTTCTCAGCACCTCCTGTGCATTGCTGCAGGCTGTGGGTACGTGTGGAAGCTTCATCTGGTTCCTCTAAGACTTGAGTCCTCCCCACTCAAAAACTCATCCAACACTACAAGTTCAGAATAAATGCACACTTTGATAAATTTTTCACTAGATGAGTTTATTTAACTCAATCCCTCAACAATTAAAAGTGGGGTGCTAGTGTTTTGTGCACCTCAGTAGTGAGAGACTGGAACACAGGGTATATTCTTTCAATCTGAAATGGTGCAACATTTTGGTAGACGCACAGATCATGAGCTTCACTATCTGTTGACACCAGAAATGAGTGTGTAGCAGGGTTGTGGAAGGTCATAGCATATGACAGGTACATGGACATTGTAGAATCTCAATGGGTAATGGTGAGGAATACAGATATCATATATAATCTGTGGAAACTACAAAATTCTGCTTTGTTTTACTGTGAATTAGACCAAAATAAAATCGGCAAAAACTGTTAGGCAAGATTTAAGAAATTAAATCAAGATTCACATGAAAGTCCCATTTCTGATGGGGTCAGGAACCCAGCCCTGATCTTCAAATCATAGGGCTGTTCTGGGGACCAAGGATCTTCCTCTATTACATGTGGGACATCATCAACCCAGACAGGTATCTGGGAAACCATCCTAGGCAGCCTAGGAGGCTAGAACTAAAAGTAAAGGAGCCCATAGTTTATTCTGATTACACATATAGGATGGGCAGTGTTCCTCCCCAAGAGTGAAGAAATGGGTTCTGTTAATACCTGACACAGGTAGGTAGAAGTCAATACACTCACTTAGCATCAGGGACATGGATGGCCAAGAAGAAACTCAGGTGGTTTATGAACCTTTCCACATTGGGTTCAGAGATCAGGAAGTTCCTATGGTGACTTGATTCTCAGAATGGAAAGATCTGCATGATCCAGTTGTAAGGAGTGGCAGGAGACCATTTCCTTGGACAGAATTAAGTTAGTGAATCTCATGATCTCGTTGCTGAATGCCCCATGTAAAATCTCTCCCAGCTTCCATGTTGGACTAGATCTATACCTAAGAATTTTCCTGCCTCATGAATATGCAAATAATCAAAGATTGCTGAGGTAAATATGGATGGTCTGCATACCAGAGCATCCTGCAACTATCTCTGTCTTCTGCAGAATCCCCCAGAGCACCACTTCACAACATGCACTGGACCTGGAGAATCCTCTTCTTGGTGACAGCTCTGTAAAGTAAGATGATCCCTAGTCCTAGCTCTGAGGAAGGGACCAGAGCTATTACTGGGCCCTGACTGCAACTTCTGTCTTCTCTCCTCAGGTGCCCAGGGCCAGGTGCAGCTGGTCCAGTTTGGGGATGACCTGAAGAGGCCTGTGGACTCTGTGAAGGTCTCCTGCATGGCTTCTGGGTACACCTTCACCAGCAACGAAATTCACTGGGTGCAACAGTGCCCAGGACAAGGACTAGAGTGGATTGGATATATCTACCCTGGCAATGGCAATACTAATTATGTTCAGAAGTTCCAGGGCAGGGCCACAATCACTGCTGACAAGTCCTCCAGCATGGCCTACATGGATCTCAGAAGCTTGAAGTCTGAGGACATAGCTGTGTATTACTGTGCAAGAGACACAGTGTGGTGACCTACATCCTGCATGTGTCAGAAACTCAGTGAGGAGCAGCTGCCTAGATGATGAAATGTGAGAGTTGTGGAGACTAAAGTTGTGATAAGAAAATTGGTGATGGAACTGAGGAAAGGAAAGATACAAACAGTTTTGCATCCTAATTGAACAGAATAATTGTGGATTGTTCACTTCAGTTGACCTTTCTTGTGCTTGATGTCTGATGTACTGCAAATCCTTATGCTATTATGTTCATGGGATTTTCCAGGCAGCTAAAACTACAATTGGTGATTTGCTTACAGTCTAATGCTGAGGTTATGGCTGAGAATTTTACAGCAGCCCTAGCCTGAGTAGTTGGCATGAAGTAGAATGGGATACGAAGATCAATACCTCCCCTCTTGTTTTTTGGTGTTTTCTGTCACCATGAAATCTCATCCTCTGCCATGACTTTTGCTACCTTGAGCTGCCAAATATGAACTGAGACCTGTGGAAAGTGAGTCAAATAAACCTTTCATTCTTTAACTTTGTTTGTCAGGTGTTTGTCATAGCAGTGAGAAATTGAACAGCACACCTCCCATTTAAAATACAAGGAAGCAAGAAATCTCTTTACTAATAAGCCTGAAAGAAGCAGTTCCGCTACTGTATTCATTAGGACACATGCAATGTTGTCTCAGCTCACAATCTGCATATGATTCACAATTCTGGGAAATATTTTTTTATTCCTGCTCATGAGAGGAAGATCAACGTTGTCCTCTTTTACCCAATGTAGAGTTCATCAGTGGACACAAATATACGTAGAATGAATCTGTTTGTGAAATGAGTTTAATGTAAGCAGAGGCGTCCATCAATTTTGATGTTACAGAATTGAAAAGCAACTGAAAATATATCTAAGAGCAAAGTTTTACAATCACATGATACTGTTCTTTATACTTTGAACAACATTGCCAGAATGTTGCTACCATATCTATTTAGCAAAGCTTACTAATCAGCAATCTTTATGCTCATAATAAATTTGATTACAAAGTACAGAGATTTCCCAGGAACCTGTTTTCCCTTTATGTGTATAACCTGCCTCCTACCAGCACCCTGTCCTACAGTCCCTCTTTGTCTGGTGGTAGGACCCACAGAGAAACGCCACCACCTCCCATTGTCATAGCATGAACACTGATTCATTCCCTACACTGTGCATTCTGTGGATTAGGATAAATGTTTAATGACATGCTTTCCCTACAGGATTCACATATGTCCAGATTACTCAGTTGATCATAAGCAGCAACTCTGTAGTGCCTTGGGGAAGTAGATGGCTATTTAGCCAGGAAAGAGGAGGGGACCTGGAAGAAGAGTATGGAAGTAGAACTTCTG
>NW_004524860.1:203723-214284 GCF_000260255.1 Octodon degus
GTTCGGCCCGAGGGGCTGGGAGAGGGTCCGGCACACGCTGCGCCTGGGCTGGGACTGGTCCCACCGGCGCAGGGTAGCAGGAATCTCTCTGCTCACTCACCGGACCTGGGCTAGGACTGGGTCTCAATGCTGATAGTCTTAAACTTCCTTTTTGAAGCCTTCTGTAGAGGTGCCATCTGGGCCTACAAGCCATCTTTATCCCCGGAGGAGAGTGGCAGGAGATGAAGCTGATGGAAGCATCCTCAGATGGTACAGGGAAACACCATGCTTTGACCAGGACTGTGAACACCCCACATTCTTGCCCACTATTGTCTTCTCATCAATAAGATATTTGCAAAGAGCCTTCACATGGAAGGACCATTTTGTATTCCCATTGGCAGGGAATGTTTTCCACTGTCCTTAAAACTTCAAGATTTTGTATGGTCCATGTTTGCTTCTTTGCAGTTCTAAATGATATATATCATGTGGTTGTACAAATGTTTTCCTACAAACTTATTAAATATCACTTAAGTGTAAAGAAGCATTCAAATTCTTGTTCTTATTTAATTTTGAGTAATCATTCTTTGGTTCTGTCTACAGTTTTACTCAAGAGAATTGGTCAGATAGCTCAGCAGATTATATCGCTGCTTAAGCAGAAACAGGGGTCAGGGGTTCGATCCCTGGTCTGCTGTGCCAGCCCCACCCCTGCAGTGTGCTGAGAAGGTGATGGAGACCCAGTGTCATGTCGTGTGCCTGTAATCCCAGCACTTGGGAAGCTGAAAACAGGAATCACTATGATTTGATCTGTGTAGTGAGACTCTGCAGACACTGAGCTAAATACATAAAAAATATAAATAAATAAATAATTAATTAAATAAAATTTTCCTCAATAGTTTCAGAGTTTGGATGACAGTGTGTTTCTTTTTTTGTTTTGTTTTGTTTTGTTTTTTTGACAGTGTGTTTCATACCTGGTCAGTTTGGCTATTCGTTTCCCAGCTTTCCTGAATCCACACTGCAGACTGGTGTTGGAGCTTAGTAATTATTTATTGTCCTGGCAATTGACTAATAAAACATTGTGTATTCTATTATCACCAAAACAAAAAATATGTGATATAACAATCTTATTTCTAAATTTAGCAATTGTACTTAAAAGCATCAATGGATTTACAATGGTTTGAAGCATCAAAATGACTCCTCTGACTTACATAATACAATTGTATTGAAATAACTCTAATTAAATATTGACATATAAAGCCATGCTAGCAGCCAGGGATGTAGCTTATTTCTCTCCCCGTAGTTCACAGATCACCTGTGTCGTACGTGCCTGAGTAAGAGGCTTGTGCTTGATTCCCAGTTCAAAAAGTAAAAAGCCATTTTATGATTCACATGATAATCCTACATAATTTTATTAATCATTTTAAAACTAAAATGAAAACATAGACAATCTTATCTTAAGTAGAAAATAGAACCAAAAGCAAAACGTTCAGCAATGATAATTTCCAGCGGCTCAAGGAGCAGGAGCATCTGTCAGATGCTTGGTAACAAATATTGCCTAGAAATCTTGGTTGCATTTACAGAGTAATGGTCATGTTAAAATAGATATTTCACATTTGCAGAATAAAATACTGTTAAATATGCACAATAAAACAGAATTTAATGGTATCAAATAACTATATTTTTATTTTAGTAATACAGTTAATAATCATTATTATGCACGATTTAATACCTTCTTGTTTTTGTACTACTAGAGTCATTGGGCAGGTATTATCTAAAAGTAACTTCTATGAGTTCTGAATTTTGGAGCCATAATCGCTGGGTTTATCTGCTGATGTTAGTGCGGCACAGAAGGGCCGATTTCCAAGTAGTTCACAGACCTGTCACATGCAGATGTGAAGTATCTAATGAATGTCTTTGACAGGGAAACACTTTCACCAGAAAGTATGCATTAACCTCCTGTCTCTAGCAGTTATTCCACAGGATTCTCATGATATCCACAAATTCACATTTTATAATGTATACTAATAAATAAAGGAACCATTAAAAATAGTAGCTGTTCTAGGTATATGAAGAAAACACATTTTTATGTATAAACAGGTACTGTAGAGTGTGTATCCTCATTGTCTATGTCTAATTTGAGAAATCACTGTATCCCATTATTACAAAGACATTCTTTGAATCCCAAAATTCTTCCTCACTTTTAATGGCCTTGTTTCTTTTGTATAATCTTAAAATAGAAATATAAGTTAATGATGAAGACTTGCATCTAGACATGTTTCCAAACAAAACCATCAGAAAAGCAAAGACTTCTGGTCAGAGGCTGGGAAAGTGTCAGGCATGAGAGTCACCTATGCTAATGCCAGAAAGAGCCCCACCCTGCCCACAGAGTATCTGTGCAGATGAACAAGCCCCAGAGTCCCAGCCATGACAGGGGATGGACATTGCATCTACTTTCACAGCCACAGTCAGAGAACTACCTGTGCAGGGTAGAGACCTTCCTTCTCTTCCTCACTCTGTTCAACAAGAGGGGAAGCTGCTTGATTCTGAGTCACTTCCAAGAACAACCCATACAGATTTCCCATCATAACATAGCAAACACCCTATGTGGTCCTGGCTACATGGTCAAAGACCTCAACATCCATTGTTATCCTGTTGTGCGCAGAAGTGGATATGGCCATGATTTTGGGACTGTTCCTTGAACCTTTCTGGAAATAACCATCTTAGACACTCATGAAGATTTCCTTAAATAGGATGAGGTCTGACCATTTTTCTTCAGTTCATAAGTTGTATAAATCTTGAGTAAATGTCTAGCTTCAAAACTGTTACATGTGATAAATAATTTCAGTGTTGTTGGCAAAGAATTGATTACATGTATCTCGAATTTCTATACTAAGAAAAAAATGTTCTTTAATTCTTTCATTAACTCTCATCGTGTTGCAATCTGAATACAAATTGAGAAATAAAAGCATAGAAATGACACAAGGATCTGGAAGTCACATTCTTTGTGTACTTTTTTATTTGTTTTTAATATACATGCCTTTTTTTTTACTTACTTTTTGGTACAGGGTCTTGCTGCACACATGAACTCATAGTGATCCTCCTGTCTTAGGCTCTCCAGTGCTGGTATTACAAGTGTGCCCCACCACACCTGGTTTTAGTGGCTGGCATAGCATGCCAGGCAACCGAGGAGAGAATGTCATGTGGGACAGGGGGATCAATCTCAAGCCTTTGTGCTTGCCAGGCAGCAGATTAGCCTGCTGAGCTATCCCCCCAGCCTGGAAACCACATTCTAAAGATGATTAAAAAGAGAAGAGTTGGGATGTAGAATAATGACATTAGCATATGTGCATATTGGCAGGAAATGTAGGACTGAAAAAGAAAATAACTAGTTCCAGCCTAGTATAAATGGAGTGAGACTTTCTTGCTTAAACCACAAAAGAACAACAGAGAAGGATTTGACTGATGCAGGGTGTCACACTCCTGTAAACCAGGTACTCAGGAATTGGAAGCAGGAGGGTCACTGTGCGTTTGTACCAAGCCTGGCTATGTACTGAGTTAAAGGCCAGCCTATATCCAACCAATAAAAAGAATGTGGTCATAGTATGAATGAAAAGTTGGTATAAAGTTTGAATTTTGAAGACATTATTATCATGTTCATGGAGTTTGTAATGTACAGTTATTCAAAGAAGGGTACCCATCATAAGAGAAGCATTTTGAGCTTAGGAATGACATCCAGAGAACAATTAGAGAAGCTGAAACTATAAGTGCAAGGATCCCACTGTGCCTTCACAGGGACATCTTGGGATGACACATGGGCTCCTTCTGCTCTTCAGGAATTGGAAATATCTCTTTGACATAAATACATAATACACATCTTTATGTCCAGTGTCTGCAGGACCTAGAGTCGGATTTTTATCTCAGGAAGTCAAATGGCCTTCTCAGGTCTCTGACAAATGATAGTTAAGCAAGCTCCCAGGCAGCATGTCTGGTCTCAGTGAGGGGAAGTCACAGAAAGAGGGAGCAGAGCTCACCTCAGTCCTGAAGAATCAGCTGCAGGAGCCTGGATGTGAGGTGAATGATGGGGCTGGAACACAGACAGGGAGAAGGGGCTTCAGGGTGGCAGAACATGGAGCAGAAGGATGCATTCATCCTCTGCCCTGATCCTATGATTATTCTGGATTCTACTTTCCACTGATCACAGACACAAACAGCACTTTGTTGGCAGATATAATGGATATTTGCACACAAAACATTATTATGTATGTTATATATGATATCAAATATTGATGTCAATGTGAATTTAGCATAAAGTCAGTGCAGCTGAGTGTATTACTCCCTTGTCTCCATCTAATTCTGAACAGAAACCGTGCTTATTCCTGTTTACCCTGTCCTAAGTGAAGTATAGAATAAAATAATAAATGTTAGGAGATCACCCATGGTCTAGGTGAGAGCACATGCATGTAGAATCTCCTAGACCAAATTTCTGGTTATCTTTACCTTACACTAAACTCTTTATAAGTATCTAAGTGTGCACTACATGTCATAAATATAATTAATATTACGGTGAACTCAGCCATACATATTGAAAGTCCATAAGATGACTCAGCACCCTGTCAACCATTCCTGTCTATCACACATAGAGATTCAGTGGGAGTCCCCTAAGGAGACATATCTGCCTTTAAATTCAGGAATTCTCATTTACGCACCTTTTTCATTGTTCTTGTTGTTGCTACTTTTTTTTCTGTGAGGACCTGTTCACAGAGCTATCCTGTCAACCCTTTTTCACTCAGTCCCTTATCTAATGGTGGCACAGAACTGCTCTGAACACAACTTCCCTTGATCTTCAGTAAACGTAGCTGCTCATTGCTATTGGGTATACACTTGGCAATTCTTTTATAGTCAAACACAAGATCCTGGACAAGTATACACCCATCCAACTGAAACAAAATCATTAAGAAAACATAAAAATCATCCATGTTTCTCTTACACTGTATCCCAGGCTTCTGGTTCTGCAAAAGACTGATGAATAAAGTTGCCAGCCAAGGAAGGAGGTTAGGAAAGTTTCACTGGACCTATCTCCTTGATGTTGAGGACAGATCCTGACTAGGGTGCCATATGACCCCCTCAATTTAGGATTACTTGCAGATAAGGAGGGCCCCAGAAGTACTCAGTTGTTTAAGTTGACCCTTAGCATAGGCATCTGTGCGAAATTAAAATAAAAAGATCAACTGGAACTCATGCCCACTCCTTTACATAATAGTTACAGCCAGTTGGAACCTTAGAAAGAACTAAACATTTTGTATGATAATTTCCTCAAAGTCTTTTTGAGAAAGTGTGCTTCATTCCGTGCTACAGAGGAAATTCACTGTGTTTAAAATTCCTCAGAATTAAGGAGTTCAGTAGGTGGTGGTAGCTCTTTAATGGAGACACTCTTCATTTCATGTCATCTGAGGAATGTTCATTCTTGGCCATAGTGCGAGTATATTCTATATTCTTATTTTTATTCCCATTAATATGAATTTGGTCCACTGTGTCTCCAAATTGTCCCCTAGACCATTTCATCTCTCCTATGCTAATGAAATGAATTAGATTCTACATTTCCAAGCCCAAAATATGGGAATTTAACATTAACAGATTTTAAGTGAGACAGAAAGTGTTGTAAAGACAATCAAACAAAATCACAGTGGGGTGGCGTAATATACCAATGCCATGATGAAGATCACCTAGGAAAAATTAGTAAAATAATTAACCTCACCATAAGATGACTCATCTTTACAGATTTGAGTGGAATCCTCAGATGATATTAAAAGAAGACACAATATTTGTAGGTGCATGTGGATTATGTCCTAGGATTGGATTCGATTGTAGCTTTAATTCTTATTATTAGTTATTTTTTAGTACATATCCTCATTGAATAATGATAATATTGCCTGTTGTTATTTTTTACATGAAAATAGTGCATCTTAATTATTTTTAACCTCCTAAACCCTGTCTCATGAACCCATTCTGTTTTGAAAAACTTCCATTTTCATTCTTCCTATTGTCTTTCTTTAATTTTCTGTTCATATATTTTGGATTTCTCATATTTCTTTTTTGAAAGTATGTGAATACCTGTTTCAGTACATAATGTTTATTTCTGCTTTAGACAGTAGGTGCATGCACCTGTCACACCTTCATTCTTTTTATTCCTCTTCCCCTTCCATCCTCTTTCAATATTGGATCACAGATATTAACACCCTCACGTGCAGCTATGTATGTCTCTGTGTATATAAAATGAATTAGAATGATCCCATGAACTTATACAAATCATAAAGAATAAAAGATAAAAAAATAAAATCTAGCACAAAACAAAGGAGAAGTAAACACCTTGTTGTGTCTGGAAAGAGTTCAGAAAACTACTTGACTTTTATTTTTGTTGACAAAGGAGTATGTAAGTCTGGGTTAAATTATGAAATCTAAAATAAAAATTAATACTTCTGCTTCGTCACCAAAATATTTGGTAAACCAAACCAAATTGAAAAATGAGTGGACAACCTGGACTTACACAGCCTGGTAAAAAAGAAAGAAAGAAAGAAAGAAAGAAAGAAAGAAAGAAAGAAAGAAAGAAAGAAAGAAAGAAAGAAAGAAAGAAAATTCAGTTTTTTTTTTTAAATTGCATGTGTCTTTAGGACCTTAGAGTGGGGAAAGTCTCAGCTGTGGGCTGCAGTTGGAGACCAGGGAGCTGTAGGTGCAGGCAAAGTGGAGGTTGTGGGCTGCAGAATCCTTTCTGCTGGGTGATCCTGGGTGTTGGTTCTGTGCAGCCCTCTCCTGATCAAGGACTCTCAGGCATGTGATGAATGTGAACTTACTTTTCTTAGAGTTCAGTGACTGAAACCTTCATCAAATCATTAACACCCTGCCAGGTGACATATAATCATTACAGAGGACCAGCAGGCTGACCACCAATCACCATCCACATGGTCTATTCTCTAACTTTGAGCACAGTCCCACTAGCTGGTTCCACACAGAGGCACAGGCTTTCCCGGGACAGTCTTTTCACTATCTTTGTATGGCCCACTCAACAGAAGAACTGAATTCTATTACTGCATGAATACAAAAAATAAATGAGTATGTGAGTTTGACTGGCAAAACAGCTCCATTTTTTCAGAGTGTCACAGGAACAATCTCTTCCATGTATGCAGTAATAAGAAATGGATCCAAGCATTCAAAACTACACCCAATGTCCTTGAGAAGCAATGGGACATCATATAATGTCACCATCCTGGAGGTCATATTAAAAGGACAGGGTTATAATATGTGCACTAAGAAGCCTCAAATTTAAAATTTAAAGGGAAATGCCAGCAAACACCATGCACTGCAACATGCATGTACCTCCACATCTGGGCTCTGGTGTGGAGAATTCTAGGATATACATGGAAAGAGACATTGATAAGCCTTTGCTGTTTGGAAACCTGTTGAGTGAGTTTTTCTTTGTTTGACATAACAGTTGCAATTCACAGAATCACAATAATGTGTTTAGAGTGTTGTATACCCTATTTGTAAAACACAGCTTTTTTTTTTTTAAATGTCCATATATACTGCTTTGACCTGTTGCATCTCAGGTCTTATTCTTTCTCCCACATAAGGATTTCTCTGAATAGTATATTGTATTTTAGAATATTTTCCTTTGGTATCATTTCTAAAGTGCATGAACCTCAGATTTTTAATTCTATTTTTTGCACTTTCTTTGCTTCTTGAGGCAGTGTCTCACTATGTAACACGGGCTGGCCTCAATCTTGCAGTGGTCTTCCTGCCTCATTGCCAAGATTATAGGTGTGAAACACCATACCAGGCTACATTTACAGTTTTTAAAATGCAATATTGGAACACCCAAGTAGCTCAGCACATCAAAACACCTGCAAGCCAGCACAGGGACTGCGGGCTCGATTCTTGGACCCTCCCTGATGGCCCCACCACCAGGATGCACTGAGATAGCAATTGAGGCTGGGCATGGTTACTTACACCTGTAATCCCAGCTCTTGGGAGGCTGTAAGTAAGGGGATCACTACGAGCTTGATCTAAAAGTGAGACCCTGAGCACCCTGTAGATCCTTCCCTAAAATACAATAAATAAATAAATGAATGAAAATGCAATGTATATGACAAATTGTTTAGAATTTTCTACTTCATGTGAACATGTGCATGAAGATTAGATAAAAATTCTCCATACAGTACAGTCAACATTTCCCTTATACCCTCTTTGTTTTTGACAGAAGAGCAGGGTGCGGGAACACAGCAGGTACTCACATTTGCACTGTCTCTTGGGGCCGTGTGATGCACAGTCTCAGGAGCTCCAGTGGTGTGCAGAGCAGGGGCCTCCTTATCTCAGCACATTTACAGCCATGGAAGGCAGCTGGGGTGACCCAGGTACAAAGACTTACCGGCCTTGAAGTGTGAGTATTTCCTCTCAAGTGTCATCCATCTTCTACTTGATTGGTGGTGGGCGATCCGAGACCTTGGATTTGATTTTCTAATTATTGGATTCAGGTGCATGATTCCTTATGAAAATCTGAGTCCTCAGGGATTTGAGAGAGAGGTACAGAATGTTAACATATCTTGGGAAGTCCCAGAATATCAAGACAACAAGAGAGAATCTGATTTTAGTTCTTCTGCTTTTATATTTTATTTGACTTTCAGTTTCTAATGATTTGGTTGTGTTTGTGTGATTATTACATAAGGGTATTTCACAGAACTAAAAGCCTTGGATACCAAGTCTTTATTCAATAGATTTGTGAATACAATTTTATTTATCTATTTGAATAGAAATAAATATCATTCAGAAATAATAAAAACATACAGAAGAAAAATTTTGTTTAGGTGAAATATTAATGGCACTGAGGTTTGTAGAAAGAGCATACTAGTAAAACTGTACTATTATTTGAATATAGAATGTGACAATTTATGAGAAAAAGAGGCTAGCAATGAAGGAAACAGACATTGACATATAAATTTTGTGGTTGCATTATGTTATTCTATGATTTGAAACCCCTGATTTTAAAAATCTAAGAGTGGGATGAGATGGAGTTATGTGGACTCCAAGAGTTCCCCAAATCAAGATACTGAGAGGCTGTAAGAATCAAGGTCCAGAGGTTGTCTACGAATGCCACACCACTGCACGAAGCAACAGTTTTGGAAAAGACAACCATAGAGAAGCGCACAGGGCTTGCTACAAGAAGAAAGAAGGCCTAGTTATATTCTTCAACATTTCAAACCATCACTAAGAAGAACATCACAGATAACACTTTTCTGTATCACTATAAAAATTCTCACAGAAAGGCAAGCATTAGTAAATACAGACAGCAAGTTAGAATGAGCCCATAATAAGAACACTGTAACATGAAAGATTCTGACCCAAATTGTGCTTAAAATTAGAGTCATTGTTCTTACTCAATTTCAACTTGTGTGCAGTATACTATTCAATTTGTATGAATACTATAGAAGATGTAGAAAAGTGTCTCTGCTGTGTGCCTGTTCACAGTGCAAATGTTCATCCCAAGAAAATCATTGTCCCTGAGAAGACTAAAGAACCATGCCATCTGTCCCTCTCTTATACCTCAGAGCCTCCCCATGCAAAGCAGCCCCAGGCTCAGGATGAAAAGCCAGCCATGGCTGAGCAGCCCCAGTCTCCTCCCACAGGAGCCTTCCCTGATCATGGAGTTCTTGGCTCTGCTCCTCTGCCTGTTGGTAGCTCCCTACTGTGAGTGGCTCTGAGTTTCAGGAATGGGACCTGGGAAAGGGGTGTTGTGTGGGTTTGACTAATGGTGATGTTTCTTGTCCTCAGGTGTCCTGTCCCAGGTGCAGCTGCAGGAGTCAGGACCTGGTCTTTTAAAACCTTCAGAGACCCTGTCCCTCACCTGCACAGTCTCCGGATTCTCTCTAACCAGTTATGGTGTACACTGGATCCGTCAGTTTCCAGGGAAGGGGCTGGAGTGGATTGGTGTTATGAGGTATAATGGAGGTACAGCTTATAACCCAGCCCTTCAATCACGAGTGGGCATCACCCGGGACACTTCCAAGAGCCAAGTTTCACTAACACTGAGAAGCCTGAGATCTGAGGACACAGCCATGTATTACTGTGCAAGAGACACAGTGAGCGGAACTCCATAGGTGCTCAGACACAAACCTCCCTGCAGGGGGCTCAGGACAACAGGGGGCGCACGAGACACACCACATTCTCTAGAGGCCTAGGAGCAGGTGCAGTTTCTTGGGGGCACCTTTGCTGTTACAATCTATGACTTTCTCTTTCTCTCTCAAACTTTGGAAAACATCCTCTACAGTTTGTGGCTTCTATAAACTTTGTATATATTTGTTAATTTAATTTGTCTTTATTAGTGTATGTCTGTAATACAGCCAGTTTATGGTCATCGTGGGAATTGGGTACATTTTTTTATTTTTATTTTTTTTTCTTGTCAAAGATTTATTGATAAACATATAGCAATGAGACAGTATCAAATCAAATCGAAAGTACAGTTTCAACAAATAATACACTGCATATATTCTTCTTAGTGGTTAATTGCTGTACAACATGCAGACTTGTGATCCTACTT
>NW_004524860.1:221194-243770 GCF_000260255.1 Octodon degus
AGTCCCCCACAGCTCAACATAACAGCATGGCTTTGAGTGTGCCTAAGGAGAGTCACATGGAGAGAAAACACTCTCTCACGCTTTCACAGAAAGCACCTTGGCCAAACAATGGCTGGGACTCATCCACATGGCTTCACTGACAAATGTTCTACAATCTGAGCTACAGGATCTCAGGATAAATCTTGAGGGGATTTCACTGACCTTATCAGACCCAACTTCTAAACTCTTGTTGCACAGGTCCTGCTTTACCTTGGTCTTAACCATCCAGTATAAAAGTATGAAGACAAAGAGTAAATTTGGAGTGAGTTGAAAGTTGTTTTTTTCTTAGAATCTGAGGGTTTTTTCGACATAATACTTTCTCCCAGATTTTCCTATTTCATATGTGTGTCCTCAATTCTGATGCCTCCTGTTAACATTATATGGTACAATAATGTAACACATAAACATGCTTCTCTAGGAACACTGGGATTCTTTCCCTCTCTCAGATGTAACTTTGTTCCTGGGTATCAGTCCCCACCTTCTGCTTCTACCCCACACATCTTACCTTTTTTCAGTCAGTTTTGCTCCCTTTTCTGTGAATTCAGCTAATTTATCTTCCACATAGGCATGATCTCTTGAAGTGCCTATCCTTTCCCTGGCTTGTGTAATTTAACAGTAAGCTCTTCTAGTGTGTGTGTGTGTGTGTGTGTGTGTGTGTCTGTTGTAAGCTCTTGTAGTGTGTGTGTGTGTCTGTTGTAAGCCCCTGTAGTGTGTGTGTGTGTGTGTGTGTGTGTGTGTCTGTGTTTGTGTGTCTGTCTGTCTGTCTGTTTTCCATCAGTAAAACTAATGCCTGATATAAGTGACTTACAGTAAGGGAGATGTTCTGTTACCTCACTCCCTTTGGGCTCCAGATCCATCCTCAGGAGTTCCCATGGTGTTAGGAATTTGTTTGCCTTTGTGACTCCTGGTCCACTGTTTCCTGTTCTAAAAGTGCACCTCTTCCCACTTTGCATACTGATATGAGTTCCCTGCCTTCCCAATCAGCACAGCCTGTGTCTATCCTTCCAAGGTGTACCCTGTTCTTCAAGATCATTTCATTCAAATTTCATGCATCTGTTTCATGTGTCCTTGTTTGTTAATTCTTTGGTTCTTTCCACTAGCACTACAAAGAGAGCTGATGCACAGCCAGTTGCTTTCATTGGTGAGATGATCTAAGGGAAAGTTGACTTTACCCACCCTGGAGAACAAATCCTCTCTGACCCTCAAAGGAAGTATCAGAGCCTAAGACAAATCTCCCACTACTTCATCAGATGCATATCAGCTATATTTTCTTCTTAGAGTTTATACCATTGCTTCCAAAAATCCATTAGTATCCTAATATCAACAACAAACCATTCTGCATCAGATCAAAGATCAGAACAAGAGACAACATGGAAAGTAACAGACATACCCAGAACTTCATGGCAGGGTCAGCCGCTCCTCAATTCACCCCCATGGCAGTTCTGCCTACTTTATGAAATCTTAGCCTGAGGATTATTATTCTACTATTTTGTATCACCTTATCATTGTTGCTTCTTTTATTATCTCCATCGAGATATCCTGATAATATTTTTATTTTAAAAAGAAGTAAAAAAAATGTTGTTTTTTTTTTTTTTTGTATTTTTAAGGAAGGGTCTACAGGGTGTTCAGGGTCTCACTAGTAGATCAGATTCATAGTGATCTACCTGTTTACAACCTTTCAAGAGCTGGGATTATAGGTGTGCACCACCACGCCCAGTCTCATTCACCTTGTCAGTGTGCCCCAGTTATGAGGTGGTCATGGCAGGCCTGGGGATCGAACTCCCAGTCCCTTCACATGCTTGCAGGTGCTTTAATCCGCTGAGCTATTTGGTGAAAAAATGAATTTAGAAAGAAGGTCAAAAGATACAAACAATAGATAATAGATTAATAGATCTTCAGAGCAATTACTCAGGCTCTTGCCAGGCAAGTGCTTATTCTACTGAGCCATATCTCCGGCTCTGGGTCTGTGTTTTATTCTAGATATAGGCATGATACATTGTCCAAACAATATTAGCACAAATCTTGCTTTTCAATGAACTAAGATAAAATACCACTATATCTTACTTTTTTTTTTTTTTTTTTTTTTTTGCAGAACTGGGGATTGCATTCAGGCCTTTGAGCTTGCCAGGGAAGCACTTGTTCCACTGAGCCATCTCCCTGGCCCCTTATCTTACCTATTTTGACAGGTTTGTTTGTTTTACTTCCTTCATTTCCCTTTTTCCTAATCACAGTTTCTCTTTGCTTTCAAACAGTAACTTCATTACTCACAATATCTACTGTAAATTTTGGGCCTTATTTACTGGTTCAGGGTGTCACACTGGTGAAAATGTACAATTTTTACCCTTATGAGTCTGCGTTATTTCACTCATGAGTATGTTCGCATGTTGCATCCATTGAGCCATTAAAGGCTCAAGTTGATCTTAATGGCTGAGCAGTATCCCATTATATAAAATGCCTATGTCATTTTTTTCCATTCCTTGGTTGATGGACATTTGGGTTTTTCCAAAGGTTTAGCTATTACAAATTTTGTACTTCTATAAACATGGGTACATATATATTTCTTTGGTAAGATTTTAGTTTTTCTTGGAAGACACCTGAAGGTGAATAGCAGTATCTAGTAGGATTTCTAATCCTAAATTATCGCGGTATCTCAAGACTAATTTGCACAATGTTTGCTCCCCAGTCTACACTCCCAACAATATCAGATGTGTTCAGTTTTACCCACAGCCATTCCAGCATTTATTATTGCTCTACTTCTTGATGATAGCCATTCTTTCCGGACTGAATTTAAACTTCAGTGTTGCAAGTGAGATCGCTCAGCGGCATAAGTGCCTGCCTGGCAAGAGCAAAGACCTGAGTTGGATCCTTCAGATAGCTGACAATATTGTGGATATTTTTTACTTTTTTTTTGGTGTTTGCAATTTTTAGTCTGAGAAGTGTGTATTTAGCTCAGATTTCCATTTTTGGATGGAGCCTTTGAATTTGAGGGCCTGATATTTTCAAATGTTTATTATGTTTGTCTTGATTTCTTTTTATTTATTACTGGTACAAAATACCCAACACCAAAGATTAATAGTGGAAAGGTTTATTCAGCTCAGCATTGTGGAAGGTTCAGTCCATACTCGGCTGGCTCCAAGGTAAAGTAGAACCAGACAGAGAGCAGTCCTTCGTGGCAGTGGAAAATGGCCAAGAGCAAAGGGAGGAGCATCAGCTGTGGTTTCTATGAAGCCTCTCTGCCCCCTTATATTACAAGCGGTCTACCCTGGTGTGGGGCTGTAGAACTCCCACACTGTGCATGCCCTACACTGCAGAACATGAGCAACCCGGGCTCTCTGCTGAGTCCCTTAGTTAAACTTCTAAACTTCCCAAGCTGACACAATGAGTCAACCAGTACAATGTTCTAGATATAATTCAGAGTGCAAACAAGAACAAAATTGTCCATTCTGTGGATTGTCTTTTCACCCTGTTGGAGATTTCTTTTGTTGCTTTTTAGTAAAGTGGTGTCCCATTTCTTGATTATTTTGTAGCATTTCCCCTTGGGTCTGTTTTTTTTTTTTTTTCTCACAAGCAGGGATTGAACTCAAGCCCTTGGAAGGCAAGTTCTTATTCTATTGAGCCATGTCTCCAGCCCTGGGTCTTTTATTTTATTTAAGAATTCTCTGCACACACCTCTGTCTTCATGTTGGCTCTATTATTATCTGAAGCGAGCTAGTCTGATTATTATTTAATTTGAGGTGGTGAGGGTTTGGGGATAAAATACAATTAAGATGAAGAAAACACATGTACTAAATTCTTGTGGTGAGTATAATAAGAATGTACTACAAACATGAAGTAATAGCAATGAACAATTTACAATAAACATAACAATTGAGAACAGTCAGATTGCATTATTAAGAAAAAGGATTTTGAGAAAACACTGCATAAAATCTACAGTGTATACATTTGGCACTGTGATTTCTTGCCTCTCTAGCTAAAGTTTTCTGTTGGCTTTTCCTAGGACCATCTCCACATCCTGAAAGATTTGTTTGAAATGATATATTCAGGCCAGGGTGGAAGCTCAGTGGATGTTCAATCCCAGGTCCCTCATGTCACACAGGCCCCACCCACAGGGCACACTGAGTCAGAGACAGCTCCAGGGAATGGTGGCACACACCTGGAATCCCAGCACTGAGTAAGCTGAAAATAGAAGGATCACTAGGAGTCCAAGCTGTATAGTGAGACCGTACAATACGTACATAAAAAAATGAAACAAAAAAGAAATCATTTACTCATCGTGTGTAGGAATTTGTATTTTTGGAGTGCTTGATCTATCTACAAAGTAAAAATTTGGAACTACTTTCTTATTACATGCTCCTAGAGGTCTTAATTTTGTTTATTATTTTAAAAGATGTAATGTTATGTGTGTGTGTGAATGGAGGTAATTAAAGGAGACTATTATTGTAGTTAAACAATTGTAAATATTAAGAAAATTTTTTCATAATTTTATTGAGAAACAAATAGCAAAGAGACAGTTTCAAATCAAATTTGTAGGATAGTTACAATAATTAACACATTGCATACACTCTTCCTAGTGGTTAAATGCTGTACAAGAAGTGGACATAATATCCTATCTATAAACACCATTAGAACAAATACTTCTATTCATTAAGAGAATGTAACTATATATCTATCCTAACCACTTTGAATACACAGATACAAAATGGACATTCATCTGTATACACTTTTTTTGTGAAGTTCCGTTATTTGAATATTATAGGTGTGTAAACTCAGCAAAATATTCTAAAAGAGTCCAGTAGTGCATAATATCATTGGGTCTTCTGTTTAACTGGCAATGTCAGAAATTGTTGACCTGAGTCCCCCACAGCTCAACATAACAGCATGGCTTTACTGCCTATATTACATCTTCATACTTTTCTACTGGATGGTTAAGACCAAGGTAAAGCAGGACCTATGCAACAAGAGTTGTAGCTTTTGGTTCTCATAAGGTCAGTGAAAACTCCTCAGAAACTATCCTGCTATCCTGTACTTTAGATTGTAGAACTTTTGTCAGTGTCAGCCATGTGGATGAGTCACGGCCATTGCTTGGCCAATGTGCTCTCTGTGAAAGCCTGGCTTAATGTTTTCTCTCCACGTGACTCTCCTTAGGCACATTCTACATCATCCATCACTTTCCTCTTTGACCCCATAATCAACTTAATCAGAAAATTTGGGATACTACAGAGTTATATGATGTTACAGTACAAGTTCTCATATGTCCTGAGTCTTAATTGACCTTGAAAGGCTAGGGCCAAAATGTTGGCTTTCCTTGCGGCCCTCTTTTTTCTCTCATTTTGGTCTGCAAACTGAGGTTGTTAACCATCCAGAAGACAAGCTTATTGTTATTACCATACAACTTAGGCTGTTAAGCTAAACCTCACTATCTGTCTGAATATCAAACATCTTAGGTATAACATGGAACAGGTATTTTTCAACAAGTATTGATATGTTGAACTTTAAGTCCCTACAGAATATGATAAAAAACATTTTAAAATTAGAATATATTTTAAAAATAGACATAAAGAATAATATACTCCTTCTGTTTACACATAAGTCTAAAAATCAAACCATATACAACCTTGAAGCAGGACAGTCCCACAATATTCCTTTTCCTGTCTCTTGCCTTCATTCACCAACCCCTTCTTTTTGAACAATCATCTACCAAAGAGACAGCACAGCCGCAACTGGCATGTCATGACCAGCAACCCCTATTCAGAAGACCAGAATGACAGGCACTCCAAGCAAGAAACTACTATTACAATTTACCATCTGCAGTGCAGTTGCTTAGTTCACAGGTATCAGTATATATAGATAGTCAAGCTGAGAATTTTTCCAATTGACTGCTAGATTAAAAAATCTTATGAAGATTCTCAGGATCATTGTCTTGTCCGTCTTCTACATATAACGGTATGGCCTGACTTGTCATGTTTCCTAGCTCTTCTCCTTTCCCTCTCTTGATTAGTTAGTCCTCGAGATCCTGCTTTCCTTTTACTTGTATTATACCTTTCTATTTTTTTTTCTTTTGAGCTCTTATGACACTTTTTGTTTTTACTGAACGATCTACTCCTCGTCCCAAGGCAAGCATGAATAAAATTGTGGTCAGTGTAACAAAAAGGAAATCACAACCTACAAGTTAGTTAATAAAGTGTGTTGGCTTTGGGCTGAGGGACAGAAACCTGCCCTCATCACAGGTGTACTAACATCAAGGCAGTAGGGCAGGAGACCATGTGGGATCACACGTGATGAGATGAGGATTTACTGGAATTTTCTGGCCACAGCATAGACAAAAAGAACTCGTGGGAGTCATAACTATGTTGTAAACCACTGATTGCCTGTGGTGAGGTCAAATGAATGGTTATTTCTGCATTCAGTATGTGTCTCACTCCACAGATTTGTTTAAATTGAGGTTCTTCCTCATATGTGAGGATTTATTCTGAGATTTGTGTAGCTAATATGAAAGAAAATAGATAAGTACTGTCTCCTCCTTTTTCCAGAGGCAGCTCCCAGACTTGAGAATCAAAGGGTTTAGACAGAAAATTGTGGGGATATGGCCACTGAGCTCACAACTCAATATATTCTGTCCCAAATGTTGTTTCCTAGGTGCAACTGCAAGAGACGGGACCTGGCCTGGCCCTCAGCTGTGCATGGTTTGGTTACTGCACCAACTGAGCTTGCTCTGGGACCTGAATTGATCAGCTTCTAGTGAGGGGGATTGAATTCACAGGGTAGGATGATTTTAAAAGAGGTAAAGCTGATAATTCATCCCTGACAGTCAACTCACTATTTCCTAAGACACATGCAAGAAATAACTTTCCTTGTGTCTGTGATCAGTGATGAGGGAGGACACAACTGGGAAAGAGATTTTTGTAAGGAGATATCAATGTATTCCCAAACACAAAAATCTGTGCAGGAATGCTCAGGATGAGGAAGGAATGCTCAAGATAAAAGAGAGGAGTCCTCAGAACCAGTAGGGAAAGCTCTCGAAAAGCAAAGTTGGCAATGGGGACCCAGAGGTGGAAAAGTAAACTGAAGGATGTGATTCGCAGATACTGTGAAGCTAGAGAGTAAGGGCCTTTTTGTAGGGATCTGGGGTTGTCCTCTCTGCCTGAGCATTTTGTAAACTGACAAGACCATGCAATACATCTTTTCCAGACTACTTGGAAGAGGCTTAACTCCAAGGCCGGTGAGTGTTTTATGTCTTGTTTAAATATAATACACATATATTTACTTATTCTCTGTTTCATTATCGCCTTCATGTTTACTTGAGTGTAAGGAAAATCTCATTATTCATATATCAGAAGGAAGATTAAAGCACTATTTGGCCATCCCTAGGAAGATTAAATTTTAAGGTTGTAAATGCTTTGAGTATTCATCATCAGGACCATCACCATCATTAAATATTAATCTTCTACTTTTATCACCCTGAGAATGGATTGTCTCAAGCAGAAATGTGTGTTTCAAAGAGCCTAGAAGATAAGTTAATGGACTAAAGCACCTGCTTAGGAAGGCACAGGAACTGGGGATCAATCCATAGCACGCCTTGCTGGCCCCACCCCAGGTTGCCCTTAGAAGGCAACTGAGACTGGGCATGATGGTGCACACCTGTGATCCCAGATCTTGGGATGCTGAAAACAGGAGGAGTACTGCAAGTCCGAGATGTGCAGTGAGACCCTGCAGATCCTGTACCAAATACATAAAAAAATCAAATTTAAAAAAAATGTGCATTTTAGTTGAGGAAAGTGTAGAATAAAGGAAGACACAAGAAAAAGAACTGTTTTAAGTCCTTTATTTATTCATTTATTTTATACAGGTTCTCACTACACAGATTATATTTGTTGTGATCATCCTGTCTGAGCCTCGTCATCACTGATACTACAGACTAGTACCACAATTCCCGATTTCGGTGGTCAGGACTTCATTCACTACTGGGAATAAAACTAGGTCCTTGTGCTTGCCAGGCAAATACTTAGACTTCTGAGCTATCTTCCCATTCAGGAAAGAGTTTTTGGAAAACTCTAGAATATATGGGTAAATCATCATTGTCTTACATGTCCATGAGAACATATGTCAGTATTTAACAAATGAATATTTGTGTTAAAATGTATATCATTTTGTCATCTCTGAATTTTTGTCTATAAAATAAATAATTCAGTATGGAAATATTAATGCAGAAACAGGTAATAAAGCCAGACACAGCCAACTGAAACATAGGCTTTAAGAATCCTGATTGCATAATTAGAGAAACTTTAGAATGCTGAAAAGCATGTGCAGTACTCTCCTCAGAGTAAGAGGTCTGGGGAACATTACTTAACCATGTTAACTCTTTCTTGAATTGCTCATGGAGCAGGCAAATTCTGTGAGAAGGATATAGACCAAACTAATGAGATGGTCTTATCATATGTGAGATCAGATCAAATAGGTCCATTATGATTCTTGCATTTGGTGCACAGTTGCAAAAAAAAATCCTATTTTGGTGTACATTAATATCTATGAGAAAACTAATGAGGTTAAATGTTCAACACATTTCATGCACATTTCATGCACATATTATAACAAATTATATAACACTTATCATAAATGTTACAATATATTTTTCAGAACATTCTTATGTGCCCTGGACCCATCTCTATCTGAAGATGCCATAAAAGAGTGATCTATATAGTGGGAGAACATGCAAATAGGGCCTCTCTCTGCTTGTGAAAACCAGCTCAGCCCATCTCTGACTGCCGCTCGGCAGAGAAGCCCAGCTTTGGATCCCCATGTTTTTCCACTTTTGGATCACCACCAAGCACCTAGGGCTCATCATGGAGCTCTGGCTGTACTGGGTTTTCCTTGTTGCTGTTTTGAGAGGTGATTGTTTTTAACAATAAATACTGAGGGTCTGACTGGACATGAATGAGATAAACAGTGG
This sequence comes from Octodon degus, assembly GCF_000260255.1. Classification (NCBI taxonomy): domain Eukaryota; kingdom Metazoa; phylum Chordata; class Mammalia; order Rodentia; family Octodontidae; genus Octodon; species Octodon degus. The sequence continues at coordinate 230,181 of NW_004524860.1, forward strand.
ACTTATGTGACAGTTTGCTGAGCAAGACGTCTCTGTGTTTGCAGGTGTCCAGTGTGAGGAGCAGCTGGTGGAGTCTGGAGGAGGTTTGGTGCAGCCTGGCGGGTCCCTGAGACTCTCCTGTGCAGCCTCTGGATTCACCTTCAGTAACTACTGGATCTTCTGGATCCTCCAGGCTCCAGGGAAAGGGCTGGAGTGGATCGTAAGCATTCTGTATGATGGTGGTAACACATACTATGTAGACTCTGTGAAAGGCCGATTCACCATCTCCATAGATAATGCCAAGAACACGCTGCGTCTGCAAATGACGACAGTGAAAAACCGAGGACACAGCCGTGTAAGGACTCTTACTGTGTAAGAGTCTCAGTGAGGAGATGTCTGTGTGAGCCCACACCCAAACCTCCCTGCATCGTCTCTGACAGCCAGCAGGGAGCTCATGGAATGCAGAAAAACCAAGAATAATTTTTTAAAAAATAATTTTATTGAGAAACAAATAGCAATGAGACAGTTTCCAAACCGATTAGTAGGACAGTTTCAATAATTAATACATTGCATATTCTTATCTTCATAGTGGTTTTCCATGGTACAAGATGTAGACGTGATATCCTGTCCACACTTATAGTACAAATCTTTCTTCTCATTGAATTGAGAGAAAGTAGCTGTATATCTATCCTATTTTGAATATACAGATTCAACATGGTCCTTCATTTGTATCTCCTTTTGTATTTAGTTTTGTTAGAGATTGGTATTCCTTTGCCATTTAAACATTGTAGGTGTGTGAATTCAGCAAGTATTCCTTGTCAGATACAAAAGTTACATTTCTTGTTATATAGCTCTTGTTTTATCTTGTTTTTAACTGTCCAGCCAAAAAGTATAAAAATGAAGTACAAAAAGTAACGCCATATTAATAGGATGAGCTGTAAAAGGCTCAAGTCAACAACTTCTGATATTGCCAGTCCTATGGGTTGCCCACTACTTTTATGGACTACTGGACTAATTTTCCATATAGTTGAGAATTGTTTTCCTCTTAGAATCTGAGACTTTTCAACTTAATACCTACTTCCAAATACTATTAGTTTATATATCTGTCCTTACCCCTTACACCTCTTGTTAGACACAGTTATTTACACAGAAGAACATTCTCCACTCTGTAAAACAAGACCTCACACTTGTTCCATAATGATTCTGCTGTTGTTATCCGGAACAGGTACATGGTGTCTCCATAACTTGGTAAATTCTGATAGGAATCTGGGATCCATAGTGAGAAGCATTAGGTATGAGTATAGATAAAAAACTCTCTCATATGTGACCAGGAACAACATGCCATGTGCAGTACAACCAGGGCTACTCAGACACTCCACAGGTTGCTGAGGTCCACAACAAAGCCCAGGATCTCGACCTCCTTGGGTCCCAAATAGGAGCAGATGGACAGAACCCTGGGGTTATTTTGCCTCCACTGCCCTTGCTGTTTGTCTGCGAAACAGTAGCTTCTCTTCCTTAGAATGGAATGATAATGGGCTCTGTAGAGTTCATTTTGTCTTCTTCCTTCAAGTGAACGTTGGTATATAACATCTAATATTTTTAATACTTTATCATGTGTTAATTGTATTTGCTGAGTCTTTAACACATTTATTTTAATATTTCAAGTACCAACAATCTCATTAATTTCAAGTGAATTGTCTATTTTAGATGAGTACATAATGAAAAATTTACAACCATCAGTAAAATGTTATTATAAATATTTTTCCTAAATCGTCAAAGGAACACTGTATATTTTAGCTACCACATTTTGCATATAGATTTCCCTTTCTTTTTCCTCATCAAAGATGGGACAATTCTTTTTATGTCCTGATGGATTTGCTTTTCCTCAAATTTTCTCAATTTTTAAAGAATAGCATGTGTATACCTCTATTGAAATTCAATTGCTTATCGAAACAATCACAATTTTATGCATTCTCTGGAAATTAATATGAGTGTAACAAAAATTACAGACAGTAGCATGTGCTGAATAGGATATGGAAAGACTTGGGCCATCAAAATTCGTAATCAGAGAACTTCTGCGACACTCTCGGGACCTTCAGATCCAGCCCAAACCAGGCCAGGCGAGAGTGTGGGAGAGCTTCCAGCTTCCTTGCACCTGTGGGACCTCTCTGGACCAAAGCCCAGGCATGCTGCTTGAGTGAGACCTTCTGCCATGCTGTTTCCCTCTGCATGTGCCACTCTGCCTTGGATCCAGCCAGTATGGACTGAAACATCCACAAGCCATGTGAACTAAATCAACCTTTTTTTCCTTAATTTGGGGTATTAGGTATTTTGTCACAGCAGTGAAAGAAAAGTAACTGAGACAACATTTCAGTGTGAAATAACACCAGTAAAGTGCACCCTCTGCCTATTGCATCTGTGTTCCTGGGGATCAATTCTTGGCTTTCTTATCAGTATGAAAATTAATACCACTATATAGCCAGATCCATGAGTGTCCTGTAGTTCTAGAAAAACCATTCAGGATCACACCAATGATCAGAACAAGGGATCACATGGAAAGTTACTGATGGACCCAGACCTGCCTGGCAGCTTCTGCTGCTCCCTGCGTTGGATACAGCACCTCTCCCACTTGTCAAGATTCAAGGTGGAAGAAGGAAAAAAAAGATTCATTCTGGATGGTCTGAGTCCTCTCAGTCTGTCTTTCCCTACTAGAGTTGGCTCTGTCATTACCTGAATCCTGGTTGCCTGGTTATTCTGTAGGTTGAGTGAAGGGATTGAATACAACAAATAATGAAGATATAATTTTCAAATGTACCAAATCCTCATGGTGAATGCAATAATTTTGCACTTCAAATATGTATTAATAAAATTAAAATTTGTGAAAAAACAATGACCAAGAATCAGATTTAAATATGCTCAGTTCAACGCCTTCTGTATTTAATGCTATGGAGAAAAATGATTTTTAGAGAACACTACATACAAATTAGCCAATAATGTGTGCTGGCACTGCATTGAACAACAGGGCCCTGTTCTGGTCACAGGAGCAACATATTAGGGCAGGAGGGCAGGTTCCTTTGTGGGATCACAAACGAGCATACTAGGATTTAGTTGGACTTCACTGGGTATAATGCAGACAAATTGTGCTAATCACAATGGTGACTTCCAGGGGTGACACTCTGTCCCTGTCATGATATCACATACGTGTTTCCACATGCACCCAGCACTGGAGATGAGAAAGTGCAGTTTAAATCGTGAGAGTCTCATAATTAGGGTCGGATGGAGGTAGGATCTGTTCACTGCCACCAGGTACACATGAATTCTGAGAGACAGTTTCATGACTAGTGGACAGGAAGATATAGAGATCAACTCTGGGGAAAATCAGAGACCTAATTAATGGAACTGGTAGCTTCATTCTATCCATGGTTACTTTGTCTGTTCTGTAATGTACTTATATTGAGGTGAGTTATAATGAATCATGAAGACCTTTTCTGCATTAGACTGTGGCACAACTCATAGAGTCTTCAGTACACAATAATAAGCAAGAGCTGCACATCGACAGTGAATAATTAGGGGACACTAATGACAAGCAGTACTCATCTCATCAGAGTTGAGGTTCTTTCAACAGCTGTGTGTCCTCAGCTCTAAGGCTCAAGTCTGTCCTTATTCTCTATTCATTGCAGAGTCTAGAGCCCTAGAGCGTCCTAAAATAACTGCATTTATTGCAGAAAGGAAGCATCAGTGGAGAGCTGAGTTAAATTTCAACAAGGCTAAAAATGGCAACACGGAAGCATAAATACCAACTTGTATCCTGAAAAATGTAGAAGAAATTATGAGGGGAAAATATTTTCTCCATTAAAAACTCATGAGCATAGATATGAAAAAGTGCATTTCACACACTAACAAAAATTTAAGACAAGTGAGTGCCTAAAAGCCTATAAAATTAATGACAACTCTTGAATTTCAGGCAATTTACTCTGAGTTCAATATGTTAACAGCATTTAATTGTTGGCTTCAAATCTTTGGATAATGCCTATTTTCAGCGTTATACTTGGAAAGATTTTCAAGAGTTTGGAGGAATAGGAAGGGAGTAGACAGGGAAACAGCAAAACAAAATTAAGATGCAAAATGTACATGTACAAACTCCATATAGTAAGTATAATCACTGTGTGTTGTATATGTGTATAATCTTTATAAAAATAAAAATAAGATGGAATCTTTGGAATACTTAAATTGTAAGAATGAGCAAACAGAGAATGAGAATTCATTTCAGGCTGCATCAGGAAATGGATTTGCATCTAAGTACCTATAGCATAAATGCATACTATCAGTTTACACATGTGCACATTACATATACATGCTATAGTAATAATTGATAGTCCAAGTTACTCCTGCAATATGTAGGTAAGTTTCCATATCTATAAAGTTGTCCTTCATGTGAGAACTCACACAGCTCTCTGACCAGCATCTCTCCCACAAGTCCTGTTCTGGAGTGAGAGGTCCTAAGCCCAGAGCAGTGGAGCCAGGGAGAGCACTTGGTTCTCTGAGTGCTCAGTCAGTATCCTGCCCCAAGGGACACCCCCCACACAGGGACCTCCTCTCTCTCACTCACACTTTCATATGCAGGAGAGCATCCTGCATGCAAATGCATCACCAGACACTCAGATCTCAGAGTGAATCACATCACACATGTAATTAAATTCATGTTCTACCTCACACATTAAGGTACTTCTGGGGTTTGAAAGGTAATGTGAAAGGAACAATACTGGATCCTCCTCCTTCTGCTGGCAGTTCCCAGACATGAATGCCCTGGGGCTCTGAGAGAAGGTGACAGGATGTTTCATCTAAGCACAAAACTCACTGAGATCTGCGTCTCCATTTTTCTTTCCTAGGTGCAGCTGCAAGAGATGGGATTTGGCCTGTGTATCATTCCAGACGCTGAATCCAGCACCCCTCAGGGAAGGCGACTGAGTGGATGTTACATGATATTTTTATTGGAGGCACAGGTTAGAGTTCATGCCTGAGAGTCAGCTCAGTATTCCCTGAGATGCCTCCCGACTAAGTTTCTCTGAAGCTGGACTCAGAAACTGTGGAGGGCACAAGTGTACCGTTGTGCAAGATACATCATGATGAGACACCCCTATTAGTCAAAACGCGGGACTCTCTACTGAGGTGCTCAGGACCTGAAGAGGTGTTCAGTACTAGCAGAGGGGGGCTCGGGACAAAAGGAGGATTTTCAGGACCAGTAGCTTAAGCTCTGAACCAGCAGAGGAGACACTGAGGAAACTCAAGAAACCAGCAAAGCCCCAGAAATATGAACAGAGAAGGAAGCTGGTGACTGAGAGTCTTCCTGCTTTTCTCCAGGCTTTCCTCTCTCTGTTAGCATTGGAAACGCTGAGGGGTCCTGAAATATGTCTATTTCAGGTCACTGGAAAGGAGTCAAGCTCCAAGACATGTGAATGTTTTAGTTCATTTTTAGTTAGAATACATACACATTTACTTATACATTTATTTCTTTACCTCCGTATTAATTCCAGCATACGAATTGCACCTCCTTGTATGTAGTAGAAAGCAATCTGAAGTTTAACAGTTATGTTTTGTAATATGCAATATCAAGATCATCACCATAATAACAAATCAATCACGTCTCAACTACAGGAGATTGTGTCCCACAGGAATAAATATTTCATATAAAGGAAGATGCAGAGATGAGAATTTAGAGAAAGCTGTAGGCATTTATGTGTAATTCTCCATTACCATACAGGACCATGCTAAATTTTATCTCAGTACTTAACAGATTGCATATTTGTGTTAAAAATGTAACTCATTTAGTCATCATGCAAGTTGCTAAACACAAACAAGTCAATTGAGATGGGGAATATAAACACAGATACAGATGATATACCTACATATATGAAAGTCAAATATAAGCTTGTTTAATGCTGGATTTCTTCTTATACAAGGGATATTTAGAATCGTGAAAATTCATATCATTTTTTCTTGGTGGAGGACAAGGTCAAAAAATACCACAGATCCTAGCAATTCTGTCTCAGAATTGCTCGTGGAGCAGGTAAGCACAGTGAGAAGGACATAGGCCCAAGTACATGAGACATGCTTATCACATGTGAGGTCGTGTCTCCAGGGTCTGTTGTGCTTCTTACTCTAGATGCACATCTGAATCACTTAGGGAATGACTAAAACCATTTCTTATATCCACACAAAATTTTGAGAAAACTAATGAGGTTTAGTGTTCATTGACATTAATGTACATAGTAAGAAATTCAATATTCCTTATTAGGAATACCACAAAATATCTCCCAGAAGACTCTGCTATGTTCTCGATCCATCTCTAGGGGAGGCTTCTACAGTGTAGATGCCTATGTCGCTGAGACCACCCAAATAGGGCTGTGCTCCACTGATGAAAACCAGCCCAATCCTGACCCTACAGCCCAGGATCGCAGTTGTGATCAGGGCTGAGCACAGCACACTGACCACGGACCCTGGCCTGTGCTGGGTTTTCACTGTTGCTGTACTAAAAGATGATTTTGTGGTAGACAAGAAATTATGAGTATGTGGCTGGACATGAATGGGATAAGCAGTGGGCCTTTGTGAGGGTTTCCTGAGCAAGATGTCTGTGTTTGCAGGTGTCCAGGTGGAGGTGCAGCTAGTGGAGTCTGGTGCAGGCTTGGTGCAGCCTGGCGGGTCCCTGAGACTGTCCTGTGCAGCCTCTGGCTTCACCTTCAGTGACTACTGGAAGAGCTGGATCCGCCAGGCTCCAGGAAAGGGGCTGGAGTGGGTTGGGGAAATTAACAAGGATGGTGGTAGCACATCCTACGCAGACTCTGTGAAGGGCCGATTCACCATCTCCAGAGACAACGCCAAGAACACGCTGTATCTGCAAATGAAGACACTGAAAATCGAGGACACAGCCGTGTATTTCTGTGCAAGAGCCACAGTAAGGGGTTGTCAGGGTGAGCCCGGACACAAACCTCCCTGCAAGGCTGCTCGGAACCAGCAGGGAGCAGTAAGGATACAGAAGAAAGCAGAGTAGATTTACAGGGAGGTGAAAGGTTGTTTTCTTCTGAGATTTGTGACATCTTTTCAACCTAATACTTTCTCCAAAATGCTCCAATTTCATAGCTTCCTACCTTACCTCTGATATGTCTCAAGGCAAGTTGTTTACGTAGGAAAACACATTCTCAGCTGTACAAAACACAATACTTGAGTTTATTATTCTGCTGTGGTTGTTAGGAGCAAATCCTTAGGAGTACAGAGAATCTTAATTTTTATTTTTATGTTTTATTTTGGTATTTTAGGGAATGTCTCTAGGGTGTTCAGGGTCTCATTACTAGATCGGACTCATAGTGATCTGCTTGTTTACAGCTTCCAAAGAGCTGGGATTACAGGTGTGAGCCACCATGCCCAGTCTCCATTACCATCTCAGTACAACCCATGGGCAGGACTAGCATGGCAGGCCCAAGAATCAAACCCCTGGCCCCTGTGCCTGCTTGCATGTGCTTCAATCCACTGAGCTATTTGGCCTTCCCAGAAAATTATTCTTTCTTAAATTCTCCTCTTTGGGCCTGTGATATATCTCAGTGGACTAAAGCACCTGCTTAGAGAAGCTTAGAGAAAGTGCAGCGACCAGGATTCCATCCCTTGGACCACATGCCATGCCAGCCCTGCCACTATGGTGGGCTGAACCAGCCAGAATTTAGGCACAAGGGTGCATGCCTGTAATCCCAGCTCTGGGGAGGCTGAAAACTGGAGGATCACTATGAGTCTGAGCTGTGTAGTGAGACTATGAATGAACCAGACACATTAAAAATAATCTCAATTGTTTATTGTTTCCTAGCTCTTTATTGTGAATACATTTTACAATACTTGAAAATTTAGAAAGATAGCTTATCTGTTGCTTCCATATGTTCACCTCCTGCCTTTCATGTTCCAACAGCCTACAATGCCTCTTTCATTTCCTTATCACAATGTTTTAAATACAAGTATTGCTACGAGGAGGGAGCCCTGTGTAGGGGTATCCAATAGAGAGCACCTACTCCTCACTGCTAGAGTCTCCAGGCTTCTCACAGCATCCCTCATGGGTAACATCGTAATCTGACATCCTTGTTCTACATGGAGAGTTAAACTCCTATCCAACTTTATGGGCAGCTGGGGGTGAAGGTTTGGTTCTCTACCTTTATAGATCTGTACTTGGTGAGCATCTCTGTCCAGTTTCATGTGTGAAGCAGCAGTGCCTAAAACCAATCTTTGTGCATTACGGAGACTGGGAAGAGATGAAACTGATGGGAGCGTCCTCAGCAGATGGAGGAAAACCTCATAATAAGATCACTTCTGTGCAGGCCTCCCATTCTTTTGATTCCTGGCCAGCTTCATCTCTGTTAGAAATTTCCAAAGAGTTTCTTCAGTGAAAGAATCACTTTCTGTTCTCATTGCCAGGGAATAACGGGACAATTGGCCATACATTCTTGTGCTTTTTGTTGGTCTAAATGACGTCAATCACAGGGATTAATAAATGTGCCATCTACCATATTGTACGACAGCCTCTGTATGTACATAAACAAGTGCCCAGCGCTAACCATGTGCTGTGCCACTAAATCATGGGAGTTGAGGGGCAGTCACTACACAGCACAAGGTTTTCTCCATCTGCCAATGTCCAGGTACATGAAATACTGTCTGCACCCTGTCTAGTCTTGGAGGAAGATGACACCAGGCCTGGTGCAAGGAACCTCAGAGAGGGAAAACAGCTCAATACGCACCCAGCATATATCCTGCATAATTCTCTATATTCAGTATTATATTTGAAAAGATGTTAAACAGTTTGGCATAACATGAAGAAAGCAGACAGGGGAAGAACAGCTAAAAAGAAAAATTAAGATGTAATATGTGCATGCACAAACTCCATAGACTAAATATAATCATTATGTATGATATATGTGTAAAATCATTAAAAGTAAAATGAACATTGAATCTTTTGAATATTTAAATTTTAAGTACTAGAGTATATTGGATTATTTTGCTGAATTCATGCACCTACAATATTTGGATGGCAATGGAATACCCATTTCTGACAAAACTAAATGAAAAATGGGATATAAATGAAGGTCCATTTTGTATCTGTATATACAAAATAGGATATAGATATACATCTACTTTCTCTTAATTCAATGAGAAGAAAGATTTGTACTAGTAGTGTGTGGGCAGGATATCATATGTGCATCTTGTACTGTGAATGACCACTATGAAGACAGCAGTATGCAATGCATTAATTATTGAAATTGTCCTAATCAGTTTTGAAACTGTGTCATTGCTATTTCTTTCTCAATAAAATTAATTTAAAAAGAAAAGAAAAAAAGAATAAACAAATTGAAGATGAACATTGATTTCAGGTTGTATCAGGCAATTGATTTGCATATATTTCCCTGTAACATACATGTATGCTGAGCATTTACACATTTTCACATGCACATATATACATGTTGTGAGTAGTATCTCATACTCACTGTTACTGCTGCAATGTGTGGGTTAGTTTACATATCTCTAAAGTTGTCCTTTATCTAAAAACTCAACTGGGTCTCTTGCCAGATTCTCTACCAGACGTCTTGCTCTTGAGTCAGAGGACCTAAGTCCAAGGCAGTGTAGCCCTGGGAGGGCACTTGGCCCTGAGAGCTGAGGCAGAAACCTCGCTCTAGGGGAGGCTACACATGGGGTCCTCCTCTTGCTCCCTCACACCTCTATATAAAGGAGAGCATCCTGCATGTAAATGCTTCATGAGCTACTCACATCTCAGATTGAATCACATCACACATTTAATTAAATTCACATTCTTCTTCAAAATTAAGGTGCTTCTGGGATTTGTAAAGCTGATCCAAAAGATAACAAAAACACTGCCTCCTCTTCTTTCTGGTGGCAGCCCCCAGACCTCAGTGTCCTAGGGCTCAGATAGAAAGGTGAGAGGGTGCTACATCTGACCTCAAAATTCTCCATTCCCGCTGTGTTTTGTGTTACATGATCATGGGAATGACTATGCCATTGCTCAACAAAATCTATATTTGCATCATAATATATGTCATTTATTCATCATTAAAATTATTATATGTAAAATAAATAATTTAGTATTGAAATAGGAATCCAGAGAAAGCTAAGAGCACTGGTTTTATCACAATAAATTATAGACTTGAAGAATCCTGGATGTTTATTTATTAGAAAATATTTAGAAGGCTGGAAATCATGTCGTGTTTTCTCATTAGCGTAAGAGGTTTGGAAACATCACAAAGCATTATACCTCGGTCTTTGAATTGGCCACGTGGCTGCCAAGTACTGTGGGAAGAACATACATCGACATACAGGATTTTTTTTTTATCAGAACCGGGGACTGAACTTAGGAATTTGCCCTTGCCAGGGAAGCTCTTATCATACTGAGCCATCTCCCCGGCCCCAGGATATGTGCTTTTTATCTGTAAGCACGCATCTTGTAAGTGTGTGTGCACAGATGCATAATTTAGGAAGTAAATAAACCCATCTCTTACATACAAAATCAAGGCTTTGAAAACTAATGAGAATAAGCATTTACCACAATTCATGCACATAGTAAAAATATTATTCTCATTGTTATAGCAACACTAATTGTATCCCCAAAGGCCCTCCTGTGCTCTGGACCCATCTCTTCCTGAGGCTTCCACAGCAGAGCTGTCTATATTGCAGGAGGCCATGCAAATAGGGCCTCCCTCTGCTGATGAAAACCAGCCCAGCCCCGACTGCAGCTCTGCAGAGCAGCCCAGTCCTGGATGCCCAGGTGTCCTCACTTCCCGATCACGACTGAGTACAGGAGGCTCACCATGGAGCTCGCACTCAGCTGGGTTTTTCTTGTCGCTGTATTAAAAGGTGACTGGTGGTGAACATGAGATGATGAGGGTGAGGTGGACATGGATGGGATAGATAGGGGGCCTGTGTGACAGTTTAGTGATGAGGATATTTCTGTGTTTGCAGGAGTCCAGTGTGAAGTACAGCTGGTGGAGTCTGGAGGAGGCTTGGTGCAGCCCGGTGGGTCCCTGAGACTCTCCTGTGCAGCCTCTGGATTCACATTCAATAACTACAGCATGAACTGGGTCCGCCAGGCTCCAGGAAAGGGGCTGGAGTGGCTTGCGTACATTAACTGGAATGGTGGTAGCACAAGCTATGCAGACTCTGTGAAGGGCCGATTCACCATCTCTAGAGACAACGCCAAGAACACGCTGTATCTGCAAATGGCAAAACTGAAAACCGAGGACACGGCCACGTATTACTGTGCAAAAGACACAGTGAGGGGATGTCAGTGTGAGCCCTGACATAAACCTCCCTACAGAGGCGACCTCGGCCAGCAGGAGGCGCAAGTGGTGCTTGAGAACCAAGGGTATATCTAGAGTTAGGTGAAAGTTGCTTTCCTCTTAGGACCTGAGAATTCTTTTGAACATAGTTCTTTCTCTCAGACAAACTAATTTTATTTGTCCCGCCTTATCTCTGATGTCTCTCATTACACAAACTTGTTTAAACAGAGATCACATCCTCAACTGTGCAATACTCTCTTGACCACTTTGAGATCATAGTGATTCTGTTGTGGGCCACAGGTCCAGGCCCTTAGGAGTCTCAGGGAATCTGCTAAAGTCAGATGAACATTTGGAACCCAACCTGAGAAGCAGTCGGTCTCAGCACGGACACAAACCTGAATTCTTGGGTGATGAGAACCTATAGGCAGCGCTCAGTATAATCAGGGGCTGCTCATTCCCTCCAGAGGGTGCTGAGGACAGATTAGAGAGCTCAGCATGATCGGGATGAACAGGAGCCAGACCTCCCAGGTCCCAAACAGGAGCAGGTGCACTAAGCCCTGGTGAGATATTCCCTGTTTTGTCCTTGCTGTTCATCCCTGCTGAGTCATTTATGTACCATTATTTAAATGGAATAATATGGGCCAGGGAGATGGCTCAGCAGAATAAGCGCTTGCCTGACAAGAGCAAGGGCCTGAGTTCAATCCCTGGTTCTGCCAATAAATACATAAATAAATAATAGGATCCATAAGTCTCTTAGTATGTTTTTCCCAGGAGAATATATATATATATATATATATATATATATATATATATATATATATATATATATATATATATATTTTACAATATATCAGTATATATAATTTAATATACTTTGTTAACAAATTAGATTAAATTCTATACACATAGTTTAACCTATGTTGTTAGCACATTATCATTAAATATGTTGAATTTTCAATACATTTTCAATATGTCAGATATCAGTATTCTCACCTATTAAAAATAAAACGCCAACTATTTTTCAACACAGTTCAATCAAAATGTACAAAATCAAAACAATATAATTATGATTTTTTTCTAAATTGGCATATAAAGCACACTTTTTAGCTGTCAGTTTTAGTCTTGCTCTTTCGCCTCTCTAGGCCAAAGTAAGAACAAATATAATTCCGTCTTTATGGATTTGCCATTCCAGAATATGTTTCATATCCCCAAAATTTAGAGTGTAATTGCTTGTGTCCCATTTCATCATCTTATGAATGCCTTCAACTTTTTGTATGCTGTGTCACTTCGTATGACTGAGAAATAGATGACAGACTGTTTCCTGTAATGACGGGATTAAGGATCAATCAGTATCCTTGACATGGGCTTTTGGTACTGCACTGTCAAAACATAGACGCTCAAACATAAACACAAGTAGATATGCAACACATACATACATGCATACACAATCACACATACACACACACACACACAACAAAAACAAACTCCAACCACCATTTCTCAAAGGCAGAGGTGTCCATGTCTCATGCAGCTCACATTGGAGTGGACCATGGGCACCAAGATCATGGTCCTAGGAGAGGATGAGGCAGCCTGACAATGGCCAGGATGGGGCAGGAATTCAGAGCCTGCAGGGACCATGGAAGCTGGAGCTCAGCTCTGTCTGTGCCTGGCCTCACTCCACTGAAGATGAGCTGTGGGGAACAAATCAGAATTCTGCCCACTGTGAGGTGAGCTGGAATTTTGGCAAACGCAAGACACATGTTCGATCCGAAGGTGTAGCTTGGTGACTCTTCCGTTTCTAAACTTGTGTGGCAGGAGTCCTTAAAAGAAAAACAAAAGCGAAAGTCTGGAAATTTTTGATTCCAGTGCTTATACTTCTGCGGATACAGCACATTTTCTGAGTGCTAAACTGGTATCTAATGTGTATGTTGACCATTGTAACGCTTGTTAAATTTTACAGGAGGACTAGATGCTGTTTTTTAGATTTTCATGTAGTTAAACCTGTTGAAAATTATACTGAAAAATATTTCTTATTTTTTTAAGTACTGAGGAGTGAACCCAAATCCTTTTTACTGAATTCTAGCTCTAGTGAATTGTTAGATTAAAAAAAAATTGCAGTCTCTCAACAGTGTTAATTTCTCCAGGCAGACCCAGTCCTAGCCCAGGTCGGGTGAGTGTGCGGAGAGTTTCCTGCTACCCTGCGCAGGCGGGAACAGTCCCAGCCCAGGCGCAGCATGGGCCGGACCCTCTCCCACCCCCTTGGGCCGCCCCACACCACTCTGCCGTACCTCCC
>NW_004524860.1:261244-262315 GCF_000260255.1 Octodon degus
CTCACCGGACCTGGGCTAGGACTGGGTCTGGGGGCTCCTGGAACTTGGCAGAAAATCCTATTCAGCGGGCGGGGTGGGGGAGGCACTGCCGAGTGGTGGTGGGCGGCCCAAGGGGCTGGGAGAGTGTCCAGTCCACGAGGCACCTGGGCTGAGAGTGGTTCCACAGGCGCAGGGTAGCAGGAAGCTCTCCACACACTCACCGGACCTGGGCTAGGACTGGGTCTGGGGGTTCTGGGAACTGGGCAGAAATTCCTTCTCAGCGGGCTGCGTGGTGGAGGTACTGCAGAGTATTGGGGGGTGGCCTAAGGGGGTGGGAGAGGGTCTGGCACACACTGCTCCTGGGCTGGGATAGGTCCTGCTGGCGCAGTGTAGCAGGAAGCTCTCCACACACTCACAGGACCTGGACTAGGACTGGGTCTCGACGTCTATCTTTTAAAGGCCATAAAATTAGTACTAGTTATTTGACATATTTCAAATTTTTCAAAGTGAAGATAACTCTTTGTTTTACTTACAGGAATTGAATTCAGGACCTCGTGCTTGTTAGGTAGATGCTGTTCTGCAGAGATAATCCCCTGGCTTGAGGGTATCTTTTTGTAATTATTTTCTTTATTTCTTTAGATTTTAATGTAATTAATGTAGATTTTATTAAAGGAATGTGAAGTTCATTCCAGGAATTCATAAGACAATATAACAAGTTTTTAGGAAATAACTTCATGTATGATTTTAGCTTAATATTAGAAGGGCACAAGTGCTGCTGAGAGTAGAATTCCCAAACAAAATGAGTCTCCTTCACAAAAAGAAATAAATATGTACTAACACAAAAATTTCTTTTCAGTAAATTAAGAAAAACCAACAATGCAGATTAACATAAGAACTGAACTATCTTTGAAACAATTCAATACAGCATTTTGATAATTATTTTAATTACATTTTCTATTTTGTTTTCTTCTCTATCTTGTTTTACTCTTTATTAATATATGTACATGTCTTTCTGCTGTGCACCAATCATATTTCTATCCTGCTTAGAATTGAAATTTCTAGTAGCTTATTAATAATTGTAACTTCAGAATT
>NW_004524860.1:262915-304727 GCF_000260255.1 Octodon degus
TATATTAGATTTTTTTCTTTTTTTGTGCAGAGACTCACTACAGAGCTTGGACTCCTAGTGATCCTTTTGTTTTCAGTCTAGCCAGTGCTGGCATTATAGGTGTGTACCACCATGCTCTGACTTGGGACACCCAGTGGCAGAGTCAGTGCAGCATGCAGTGCTGGAGACTGAACTCCAGCCCCTCCGCTTGCCTAGAAGGTCCTTAGTCTGCTGAGCTATCTTGCTGGTCCTACACACATATACTCTTCTGTCCAAGAAATAGCCAGCAAAGTTATCCGATTATATAAATGAAATAAATCAGATGCAGTACTTTAAATATCAATTGCTATTTATTATCTGATGAAAAATAGAGATGACAAGAAATATAGGTATATTACATAAAATCCTACATATTGTGTAGTGGGGAAAGGGACCCTGAAATGGATGAAAGGGAGAAGAGAAGTGACAAAAAATTAAATACATTATATACATGTACCAAATGCCTCAATTAGATGTGAACACTGAATAATGAAAAATCTACTAATAAAGCTTAAAACAAAACTTTAAAAAATGTATACGAAAACAGAAGCCGAATGAGCAGAGAGACAGATAATGCCAGTAGCTAATGAAAGACTCAAAAATTACGATTGGTTTTCAACACTGAATCTGATTCCTTCACCAAACAGCAGAATGCAAGAATGCCCCACTTGTTGACCCTGAAAGAAGGGAAGAGATGCAAAGCTCACCAGGCGCCTCCCTCTACCTACTGGTACCAGGTCAGTAACCAGTGTTCACAGCGTAAGGGCAAAGAGGAGCAGGAAATAAAGGCAACACCCTCAGGGCACAGAGTCCTACATAGCGACACAGCTGATTAAGACACTATCACCATCTTACCTGCCTATAAAGCAAATGCTATTAATATGGCAAGTCCATTATTCTCATATGTACATAAATGTGAAATGTGGGGAGACATATAATCAAGACACCGTCACCTAAAGAGCGTCATAATTTCTTGAATGCTGCCATTATCACCAGACTCCCTCAACACAGTAATATCTGCAAGCGATGCCTAGTATGGTGTGGTTTGGAGAGATCCACCCTGATGATGGTGATACTAGGTAAGCTCAGCAGATTCAAGGCAGGGCCACCCTCACCCTGCCATGCCCTCCAGCACAACCTACGTGGAGCTGAGCAGGTTGAACTCCGAGCACATGGCCATGCATTTCTGTGTGAGGCACAGTGTGGTGAACCACATACTGCATGTGCCAGAAACACACAGAGAGGATAAGATGCCTAGGTGATTAAAAAAAGAGAGATGATGAGAGTGAATGTGCTTAGAAGATTGATGAGTCAATGGGGTGTAAAAAAGATTTTTAATAACTATTCACTGTAATGGAACCGGATAATTGTGTGAATGTCATCCAATCCACCCTGTGTTATGGTTGGTGTCCGATGTCCTGTTCTGTCATGAGACATGCACTTCTCAAGGCAGAATTGAGACACTCTGATTAGCTTTACAATTCTAGGATTATGTGGATGAGTTCTACACAATCCCACACAATATAAGGGACAGCAAGGGACACTACCTCCTTCCTTTTTGATTTTGTTGTCTTCCAGAACCATGAACTGTTGACTTCTGCCATGTTCTGTGCTGCCTTGAACCAGCCAAATATGAACTGAGACCTCAAAAACAATATCAACCTTTCTTTATGGAATTTTGTTTGTCAGCTTTATTTCCTTCTCAATAGCAAAATAACTAATACACCTTCAATGCAAAATACGGGGAAGAAAATGTTCTCTGTACTCTAAGGTAGAAACAAGCAATTCCCAGAACATATTTGTGAAAACACATAGTAGTGTGTCAGTTCATGCCCTTAATTTGTTCCAAACTTCTGTGAAAGGTGTTCTTATTTATCTTCCTGTGGGGAAGATGACTCTAGTCTTGTTTTACCCAATGTGCAGTTCATCAACGGAAGCAAAATCTTGTAGAATGCTTCAGGTTACAATCTTCAGTGGTCAGGGAAAGAAGCACTCACCAACTGAGATATTATTGAATTTCAAAACAATTAGTGAAATATCTAAGAGCACAGTTTTATAGTGAAAGGATTTTTTTTTGCTTTACTTCATACAGAATGGCCAGAACATTAGTGCTATGTCTATTCATTAGCAGAATTTATTATTGAACATCTTTATGTTCACTGTAAAATTATTTATTTATTTATTTATTTTTATTTTTTGTATGGAACTGGGGATTGAACTCAAGCCTTTGCACTTGCCAGGTAAGTGCTTATTCCACTGAGCCATCTCCCCAGCCCCCTGTAAAATGTTTTAGAATGTTGAAATATATCCCAGGAATGTCTTGCCCCTTACATGTACAACCTGTCCCTCTACTAGCACCTGGTCATGCAGTCTCTCCTTGTGCCAGCATTTAGACCCAGAGTGAGACACCACCACTTCCCATAGGCATAGCAGAAACATTGATTCATTCCTTACTCTGTGTATTCTGTGGTTTTGGATAAATGTTTAATGCATGCTTTCACCACACCCTTCTTGTGTCCAAATTATTAAGGTGATCATGAGGAGCAGCCTTGTGGTGTCTTCGGGTAGCAGGTGGCCATTTAGACAACAAGGATTGGAAGCCCTAACAGAAGAATGTGAAAGCAGAGCACCCAGGAGGATTCCCATGGGCCAGGCTGGCTGTTGAGCTCTTTCCTGAGAAATCTCTTGGGGCTTAAACTATAGAGTTGCCTGATGCTGATGGTTTGAACGCTTCCTTGTTAGAAGCCTTCTGCAGATGTCTCAGCTGTACCTACAAGCAGCCTTCATTCACAGGGTAGATCTGGAGGAGATGAAACCGGCAGAAGCGTCCTCAGAACCTGCACAAGAACATCAAGCTCAGATCAGTTCTGTAACATCTTACGATCTGTCCTTTGCTGACTTCACATACACAGGAAATTTCCACAGAGCCTTCACAGTGGGCAGACCACGTTCCATTCCCATTGGCAGTGAGTAAGTGTGCTGTTGACTGTACAACCTCAGGATATTGTTGGTTCCTTGTTTTGTGCTTCTAAATGATGTAGATCACGGAGTTGTATAAATATATGTTCTCCTATAAACATATTGAAAACTGTTGAAGTATAAATAATCATCGAAGTCCTTACTTTTATATAATTTTGAGAAATGTTTCTTTGGGTCTGCCTAAAATGTTCCTGAGTAGTTTCAGAGTTTAGACTTCAGTGAGTTTCAGGCCTGGATAGTTCGCGTTTCATTTCACAGCCTTCTAGAAATCTACACTGTGGTCTGGTGGCTGAGCTTAGCAATCATTTATTTTCTCCTTGAAAAGTGACTAATACAGGAGATTATGTGTTTTCTTATCACAAAAAGATAATTATATGATATAATCTAATTTTACTTCTAAATGTAGCCATTTTACTTAGAGGTATCGATTAATTTAATGTGGTTTCAAACATCAAACTCTGCACTCTGACTGCTGCAATAGCATTGAATTTAAATAAGCACATTAAATATTGATACTTAAAGTCATACAAGCAGCTGGGGATGTAACACAGCTCGGTGATGTAGCACCTGCCTGACAAGCACAAGACCCTGAGTTTGATTCTTCGTACCACAAAAGAAGAAAAAAATAAACGTTATATTATACATGATAACCCCCCAATTTAGTAATGAAATTAAAATTAAAATAAAAAGATGTATAATCTTTGCATAAGTAAAAAATGCAACCACAAAAATGTCCTTAGCAATGATAATTTTCACAAGCTCAAAGAGCAGTAACGTGTGACATATGTGATAACTAACATTCCCTAAATGGTCATGTTACATTTACATAATAATAATAATCATAATCATGTTACATCATATGTTATATTTGCAGAATAATATAGTAATCAAAACACACAAGAAAACTACTATATTTTGGGTTTGCTATATGTAAAAATGTGTGCTAACTCCTGTTGGCGGTACATACTGTTTACTTTTAATTTGCAATGTGTGAGTATGTACTTATCATATAATGATTCTTTTTATTCTCATTACCCTCTCTTCCTCCCATTTATGGGAAGCTCTGTGAATATGAAATGGATTGGAATGATACTAAGAAACTATAGTTGAATGAAACACATAAGCAATAGTGGAAAATAATATGACATCCATGGGAAAACAGTAAACACAATTACTATGTCTGGGAAGATATTACCAATCTGTCTTTGGCTTAATCTAATTCCAGTATAGTGGATGCAAAGGAGGATAAAATTACAAAATCTAAATGTAAAGTGGGATATTTACAACTTCTACACTAGAAACTCTTGCTATACTATAATAAATGGACTCATGAACAAACACACTGGATCTAACCAGAGTTGTTTACCAACAGAAAACTTGAAATCATTTGAAAGCTATGTCTTTTACAAGAGCAGTCCAGAGGAATCCAACAGCTCTGGTCATCCCCTCCTAGTCTAGAGGGGCTGGATTGTATGTGGTTCTCTGGAGAAGCAGTAAAAACAGGATATGTAACTGCAGTACAGGGAAGGATACTTTTCCTCAGAATTGGCTCACAGAACCTTAGAGGCAGGAAGTCTCAGCTTTGGGCTATGAGCTGAAAGTAGAGACCACAGAGCTGGAGGTCGAGTCAAAGTTGGAGGCTGTGGGCTGCAGAATCCTGCTGCTGAGTGATCCTGGCCTTTGGTTCTGTGAAGCCCTTTCCTGATTAATCAATGTCACACCTTTGATAAAGGAGAACCTGCTTTTCTCAAAGATCATTGACTGAAATTTTCATCCAGTCATAAACACCTACCAACGTGACAAACAATCATCACAGTGGACCAACAGGTTCACCAGCAATCACAATTAACACAGTGCACTCTATCTTTTTAGCAGAGCCCTACTATCTTCTACCACACAAAGATGCATACCTACCTTGGACACAGTCATTTCACTGACGTTGTATGGTACATCAGAAGAAGAACTGAGTTCTATTTTATTGCACGGATTCAAAAATAAATGAATATGTGACTTTGAATGGAGAAACAACTACATTTTCTTCAGAGTTTTACAGAAAACATCTCTACAGGTAGGCAGTAATGAGTAATAGAGCCCAGCCTCAAAATAAAATATCAAGGGAAATGACAGCCAAAACCATGGTCTAGAGCACAGTGCACCTCTATGTCTTGGCTGGTGTGGACAATGCTGGGATAATTGTGCAAAGAGACTCTGATAAGCCCTTGCTGTGCACACACCTGTTAAGTGACATTTCCTGGACATGACATATCAGCTGAAAGTCATAGAATCACAATAATGGATTTTGACTGTTTTAAACCCCGTTTGTAAAGCATAGCTCAATTATTTTTTTATTTGTCACATACTTTCTCTAAGCTGTTGCTTCTCAGGTCATTTTTCTTTCTCTCACCGAGGATCTCTCTGACCAGTGCACTGTCCTTTGAAATACTTTCCTTTATTAGAGCTTATAATATGTGTGGATCTCAAGATTTTTATTCTATTTTTGCTTTTTTTTGTTTTCTGAGGCAGAGTCTCACTATGTAGCCCAATCTGGTCTCAAACTTGCAGTGATCTTCCTGCCAGAATTTATCTATTAAGAAATTCACAGCTATAAATATCAGAATACACATATCTCAGAAATATGTTGTGCTTAACTCTTTATTTTTTTAACTTTTTAAAAATATTTATAAAGGTATTATAAGACAAAAGTTAAACTACAATTGTGCTAGAATCAATAGATATAGTATTACAATGTATTATTAACATGCATAATTAATAAAAGTAAATTATTTTTAATTTAAAGCAAATTGCTAACTACATATAAAATAAGAAAAACTCCATGGTGATATACCAAAATTTAATAGTATTGATTCTGAAACCAAAATGAATCACTTATTTCATACATGAAATATGAGATTTCTCCAAATACAGCTTCTCTAACGGCAATGAAACACCTCTGACGAAACAGAACAATAAA
Source organism: Octodon degus (assembly GCF_000260255.1). Taxonomy (NCBI): domain Eukaryota; kingdom Metazoa; phylum Chordata; class Mammalia; order Rodentia; family Octodontidae; genus Octodon; species Octodon degus. Next base: position 268,884 of record NW_004524860.1, read on the forward strand.
TATAGCACCATTTTGTAGTGAAATATATCTATATGTATATCTATCTCTCTATATACATGTGTATAGATATGTACATATTACAGTTAAGACAGCTATACAGCTAATTTCTCTTAGTGCAATGAGAAGGAAGGTTTGTACTAATATTGTTTACACAAGATATCATGTATATATCTTGTCCTCTGAATAACTACTACGAAGACAACAATATGCAATGTATTTTTTTAATTTTAGGACAGCATGTACTGGGCACACAGGGTCTCACTGCATAGGTCAGACTTGTAGTGATTCTCCTGTTTACAATCTCCTGAGTGCTGGGATTACAGGTGCATGCCACCATGCCCAACCTCAATAGCCCTCTTATCGTTTCTCGGGGGCAGGATTGGCATGGCAGGCCAGGGATGGAACTTCTGGTCCCTGTGTCTGTCTAAACAGGCACGTTATTCCACTGAGCTATTTGGCCAGCCCTTGAAATGTATTAATTATCGTAACTGTCCTACTAATCTGTTATGAAACTGTTTCATTGCTATTTTACTTTTTTTCATTAAAATGAATAAAACATTTTTTAGAAATGTGTTCAACTCTTTAGGAAAGACACCAACAATGATGTTATCTGGGTCATATAAAATTTATAACCTTAACTATTTGAGGAATTTTCATACATGGTTCACATTGGTTGTACTAATTTATTTTCTCAGCAAAAATGTAAGCACGTACCTTTTTATGTGGTGCTGTTGCAAAATTTTTGGTTGTTGCATTTCTCAACGATTACCCTCCTTTATGGTTTAAGATAGAATTTTTTGTTGTTTCTCTTTGCATTTCCCTAAAGGTGACAATGTTCAACATTTTTTCAGGTATTTTTAGCCATTTGCATTTCTTCTTCTGAAAATTCCCTATACATTTTACATGTCTGTTTGTCGATTGAATCTTTGTTTTAGTTACTTTAACAGTTTGAATTCACTCTATGCTCTCAATTTTATTACTCTGAAGAATAGCTGCAAAAAATATTCTCATTCTGTGCTTTATCTCTTCTCCTTGCCTATCAACTTGTTCATTGCACAGAAACAATATGATTTGATGTCATCTCATCTGTTGTTTCTAGTTGTTCTTTATTGTACAATTTTGGTTTCGTTTAGGAAAAATCTCTTCCACTAATAATTTCAAGTGTTTTAATATCATATCTTCCAGCATATACAATATATCTCTTTAATGTTTAATTATTTTATTTTGACTTTAGTACATGGTGAGAGCTTTGGTCCAGGTTCAGTCTTCAATCAGACAAATATCTAGTGCCCCAAGGCAATTTTCCAATAGGCTAAGTTTCCTCTTTTGTATCCATCCTCTTGGCTCCTTTGCCAACAATGAAATCAATGACTGTGTCTTGGCGTTTTTCTGTATCCACTATTTTGTTGCTCAAATCCACATGGTGTGTGTGAGAGCGTGCGTGTGTGCGTGCATGTGTGTGTGTGTGTGTGTGTGTGTGTGTGTGTTCTAGTACCATGTAAAAGTTGTAACCTTACTTTGTATTATATCTTGAGTGCCAGATAATGTAATGTCTCCTGCTTTGATCTTGTTGCCCAAAACTTCTCTGACTCCTCTGGGTCAGTTTGGCTTCCATATAAATTTTGGGATAGTTTGCACTAAGGTATGAAAATTTCTATGAGGTATGAAATTGATAGTTTTATTGGGACTGGAATGCACATGACAGTTTTTTGAGTATGGTCATTTTTGATAATATTGGTTCTGCCCATGTATGTGCAGGGGACATTATTCCATTTTCTGGTGATCTCTTCAAACTCCATTTCAGAGTAGTGTAGATATCTTTGTAGAGAGCTTCTATTTTCTTGGTTATAGCAGGTCCTTGACATTATAATTGTTTTGATAATAATATGAAGATGAATATTTTTATAATTTTTCTTAATTGAGTTTTCTTATTGTATTAAAATTGTACTGAATTTTTCCTTAGTTTTTTTTGCCTCTCCTTAGTTTCTCTTGATTGCTTTTGATATTCTGGGTCTCGTCTGGTTCCAAATAAATTAGAGCAAAGTTTTCTCTAGCTGTGTGAGGTATACTAATGTTACTTTAATTGGAGTTGCATTGAATCTAAATAAAAATTTTTGGAATATGACCACTTTCACAATGTTTGTTCTTCCTGTACATGAGCATTGGATATATGTCCATTTTCTCAAATCCTTTTCAATCTCTTTGCTTCGAGTACCATAATTTTCACCATATAAAACTTTTATGTCTTTTGTGAAATTGATTCCTAAGTATTTCATTATTTTTTGGATGTTATTGTGAAATTCGTAGTTTCCCTAATTTGTATCACAGTGTGTTCATTATTTGTGTACAAAAATGTTACCGAGCATAGGGTATTGACTTTATATACTGCGATGTTGCTGAATTTGGTGATTAAATCTATAAGAATCTCTGTAGAATTTTTGGGATCCTCTATATAGATTATCATGTCATCTGCAAATAGTGATGATTTTACTTTTTTGCAATCCTTATCATTATTATTTTTCTTCCATGGTCGGCTCAGCCCTCCTTGGGTGTGGGGCAGGTGCAGCATGTGGTGCCCGGCATTGAACAGTGGTCCTTGAGCACTTGCCTAAGCTTGCCTAAACAGGTGCTTTAAACTGCTAAGCTATCATGACAACCTTCCAAGCCTTACTCTTTTATTCTTTTCTCTTTTCAAATTGCTCTGCCCAATAGTTTTAGATCTATGTTGTACAGGAGCAGAGTCAGTGGACATTTTTTTCTTGTTCCTGATTTTAAAGTGAAAACCTTCAGTTTTTGCCTATTTAGTATCATATTGGCTGTTGGTTTCTTTTTTTAAAAAAAGCATAATTATTTTATTACATTTTAAAAAATAATATTATTGAGAAACAAATAGCAATGAGACAGTTTCAAAACTAATTACTAGCATAGTTTCAATAATTAATACATTGCATATTGTTGTCTTAGTGGTTATTCATTGTACAAGATGCAGACATGATATCCGGTTCACAAACACTATTAGATCAAATCTCTGTGTTCATTGAGTTAAGAGAATGCAGCTATATATCTATCCTATTTTGAATGTACAGATAGAAAATTGTCATTCATTTGTATCCCCCTTTTTTGTTTAGTTTTGTCAGAGAAGGGTATTGCATTATCATTTAAATATTGTAGCTGTATGAGTTCAGCAAAATATTCCAATATAGTCCAATAGTCCATAATAGTAGTTGGTTTCTCATGGATGGCTTTTATCAAGTTCTTTCTCAGTGAAGGATCATGTGGCTGACATGCACAAGTCCAGTAAAGTTAATAAAGTTTTCCTAAAAACACCACATAATATCTTGTAAGCCAATGCAGCCTTGCAGGTGACCTGTAAGCATCACTCCAGTGTGACCGCGATGTGTACAGGGTGATACAGCTCTCAAGAACAGGACACATTAGAATGAGGAAAGACTACAGCACAGTTTTAGTACAGGAAAGAGGCTCTGAGAATCTTGCTGTTCACATCAAACTCTGCCTTCTAGATCTTGAAGGGGGAGCTAGTCCAATGAGGAGCCCAAGCACACATACAGGGCCCACTTCTGGCAAGTATGAATGTTTCATCACACTGAATCTCTCCTTTAGGCTTCTGTGAGAAATTCTACCTTTGTATGATAAGCTTAGCACAGAACCCTTAATATATTACTGAAATGTATAGAAATAAATCATGATTATGAATTGCAAATGAATATTTTACCACACTTTTTAAATTATTTGAATGCAAGATATACTCATTGAGAGAAATAAAGCTTCCATAAAGAAAGTATAAAGTGTCTGGTGGGTGACTCCATAAAAATGTTATTGTAACTAAATTTTACTATAGTCAACAGATTGTTTATTGAACATTTGTACCTTTGAGCCCACAGAGCTCTCTATATAACACGAGACCATGAAAATAGGGCCTCCTTTGATGAATGAAAGCAAACCAGCCCTGACCCTTCTGCCCTGTAGAGGAGCCTAGTCCTGGATGTCAATGTGTTAATAATTGGTTATCAGAGCTGAACAGAGACAGCTCATCATGGAGCTTGGGCTGGGCTGAATTTTCCTTGTTGCTGTTATCTAAGGTGATCTGTGGATAACAAGAGATACTATGTGTGTGAGTAAACTTGAGTCTCACGACCATTGGATTTGTTTTGCCCACCTTGCTCTATGCAGTCTTGATTGTCAGTGGAGCGAGTTTGGTCTGAACAGTGTCCAGAAATGACAGTCCAGCTGACACATTTGCTCAATGAGATAAGTACAGGGTCCCCAGAACCAACACGGTCCATGTGTCTTCTATCACCCCATGCATAGGGTGTCTCAGTTCTTGAGCTCAAGACGTCCCTGCCTGAAGGGTATTAAAATAACCTCAGTTTTCCTGGGAAAATGCAAATATGACTTTTCTACAGAACATCTGACAGCAGCCACAACCCTCTGCAAAATCACTCAGACTACAGTTGCTGTCATGGACTGGACCTGGAGAATTCTCTTCTTGGTGACAGCTGCCACAGGTAAAAAGATCCCCACTCTCAGGATCAGTCGAGGCCAGAGACTGTCAGTGCTGCCATTCCCATTTCTTCTCTACAGGGACACACTGCCAGGTGTAGCTGGTGCAGTCTGGGGCTGAGCTGAGGAGGCCTGTGACCTCAATGAAGGTCTCCTGCAAGACTTCAGGCTACGATTTTACTGGATTTTAACTGGGTGCAACAGAGCCCTGGACATGGTCTGGAGTAGATTGCCCAGATTAATTCTGACAACAGTTACACTAATTATGCTCAGAAGTTCCAGGGCAGGGTCACCCTTACGGTTGACAAGTCCTCCAGCACTGTCTGCATGGGCCTGAGAAGTTTGAAATCTGAGGACATGACTGTGTATTACTGTGGAGATACAATGGTGACCCACATCCTGAGTGTGGCAGAAATCCAGAGGGAGGAGGCACCTGCCTAGATGAAGATTACAGAAATAATGAAATTGAAGAGGTACTTAGAAGATTGGTGAGGTAATTGAGGACAGGGAAAACTAAAAAAAAATGTATCTTCATTCTAATGGAATGGGGCACTTCTGTGCTGTCCACTTTGTTATGGTTGGTGTCTCATGTCTCCTCAAAGCCCCATGCAGCCATGGGACTTGCACTTTGTGAAAGAGCTGAATGTAGGTTTTATAATGTGCCTGTGAAATGTAGTCTGGCTTCTACATAAGCCCTAGTGTGCTTCGCTGGCCCATAATCTAGGGGCAAATGTGGGTGTCACCTCCTTTCCTTCTGATTTTTGTAATTACTCCTACCAAGAACTGGTGTCTCTGCCATGTACTATGCTGCCTTGAGCCAGAAAAATATGAAGCAAGACCTCTGCCAACTGTGAGCTAAATAAACCTTTCCTTCTTATCGTAGGTTGTCAGGCATTTTGTCCTCACAATGAGAGAATAACTAACACTCTGTCCATGAATAACTCAGGAAACAAAGAAATTTTTCTGCTAACAAGGTGGACCCAGAAATTCCCAGTACATACTTGAGAGGATGTATACAATGGGACTGTAGTACACGAAATTCATTTGTTCCACAATTTTGGGAAAGATTGTCTTATTCTTTACAACCTGTTCATGTGGGGAAGATGACCATTGTCCTCTTTCACTGAAAATAGAGTTCATCAATGGAAGTAAAATTTTGTAGAGTGCTTCTCTTTGCAAAGTGAACTGACAGTGAACAGAAGCCTTGATCAACTGAGGTATTTATCAAATTTCAAAATAATTGGAGAATTATCTAAGAGCAAGTTTTCACAATCACTTGACACCATTCTTCTTAATTTCTACAGCTGGCCAGAATGTTGCTGCTATTTCTATTCATTAGAATTTACTAATCAGGTACATTTATAGTCACTGTAACATTGGTTAGAAAGTAGAGAAATTTCCTAGGATCCTAACTGTCCCTTATGTGACAACCTACCTGTCATCGAGCCCCATGTACTGCAGTCCCTCTTTGTCCCATTTACTCATAGCAAGCGAGACATCACAACCTCTCAAAGCTATAGTGCTAACGTGTTTTCTTTCCTTCGTCTATGCATACTGTGTTTTGGATAAATGTTTAATGATATTCTTTCACCACCTGTATCATATGTGTCTAAATTAGTCAGGTGATCACCAAGTAGCCATGTAGTGCCTTGGGGTAATACATGGCCACTTAGACAGGCAGGGACTGGAGGCCCTGATAGAAGTGTGTATAAGCAGAGCAACCATGAGAAGTCCAGTGAGCCAGGCTGACTGATGAGCTCTTTCTTCAGAAATCTCCCAGGGCCTCCACTACATGATTGACTGATGCTGACCATTCAAATGTGTCTTTTTTAGAAGCCTTCTCTAGATGGCCCACTTGTGGCTAAAAGTCATCTTCATCACTGAGGGGATTGTTGGAGGAGATGAGCTGAGAGAAGCATTCACAGAAAGTGGACAAGAGTATCATCCTCACATCAGTTCTTTGACTACCTCACAATTTTCTTTCCATTGTTGCCTTCACAGCCATAAGAACTTAGTGGGGCTGGGGAGATGGCTTAGTGAAATAAGCGCTTCCTTGGCAAGTGCAAGGGCCTGAGTTCAACCCCTGGTTTTGCAAAAGAAAAAAAAAGAACTTATCAAAGAGTCTTCACAGTCAAAGGACCATTTTCCATTCCCTTTTATAGGGAATCAGCATCCTGTTTCTTTTACATCCTCAGGAATGATGTTTGGACCATGCTTTCTTGTTATCCTTTCTAAATGGTGTCTATCACATCATTGTATAAATATGTTTATATGTTTTCTTGCAGACATATTAATAATTACTGAACTTTTGAGCATTGAACTATTTACTTTATTTAATTTCAAGAAATTTTTCTTTGGTTTTATGCGAAACGTTCCTGAATAGTTTCAGAGTTTAGATGGCAATATGTTTCAGCCCTGGTTTGGATCCTCATTTCACAGCTTTCTACACATACACACTGCAGTCTGGTGGCTGAGCTTAGCAGTCATTTATTTTGTTCTTGAAAAGTGACTAACAGAAGATTATGCATTTTCTCATCACAAAATTGATAATTCTATGATATAAACAATTTGGTTTGTCTCAATTTAGCCATTTTACTTAAAAACATCTATGGATTTAAAGTTATTTTAATTATCAAAATTTGTCCTCTGCTTGCTGTAATAGCATTGCTTTTGAATAAGTATATTGAAATATTGTCCCTTTAACTATATTAGCAACTAGCAATGTAACATAGTTTAATATTACAGCACCTCTCTGGCTTGCTTAGTTTGATTCCCAATACTCAAAAGAGAGAAGAACATCCATTTTATATGATATGCGATAGAAGTCCCAATCTTAATAGTCAATTCAAAATTAAAATAAAGAAGTGCTGATTTTATTATAATAGCTTTGTGCTACAATTTCTCGTCAGGGATTGTGATGCATTCTACCTTTCTTTTGTTCCTCAGGATTGCGTTTACTATACCACATCTCCTTTGGTCCCAAGTAAATTTTAGAAATTTTTCATCTAGATTTCTGAGGTATTCTAATGGCATTTTAATCAGGATTGCATTTAATCTAAATAACAATTTTGGAAGAATCAGTGTTTTCACAATGTTGATTTTTTCTGTTGAGGAGCAAGGCATATCTTTCCATTTTCTGATATCTTGTTCAATGTCTGTTCACAGAGTATAATTCTCACTATATACATGTTTTACTTCCTTTGTGTGATCGATTCATAAATATTATATTTTTTAGTTACTGTGAATGGTGTTATTTTCTTAATTTCTTTCAATGTTCATTGTGTATAGAAGTGCTACTGATTTTTGAGTGTTGACTTTTATACTGCTGTATTATTGAAATGGGATATTAAATCAACAAGTGTCTTGGTGGAGTTGTTGCAGGCTTCTGTGTACAGTATCATGGCCCCTGAAAATCATGATAATTTCACATATTCCTTTCAAATCATTATTCGTTTTATTTATCTCTCATGTCTAATTACTCTGGTTAGTGCTTCCCTACCTATATTGAATAGAATTAGTTACAGTGGACACCCTTGTCTTGTTCCTAATTTTAAATGGAAAGTTTTGAACTTTTGTCCATTCATTTTTATTTTGGCTGTTGGTTTGTCATAGATGGCTTTTTATCAGATTGAGGTAATGTCTACTCCAATTTTCTGTAAGTTTTTTTTTACTATTATAAATGAGTGTAGGCTTTGTCAAAAGCTTTATCTGCATTTGTTAAGGTGATCATATGATTTTTGTCTTTTTTTCTGTTGACATGATGTATTACATTTATGGATTTTTGTGTATTGAACCATCCCTACATTTCTTGTGTGAATCCCACTTGGTTGCAATGTATGATCTTTTTCATGATTTGTTTCATTCTGCTTGCTAGTATTTTATTGAGGCTATTTGTTTTTATGTTCATTAATGTGATTATGTGTAGCTCTCTTCTGTGGTTGGGTCTGTCTGTTTTTGGCGTGAGAGTAATACTTCCCTCCAGGAATAAGTTTGTGAGAATTGCTTCCCTTATGATTTTTTTGAAGAGTTTGTGATGAGGTAGCATTGGTATTAATTCTTCCACAGGCAAGACTTATCTGCAGGGACACAGTCTATGGGCCTAGGACTTAGTGTTGTATTAATATGTGAGAAAAGAAGTGAGGGAATATCAGTATAAGCACAGACTCAACCTTCCTAGAGCAGTACTCACAACCAGGAGTGGGGTCATGGGACAGAATGACTGGTAGATCAGGGAAAGGGCCTGTGAAATGTGAGGACCTTACAGGCTGCCTTACAGGCTGTCTTACAGGCTGGTTTCCTGTCAGTTTCTTTCTTTTTTTAAAATTTATTTTATTTGTGTGTGTGTGTGTGTGTGTGTGTGTGTGTGTGGCCAGCTCAGCCCACCATGGGGCAGGGCTGGTTGGCATGTGGTGCTGGGGGATTGAAACGTGGTCCCTGTACTTTGCTAAGCTTGTTCTAAGTAGGTGCTTTAGACCACTGAGCCATCTCACCAGCCCTTCTGTCAGTTTATTAAGTTACCTTTCTCTCTCACTTATTTTCAGATCCACATCTTAATTTATCAATATATTTCCTCAGAAAAACAGAATGGGACACTGAGGAGAAGTGGCTTGAGTCGGGTCTAGAATTGGGGCAGGGAGATTGGGATGTCCCAGAAGTAAGAGAAATCTTATACTGCAGAGAGGTGGTATGGGATCCTGCTCAGCAGTGAGCATGTGGGAGACACAGCCCTCAGCAGTGAGGGTGTGGGCACATTGCAGCACTTAGCTGTTAGACTGTGGGTGTATCAAAGGGAATACAGAACCCAGAGGACAAAGCTGGAATAACTGAAGCAGTGAAATATGGAAAGGGGCTCTGGATTTCATTACCAGCTATTAAGTAATTAAACATGAGCTCACAGACCTGTAAATAACAAATGGATAAACAAAAGAAACACAGTGAGTATGATTCCGGAGTCTCGGAGCCTCGAGGCAAACAGTGCTTACTTACTTTATGGGTCTATGTCACTGTTTCCCTTTTCACCCATCCATTCATTCATACATACATATATGCATACAGGACTTTAATATTTATCTTTATAAATATAGTCTTAACTCATGCATACATGATTAACACAGGCACATCGAGGTCCTCCACTGTACAGTGTATGCTCAGAGTTCTCTGTAATGTGCTGGAGATATCTAAGTACAAGGAACATGATGTCTCCACATGTACAGAAATGAAAAGGACATAGAAGGCCAATTATCCAATTTCCTTAATGCACATTGCACGCTTATTATGAAGTATCACGATGAACTGTCTTAATATGCACAATTATGACATGCTAATAAAGTAAGTGATTTAGTGCTATACTGCAATCCCAAGATCATGAATTTTCAGACCAGAGTGCAGATAAAGGAGCCTATTTGTTTTGTTTACACATTACTCACTGGGACTCTGGGCTGTAATCTTTACCACCATGAACTTCTGCAATCTGAGTCACCCCAGACCTCAGAATAAAGAGATATTTGTTTTTTATTTTTTGTACTTTAGGGAAGGGTATACAGGGTCTCTTTACTAAATGAGACTCATAGTGCTCCGCCTATTTACAGCCTCCCAAGAGCTGGGGTTACAGATGCGTGCCACTAAGCACAATCTCTTTTGCCCTCTCATCGTGACCAGGGGGCATAACCAGAGTGGCCAGCCCAAGGATCAAACCCCCAATTCCTGCGCCTGTTTGCAGGCTACAGGTAATATTTTGTAAGACAGAAATAATCGTTCTTCCATAGTAAGGCTTTCTTTTTCTGAAAACTATCGATTGTGCAGGTTGCTTGTCTGGAAGCACGAACATTCTTCCTCTAGTTAAGGAGATATTTCACTAAAATTAAAATTCCCCAGTACTGGCAGAAATTCCACAATTCTGAGCTATTCAAGTGATATCCTGAAGATGAGAGAATATCTACCGCATCACTGAGCAAAGATTGATTCCAGCTGTGTTACCTGCTTTGAGGAAGTGATGGTCACTCATATCGTTCAGCAAGGTGGGATCCACAGGTGTAAGACACTTATGTGAGCAGTTTCTATGGTGATATCAGGAATATGCTGCTTATTTCTATTTCAAGAATGCTGAGAACTAATCCCAAAATGACAAAGTTCCTGAATGTGATCAAATGTTGGAGTACAAATGATTTGATCAAAATAAAAATGGTTTTTAGTTAGAATCCTTCACTGTAGACCTATATACATATAATATACATAATTATATTATATAATATATATATATATATAATTTATATTTACTAGCAGTATCTATCATGTTGTGTGACTGCATGCATATGTACACAAACAAATGCCCATTGTTAGACGTGTACTGTCCCACTCATAGCTGGGAGCAGAGTTGTAGTTACCTTAGGACAAAAGACTTTCTCCACTTGTGAATATTCAGCTACATGAAAGCCTGCCTGCTGCATGTCTTGTCCTGGAGAAAGAGGATAGCAGGTCTGCTGCACATGACCACAAGGAGGAAAAATGGAGCTCAATAAGAGCACAGCCAATAGTGCCAGCAACGGAGTCTCGGTTCTCTCCTTCTTGTGCCTGCAATGCAAGTGTACACCTTACTTAAATGTATGAGGCATGTGGATAAACACAAAACCAACATTTGATCACATTCAAGAACTTTGTCATTTTGGGATTTGTAGAGCTATTATGTAAGCAAATGGAGTAACATTGATTCTCTGCATTGGGTTTGGTGGTTCCTAGAGCTGAGTGTCCCAGGAATCAAACAAGAAGAATAGGGGAAGCTGTGTCTGACCCAACACCAACTGTGTTCTCTTCTCCATGTGTTTTTTCCCAGGTACAAGAGTCGGGCCTGGCATAGTGAAGCCATTGAATTCCCTGCCCCTCATCTGCTGGTCTCTGATTGCTCCATCACCAGTGCTTGCAGCTGCATCTGGATCCAGTCTATCCTCTGGGAAGGGACTGGAGTCTAAGGAGTTCAGAGGTAAAAGTGGAAGGATGGCTTCAAATTCCTCTGGGAAAGGCCAGTCAGACTTTCGCTCTGTCTTAGTATCATTCTTCCTGCAGCACAATTCGGTGATGTCTGAGGACGTAGACTTGCATTATTGCACAAGAGATGTAGTATGAGCTCAGAGAAACATCTGCAGGGCTGATCAGGACAGCAGGGGGCGCTGAGGAGCCACTGAGTACCAGCAGGGACTCCAGTAGCCATTGCAGGGAGGAAGCTGGGCATTGAGGGCTTCCTGTTTTTCCTTAAGTTTCCTCTCCGTCTCAGGATCACATAACCTAGGCATTCTGTTGTGTCCATTTCCTGTGTCCTTTCTGGCATTAGGATCAATATCAAGATGCGTTTTCAACTTGGTTTTTAAGATCCTTGACTGTATAAAGAGATTAAAGCTGGCCTCTGAAGTTACTTTCTATTCCTATTTCAAGCTCATAAGAAACTAAAAAATGATGAATAACATCACTAATAACATGCAAACCTGTAAAAATCGAAAATCATCATCTTTCACTGGATGCGTAAGTGGCGTGAATTTCAAAAACTGCCCAGTTTTTTATGGACATATCATCATATAAGCGTACAAGTTTATTATCTATGGGATCTACAATTTATAAAATATAACAAACAGTTCACTGGAGATTCCTGGAACTATAACAAGAATCTATTTCCCAGCAGGATGTGATAATTTTCTAACTTTCTTCAGGGCCTCACTAGTAGGGCATTTAGTGTCCATTTATATCAGAACTGCATATAAACAAACCTACAAGTTTTTATCTCAGACAGCGCTATATCCAGCCATAGACTCTGTAATGTACAGAAATCCACTGCTGTATCCATACTGAGAGGTCTTGACTAGAGTAGTAGCATTTATAGATAGGGAAAAATGAATAGATTTCTACATCTTCTGCTCAGATTTTGATGTAGTTAAAAGTGTTCACTACCTTTATGGTGTAATTAAAAGTGTTAAAATGACACACATCTATGCTCTCAGAGTTTGAAGCAGATGAAATTTAACTCAGTTTCTCTGCAATGAGAGAACTGTCATTTACAGACTCAATGGAAAATTAACTTTTTAAGAATTGGAGATTGAACCCAGGGCTTACATTTTGACCTATAATGCAGATGCCATGCATTTTAATATTAGGAATAGTCTTACTAATTTCCTCAGTTGATTATAATTGTGATGGTTTTGCCTCAAACTTGAAGATTTCAGGGATATAGATGTTTTTCACCTTGTCCAACTCTGGAAAAAACTACTTAAACTCTTGGAAGTCCTCTTATGTCACTCATTATTATAGGGACGACCTTTATCTTCTGTCCACAGAAACACATGGAACATCTGACTGCATGGGGATGACAAACATGCAGGAATTCACCAACTATTATTTTTAGATTAGAAGAAAAAATCTTATACTATGCAAGTGTGCTTCAAGTACACACAATTAATTTATTGTAACTTGCCAAATAAAGTCAGTTACAAGAAAGAAAATTCCTCTTTATGTTCAACTAGATGATTTTATTTGTGCCATAAATTCAATTCATATTTTGGTAAAGTTTAGGCCAAAATCATACTCTTTGAGGTCCTCAAACGTAAATGGAACCAACATCAATCTGCATTCATGAAAGTTGAGCATTGGGACCAGGGAGATAGCTCAGTAGAATATGCACTTGCCTGGCAAGCTCAGAGTCCTGAGTTCAATCCCTGGTTCAAAAAATAAAAGAAAAGAAAAGAAAAGAAAGAAAGCTGAGCACGTCTGAGGCAGTGGTGTAGACATTCAGGGTTGCTGCTCTTGCCTTCACTTCCTGTTGTTCCCCTCCTCTGCTTCTGGCAGGCTCCTCTCTGAATCCAACAAAAATGATCAAGCACTGCAATTTGATACCCCTGACCTTATTCATGCTCTGTGTTTTGACAAATAAAGCCTTCAGAACAGAGAACAGTGTACACAAGATATCAATAGCAAAAACACAGCTAAACAATGACAGCACAATGTAGAAAATCAGCATAACATAAAATCAGGAAGAAATAAATATATTCCACATAATCATGGGGCAGAGGATAGATACATTTGAGGGCTCATTATCCTTGTGATGTTCAAGGAATGCCACGTTATCCATCTTTTGTTTCATGATGACTTCCATCAGTTTAGGGGGAGGTCTCCAAGACCTGCATCCTGGGAGGTAGGTCAGCGTACAGCACAGGAAGACTTGAGGGGAAGTTTTCTGTGAGCCACCTGGGCCTTGGAGTATACCTCAGCTAGAAAAGCCAAGGAGGAACAGATTGAAGTCAGGTGTACAGCCCTGTGCCTTCTCAGGAATGACTTGTCATGAGAATAAAGTCAGTTATCTGTGAACTGTCTTTGTGGCAGGACACACGTGTGGAGACACTGAGGAACAGGCACCTGTACAAATAGGAAATGAAATTAAGCAGTCTACTGAACCTCTCTTATGCTAACCTAGTTTATTTTCTCTCTCTCTTTGTGTCATGGAGATGACAGGACTTAACATGCATGAATAGCCTCTCTCTATCCCCAGGCACACAGTGCTCTGGCAGAAGGTGGATCATCTGCCCTGCTCTACTTCCATCCTCCAGGACAGCAAGAACAGGGACAACCCTGTCTGCAGCAAAGGGAACATGTCTGACTTGACTTTCTGCAAGCACAGGCATCGCTGGAAGCTTTGCATCTGACAGCCTGGTCCTAAGTGGCTAAGACCCCTCAAAGGTGCAGATGCGGAAGCAAAAGAGGCCCAGGTGCTGTCCATCACAGCTTGGCTCCCTGTGTGTTCTCAGCTCTGAGTCCTCCCATCAGGGTCAGAACCTGGGGAGGAAATGCAAATCTCTTTGAGCTCCTCTACTGCTGGGTTGAAAAGCCCAGCAAGGTCTGGCTCAGGACTCCTGTGTCACCATGGACAGGCTCCTTTCCTTTCTGCTGCTGGCGCTTACAGTCCCTGCATGTGAGTGCCTGGGCCTTGTGAGGCCTTTATGAGACAGGGCCTCAGGGATCCAAAGGCTCCTGTCTTTTCCTGAACTAATTTAAATTTCTTCTGTGTTTCTCCACAGGGGTCATGTCCCAGATTACCCTGAAGGAATCTGGCCCTGGGATTCTGCGACCAAACGAGACTCTCAGGCTGACCTGCTCCTTCTCTGGCTTCTCACTGAGCACAAGTAGTATGGGTGTAGACTGGATCCGTCAGGCCCCAGGGAAGGGGCTAGAGTGGCTGGCAAACATTTGGTGGAATGATAATAAGTACTACAGCCCAGCCCTGAAGAGCCGGCTCTCCATCTCCAAGGACACCTCCAACAACCAGGTGTTCCTCACGATGAGCAGTGTGGACCCTGCTGACACAGCCACGTATTATTGTGCAAAAGCACAGAGGCTCAGCCTCAGGATCCTCCTGTACAAGATCTCTCTTCGATACTCTCCCTAGTCTGTAAATCAGGAAGTGTGCAGAGTGTCCCCATCCTGTCAGCCTCTAGGGATCACCTCCTCCTCAGAGCATGGGGCCCTGTTTTCCTATTACATTTTATACTCTATATAACTTGAACTTCTTAGCTGCTCATGCAAGAGAAGCGGTATTTTCTATTTGCAAATGCATGGTTAAGGTTGGCTGACACCTAGGCTATCAGGTGTTACCGATAGGTAAACAAATAGAAGCAGAGTACAAATCACTACAACATAGTGCAGTAAAGATTAGGCTTCAGAGTGAGGGAGATAGTTCACAAGCATAGGTACCTGTGTGGCAAGCACAACATCCTGACTTTGGTCCCTGATACAAAAAAAAAATGCACTGCAGGATTTGAAACTCAACAAGTACAGGCATCAAATCTCCTGCTGTTGTATTCCAGACCTGAAATATGTCCTAAAACTCACATGTTTGTCAGACATAGGCCCTAGAGTAGGGACTGGATCGTGTGATCAGCAATGTCTTCATCGAGTTCTCCTTTGATGTGCTCTTAGCTGAATGGGCTACTAGAAATCTTGCCCTCCTCTGAGAGAGCAGGTCATGAGATGTGGCCTTGGGGATTATATCTTATTTCCACCTTTTCTCTCCTACTCATCTTCCAATTTCTCCTTGTCCTCTTACTCATCCTTCTCCTACACCCCCTCTTCATTCGCTGTCCTCCCCCTTCCACCTCTTTGTCCTCCTTCTGTTTCTCTTCCATGTAGCTCTTCTTTGCCCAATGCTCCCCCTCCCATGTGTTCTGCCTCCCCACCGGCCCATAGCTATGGAGACAGCTGAACATGGACTGAGCTTCAGAAACTCTGAGCCCACATACACTTTTTCCTTTCATATGGGTTTTCTCAGGTCCTATTTGCTAAGGAAGGTAAGCAGTTATACACTCATCTAGGCTTTAACAAACAAAACCTGTAATATTGCTTTAACTATAAAAATACTAATCAAACGCTTATGAATAACAAAATTTCTGATATAATAAGACATCTTCCCCACAACAGTACATGTTTATGCCTCACGATCTGAATAACTCATTTGAGTACAATGTGCAATAGAAAAACCATTGTTGAATTTCTATTATTTCATTTGCTGAAATTCTGTAGTGTTTCTTTTTTCTGTCCTATATTTTATTTTCTCTAAAAAAATGAAGAAAGAAACAATGAGTCACACATAAGTCAGAGGCATGAAGCCTGAAAGAGAAATTATAATCGTAATATCATGCACATTTCCTTAATTGCATTATCAATTTGTAAAATAAAGGCAAATAAACAAATAAATATATAGATAAGAATTTTCCCTCCAAGTTAGCATGAAACAGTTCAGCCCGTGGCTCCGTGAGTCCCTCCTGTCTGGTGCCTCCACTTCCTCAGCATGACCTGCACTGCGGGAGATGACCTAATCTGGGGACCTCTCACTGCCGATGTTCATGGAATCTGTGCTCCTGCTCTAGGCACCAGGGACAGTTCAGAGCCTTCTTTCTTCTCACATCTCTTCATTTCTTCTCCTCTTGGAGTTCACTGACTCCTACTGTGCACCAGCATAATTCCAAAACCTATGCACTTGGTGTTGTCTTCCTATGTAAATTTACCCTCAGGTTTCATCTATAGGCAGTTCATTTATTCTTTTCTTGTGACAGCTGTGTGAAAACTGGCTGTGATCAGTTTGTCAAGATTGTGTCATTTCTATTGTTTTCATTTTGCTTCTACAATTCCTGTTTTGTTCTTTCATTTTTAAAGTTCGCACTATCTCATCATGAGCTGATGAATGCAGATCTAGTGGTAAGATAACAGTGCTTTTAACAATTTGTGTTCATGGCTGAACTTAGGCTAACTTAGGCTGTAAGAATGTATTTTTACTTTATTTATTTGGTACAGGGTCTCACTATGCAGCTCAGACTCGTATTGATTGTTCTGTTTTCAGCCTTCTAGTGCTGGGATTACAGGTGTGAGCCACCAAACCCAGACTCATGGGTGGCTTCATGGGCCTGGGGGAAGGGCCATCATGGCATGTGGTGCCAGGGCTCGAACTCCTGTCCCTGTGCATGCCTAGGGAGGGTCTTAGTCCACTGAGCTGTCTCGCTGACCCTCTTGCTGTTAGAATTTTTTGTTTATCTTTGGTACTTCAGCATATTAACCTATCCAGATATTATGTTTTATCTACTTTTGCTTCTCTTATCAATAGTACTGGACCTTGTACATGTAGCAAACATGGTCTGTCACTGAGCAGGACCATCAAACCTCAAACATTCATTGTTAATTAATATGCAACAAATGAACACTTTCATGAGTTTCTCTGTGATATTGTGGTACATATGTCATTGCTGTATCGATGAACTTGGAGCCCTTATGTATTCATCTTTTGTAGACTTAGCCATAGCTCTGTAGTAAGAACACTGACAACCTGTTCTTCCCTCCATGTATGCTGTAAGTATGTAGGGATTATCTTGCACAACATGCTAACCTCTCACCGAAACTTTGCATGAAAGAATGCTGGGAATAACACCCTCTATTTACTTTGTCTCCATTCTTGTTCTCAACATTCCAGGTTCTCCAACTTTCACACAAGCCCTTTCTTCTGTCCAGCAGTTTCTCATACTTTTTCTACAAGATGAGCGATGATATTAGACACATAGAAGTGACCTCCTGGAGGATGTGTTTTTCCGTGCCTGCCTTTCATTCACATAACATTAATGTCTGCTAGTCTGTGGGTCTGCTTTCTTTCAGTATAACAAATCCATGTAATAATTTACTGAAAAATGGAAAAGATTGTTTTATCTCATTCTTTTACAGCTTCAAGCCTATCCTCAGGGGTAGCCAGCATTTCAGCCCTTGGCTTCCCTTTGGTCCTAGATCCCTGTTTGTTCCTATAGAAAGCATCTAATCCTTCTTCCAAGAATGTTATATGACTTTCCCACATTCCCATGCAGCTCAGGCTGTAGCTGTCCTGCAAAAGTGTTGCCTAATGCTCTTCTGCAGAGTGACAGATATAGTAAATCCAGGTGAAGTACTCTGTTGCCGTTAGATGACATCTTACAATTAAGTCTTCTGGTGATGGCATTGTGAATATATTGAGGTAGGTTAGATAGTACAGCCACGCAGGGAAACAGATGCCCCCCAAATGATGGAAGGTTACTCTATACTTGAAAACGTCATAAAAAGCCAAAAAAGGAAATATTTCAAATGCACAAATAAATGATTCAACTTAAAGTAGCAAAAAACTAAGAACATTTTTCAAAACACAAGTTAGTAGAAAAAATATTGAAGAGAAAACATTAGAAGAAAAGATGCACATGAAATATTTCAAAATTAAAATGACAAGTAAGTTTTAGAAAACGTGTATAGAAAGAGTTATACTGAAGCTTTGAAACAGTGATAAACTAGAGAAAGCAGTTTGTAACAGTGGGTTGGGCAACATTTTTTTGCTCTAGACTCTAAAATAACTGGCAACAAATGCCAAAATACTCAAATAGTAATCCTTCCAAGTGAAGAGCACCTGCACAAGAAGAGACAATAACCCAGTTAAAAAGGTTACCTATCACACACTAGAAAATATTTCCATCTGATAAAAACTTACATACACATTGTATAAGAACAGAAAACTTTCAAAGCAACAATACATGTATACTAATATATTTAAAAATAACTAAACACCAATCTCTCAAAAGCAGACAGATATGATACATAGGTACATAAAAATGTAAATGACAGTTATAGTCACCAAAGTGAATATCAAAGAACCGCCATTGTCAGAGAGACAAAGTTGAAACATTTATTGGGATAAATTTTGGAATGGAAACACAATATATTTTTCCTGACAATGTGAATTGTGATATCCAGTATAAAAAACATCTATACTTCTCAAAATTTAGAAATATAACTATTATACAATCCAGGAATCTAATAATTGCACCCATTGAAAATGGAAATCATTTTAGTCTGTCCAGGAGACACATGCATGGCCTTAATTTATGCAGTATTCACAGTCACCAAGACATGAAATAACTACACTGCACATCAGGATGTGGATGGAGAAGTAAGGTGTGGTGCACAGGCAAAATAACACAACCTAAACAGATCCCATCGATTAATGAATAGCACATGTAATGATGTACAACACAGCTAAAGATGAAGTCACAAAGGAATAAATATTTTCTTTCCTTCAGAGAACAGGAAGAAAGCATGAGGTCTAATAGGATTTTTCTATAGTCACACATAAATATATGTCTAAATGCATTTCAGATATATAAACAAAACTTCAAGTCAAGGGGATGTCTAAAAATCCACAAAGTTTTAGACAACTTTGAGACAAATATCTCTGAGTTTAAAGGGATTGCAGCATTAGGTTCTGCCCCTAAAATTTTTATTATACCCGTGTTTCATCATTACACTTGCAAAAGAAAGACACTCAAGACTCTAGGAGAAAATACCTAAGTGAAGAAGATCAAAAGAGAACTGATATGTAATATGTAGTAAGATGCATGTGCTCAATCCCCTGTATCACAAAAGAATCTATGTAATGATTGTGTATGCTGTATGTATGCAGTAGTAATGAATTAGAATTGAAAAAGGAATTTGGAATATTTCTAATTTTTCAGATGTTCAAATGGAGAATGCAAATTGATTTCAGGTAGCATCCATGAAATGATTTGCATAAATGCATATACAACAGTGACATATGTTGTGAATATATATGTATGTGTATGTATAATTTTATGATTACCAGTCCCTGTTATCCCTGGAAAGTGTGGGACTGTTGCCATATCTGTAAAGTTCTCCTTCATCTGAGAACTCACCCAGCTCTCTGACCACCTTCTCTACAAGTTCTGTCCTGGACTAAGCCCAGAGCCGTGGAACACAGGGAAAGCACGTGTTCCCTGAGGGCTCAGTCAGAATCCTCCTCTAGGGGCAGCCCACACACAGGGACCTCCTCTTCCTCCCTCTCAGCTTTATATGCAGGAGAGCATCCTGCAGGCAAATGCTTCGTAGACACTCAGATCTCAGATTAAATCACATCACATATTTAAATAAATTCATATTTTTCCTCATACTTTAAAGTACTTCAGGGATTTGTAAAGCACATCTGGAAGGTAATAGAAGAATGCTGGATCCTTGGCCTTCTCATGTCAGCTCCCAGGCATAAGTGTCCCAGGTCTCAGAAAGAATGATAAGAAGATGCTGCCTTTGAGAACAAAACCCACTGAGACCTCCATCCCAATTGTGCAGGTGCACATTTCCACATGCAGCTCAAAGAGATGGGACTTGGCTTTTTGCTTAGCTCTGAATATTCTGGCTACTGCATGAATACTGATTAATCCAAAAGCTGAATCCAAAAGTCCCCAGGGAATGGTATTCAAGGGATGTTACAGGATATTTTAGTGTACGTGCAGTGGACAATCCAGACCTGAAAGTCAAATCAGCATGTCCTGAGAGGCATCCAAACTATCTTGCTCTGAAACTGGGCTCAGAATCCACGGATGACATGATTGTGCATTACAGTCAAAGAGATATCATGAGGAGACATCAGTGGCAACACAAACACGGGACTGCTGGGGTGCTCAGAACCAGCAGAAGGTGTTAAGGACAAAAAAGAGAGAATTTTGTAAGACTAGTAGGGAAAGCCCTGAATAGGCAAAGAGTGCACTGAGGATCCCCTGGAAACCAGAAAATGGCCCAGGAATGGGTGCAGAGCAAGAACCTCAGAAATGAGGTTCTTCGTTAGAGCAAAGCCTGCCATTCTCCAGGCTTTCCTCTCTCTTAGCACTGTAAACACTGAGAAGAGCTTGAAATATGTCTATTTCAGATCACTTGAAAGCATTTCTACTCTTCATCGCTGTGCTGTCAATGGAATTTGGACTGTGCTGGGTTTTCATTATTACTGTATTAAAAGATGATTAACTGTAAAAAAGAGATAGTGAAGTTGTGGGTACTCATGAGTGGAGTGAACAGCAGGGCTGTATGACAGTTACCTGAGCAGGCTGTATCTGTGTTTTCGGGTGTACAGGCTGAGGAGAAGCTGTTAGAGTCTCCTGGAGGCTTGATGCAGTCCGTCACGTCCCTGAGACTCTCCTGCGTGGCCTCTAGCTTTATCTTCAGTTGTTACTGGATTATTTGGGTCAGCCAGGCTCCCACAAGAGGCTGGATTTGATCAGGGAAATTAACAAAAATTGTGGTGGCACGTACTACCCACACTCTGTGAAGGGCTGATTCAACATCTCCAGAGACAATGAGAAGAACAGGTTTTATCTGCAAATGACCTTGCTGAAAACCAAGGACAAGGTCGTGTGTTACTGTGGAAGACACATGGCGAGGGAATGTGTGAACCCAGACACAGACCTCCTTGCACATCAGCTGGAAACCAGCAGGGGGCACTGGAGATGCAGAGAAAGCAAGAGTAGATTTAAAGGGAGGCTGTTTTCATCTTTGGATCTGAGACGTTTTTGCACCATAATACTTCCTTCCAAGTACTCTAATTTCACATTTCTGACCTTACCTCTGATATGTGTGTAGACTCATTTGTTTACATAGGACAACATATTTCCAATCTCTCATTGCCTCGCTAATTGAAAGTGTCCATTACTGATAAGTACACTTCCATCAAAAAGTACAAGGATCCATACATACCATGCTATCATAAAGCATCTTCCTAAATTTCCAAAGTAGAAACCACACGATTTAGCCATCACTTGTCATTCTAGCTCTTCCTTCTCTCTGCAGTGAAAATCAGGATAAATGTGTTTCTCTCTTTATGGAGTTTCCATTCCTCAAATTGTTGTATAAGCTTCAAATAATAAGATGAATGTGTTTATATCCAAGTTTTTCTGCTTTGGAAAATAATTTGAATTTAATAGATTTTTAGTAAATTGTATTTGGAACAAGAATTACAGAGAGCAGCAGGAACTGGTGAAGATGTAGAAAAATGAGAGCCCTCATCATTGGCCTATCAATATTGCAATTTTAAACATGTACAGTATATATATATATATATATATATATATATATATATATATATATATATATAATATATTTTATCACACTGTAAACATGAAATAGGGGCTGGAAAGATGGCTCAGTGGAATAAGAGCTTCCCTGACAAGCTCAAGGGCCTGAGTTCAAGCCTCTCTTCCACCTAAATAAATAAATAAATAAAAAATAATTGAGATGCCAAAGTTTAAATCTCATGACTTCTCTTATCAAAGAAACAATTTATTTCAGAAAATCACAACTATAGGCAATATAAATTAAATCCTACATTTTTTCTATTTCTTTCTTTTTTGTGTTTTAGGGAAGGGTCTACAGGATGTTCAGGGTGTCACTACTAGAGCAGATTCATGATCTGTCTGGTTACAGCCTCCCAAGAGCTGGGATTACAGGAACATGCCACCAGACCCAGTCTCAACTGCCTTTTCAGCACATCCTGAGAGTGGGGCTGCCACTGCAGGCTCGGGGATCCTAATCCAGCCCCTGTGCCATCTTGCAGGTGCTTTAATCCACTGAGCTATGAGGATGGCCCTCCTAATAAAAATTGAAACCAGAAGATTTTAAAAATATACATGAAAACAAAAATCAGGAGTACAGAGACACAGATATTGACAGTAATGAATGAGAGACTCATCAACTAACATCAGTGGTAACTCTAATTTTTTTTTCCTTCACCGAAAAGCAGAGTGCAGAAATGCCACACCTGTTGACACTGCAAGAAGGAGAGTTCCTAACCTCGCCTGGTGCCTCCCTCTACCTGTAAGTGCTAGAACAGTAAACAGTGTGTCAAAAGTTCAAGGGAGAACAGTTCCAGGAAATAAATGCAACATCATCAGAGCATCAAGGCCTATGTAGAAAACACAACTGATTACGACATTTCCATAATCTTACGTGATTATAAAGCAAACACCATTAATAGCAAAATTCCTTTAATGATCTGGAGAATCTTCAGCAGGTTTTTGAAGCTAACAGTTAATAGGTAAGATTCTCACCCTCACTAACTATATATGCAGATACCTGTGAACTAAGTGACTGCATTGAAGATAGCAATGTGTAATAGTAGGGTCATGCTTGGAATGCCTGTCATTCTGGTCTTCTGAGTACATACTGCTTGTTATGACATACCAATTACTGCCATAGTGTCTCTTAAGTAAATTTTTTTTTAGAAAAAAGGATATTAAATGAAAAGAAGAGACAATTAAAAATGTCACAGGACTGTCCTGCTACAATGCTGTATAGGGTTAAATATCTAAACTTCTGTGTAGAAATGTGTAATTGTTATTTCTTATTTTTTAAAATATTGTTTTATATTTTTAATTTTTTCTTCATATTCTGTAGGGACTTAAAACATAACATATCAATACTAAATGGAAATACCTGCTCCATGTTATACCTAAAATGTTTGATATTCAGACAGATAGTGAGATTAAGATCAGCTGCCTATCTTGTAGGGTAATAACAATAAGCTTCTGTTCTGGAGGGTTAACAACATAAGTTTGCAAACGAAAAATTAGAGAAAAAAGGGCTGTAAGTATAGCCAACATTTTGGCCCTAACCTTTCAAGGTCAGCGAAGACTCAGGACATAGGAGAACCTGCACTATAACGTCATGTAACTCAGTTTTGTCTCAAAGTTTCTGATCAAGGAGATTATGGGGCTACACAGCAAAGTGATCAATGATGTAGAGTGTGCCTAACGAGAGTCACATGGAGAGAAAACATTCTCTCAGACTTTCACAGAGAACACATTGGTCAAACAATGGCTGTGACTCATCCACATGGCTGACGTAGAGAAAGGATCTGCAAAGTGCAGTACAGGGTTTCAGGATAAATCCTGAGGGGATTTGAGTAACCTTATCAGATGCAAAAGGTACATTTCTTGTTCTATTGGTCTTGCTTTATGTTGGTCTTAACCATCCAGCAGAAAATTATAAAAACAAAGTATAAAAAGTAAAGCCATATTAATATGCTGTGCTATAAAAAGCTCAAGCCAACAACTTCTGACATTGCCAGTCTTATGGAAAACCCACTACTATTATGGACTACTGGACTATATTGGAATATTTTGCTGAATTCAAGAACATATAATATTTAAATGACAATGGAATAACCTCTAACAAAACTAAACAAAAAAGGGGATACAACTGGACAACCATTTTTTATCTGTATATTAAAACTACTTGCAATAGATATACAACTATATTCTCTTAATTCAGTGAATAGAAAGATTTGTTGCAACAGTGCTTTTGGACAGGATATCATGTCTGCATCTTGTACAATGAATAACTACTAAGACAACAATATGCAATGTATTAGGTATTGAAATTATTCTGCTAATCGGTTTTGAAACTGTCTCATTGTTGTTTGTTTCTCAATAAAATGTTTTTGAAAAAGTAAAATTCCATGACATGTGCACAAGGAAAAATCTGAGAAGACAAAAAGACCCTCAATTCATAACACATCTGAGCAATCATAATTTCTTGATGCTGCCATTATTCCCCAGTATATTCATATTTATTTTGTGTGCTACATTCTGTGAGACATCCATACCCTAACCTGCCTGTGTAGCAACATGACCAGCCAACAGGGCTGCCCTCTGGCAGTGAGAACCAGCTCAGCCCTGGTGTCTCAGTTCTATATTGGAGCCCAGACCCAGATGCCCTGTTATTCCTGCTCAGTGGTGTTATTGAACACAGATACACAAGTTTAGACTGAGTTTGGATATGTTGTTGAAAGTTTTAATGGTAGTTTATGGAAAATAACAGATCTTGAATGTGTGCTTGCACATGAGTAGGATGAACAGGTGACTTTTGTGACAGTTTCCTGAAGAGGATGACTGTGCGTTTCCAAGTGTTGTGTATGAGATGCAACAAGTGTAGTGAGAGTTTCCCTGATGCAGCCCTCTGGGTGCTGAGGAGGTCTTTGCAGTCTCTGATGCTTTGGAATCTCTTTAGGGAGCTATTGTGGCTGTATCTTCCAGACTTTGGGGAGGAGAGGATTAAGTCTTGCTAGTTGGTAACATGTGAAGGTAGCATGTATTATGCAGCTTCCATGATAGGTTTATTGATTATTCCAGAGAGAAGACCAAGAACACCCTCTGCGTACAAATTATCATTGTGGGTACTCAGGGCGTGATTGTGTGTTACCAGACCAGAGAAACAGTGAGGAGACAGCAATTTAGGCCAGAGTGAAACTGCATTCGGGGTCTCTACTGCCAGCATTGGGCGCAGAGGTTCCACTAAGCACCAGGAGACGTCCTGCATCACATGCAGAAGAAGGAAGCTGGAGAGGGAGGGTTTCACACCAACTTTTGTGGTTTCTTCCCTGTCTTAACAGTATATGACCCGATGAGACCCTGCACACAGCATCTGTACAAGGTTTATGCTCTGGCCTCATGGGACAGTTGGTGGAGGAAGCTTGAGCTCACCTGGTGCTTGCAGGTCCCCTGAATAGGATCACCCAGAGAGATCAACAAGCCTCCTGGAGGGAAGCTAAAGCTTCTTCCATACCCACCTTTCAGGTCTCCCTTCAGGGTCAGAAAGAGAGTCCTTCACTCTAGGATATGGACAGAAAATCAGGGTCTTACTGAGTCTCAGGACACTGTTGAATACATGCTCTGAGCTGGAGTCACTGTAGAAAATTATCCTTGTTCCATACAGGGACCCATCTGAATTTGGAGAAAAGCTAGGTTCTCAGCACCTCCTGTGCGCTGCTGCAGGCTGTGGGTAGGTGTGAAAGCTTCATCAGGCTCCTACAAGGCTTGAGTCCTCTGCATTCAAAAACTCATCCAGCATTGTAAGTTCAGAATGAATGCACACTTTGCAGGATGTAACTGAATCCCTCAACAATTTCAAGTGTGAGGTTCTAGTGTTTTGTGCATCTTAGCTGTGAATGAGTGGAACACAGGCCATATTCTTTCAATCTGAAATGGTGCAGCATTTTGGTAGATGCACAGAGCATGAGCTTCACCATCTGGTTTTGGTGTTGACACCAGGAATGTATGTGTAGCAGGGTTGTGGAGGATTAGAACATGTGACAGGTACATGAATATTGTATACTCTCAATGGTTAATGGTGAAGAATACAGAATAATCTGTGAAAACTACAAAATTCTGCTTTGCTTCATTGTGAATTAGACCCAAATAAAATCAGCACAAACTGTTAGGAAAGATTTAAGAAATGAAATCAAGATTCACATGGAAGTTCAATCCCTGATGGAGTCAGGAACCCAGCCCTGATCTGCAAATCACAGGGCTGTTCCGAGGAACAAGGGTCTTCCTGTAGAGTGTGTGGGACATCATCAACCTGGACAGGTATCTGGAAAACCATCCTAGGTCACTAAGGAGGTTAGAACTAATAGTAGAGGAGCCCACAGCTTATTCTGAATATAAATGTGGGATGGGCAGTGCTCCTCCCTAAGGGTCAACAATGGGTTCTGTTGATATGTGATACAAGTAAATAGAAATCAATACACCCACTTAACATCAAGGACACAGATGGCCAGGAAGAAACTCAGGTGGTTTATGAACCATTCCATATTGTGTTCAGAGAGCAGAAACTTCCTGTGGTGGCTTGATTCTCAATGAGGAAAGATCTGCATGACTCATGTGTAAGGAGTAGCAGTATACTATTTCCTTGGATAAGATTAAGTTCATGAATCTCAGGATCTCACTGTTGAATGCCCCATGTAAAATCTCTCCCAGTTTCCATGTTGGATCAGATATACTTAAGAATTTTCCTGCGTCATGAATATGCAAATAATCAGAAACTGCTGAGGCAAATATGGACGGTCTGTGTACCAGAGTATTCTGCAACTATCTGTGGCTTTTGTAGAGTCCCCCAGAATGCAACTGTACAACATGGACTGGGCCTGGAGAATCCTCTTCTTGGCGACGGCTCTGAAAAGTAAGGTGATCCCAGGTCCTAGCTCTGAGGAAGTGACCAGAGCTATCACTGGGCCCAGCCTCTAACTTCTGTCTTCTCTCCTCAGGTTCCCAGGGCCAGGTGCAGCTGGTCCACTCTGGGGCCGAGCTGAAGAAGCCCGGGACCTCAATGAAGGTCTCCTGCAAGACTTCTGGATACACTTTCACCAGCTACGATATGCACTGGGTGCGACAGAGGCCTGGACAAGGCCTAGAGTGGATTGGGGGGATCTACCCTGGCAATGGCAATACTAATTATGCTCAGAAGTTCCAGGGCAGGGCCACCCTCACGGCTGACAAGTCCTCCAGCACAGCCTACATGGAGCTGAGCAGCTTGAAGTCTGAGGACACGGCCATGTATTACTGTGCAAGAGACACAGTGTGGTAACCACATCCTGCATGTGTGAGAAACTCAGAGGGAAGAGCAGCTGCTTAGATGATGAAATGAGAGAGATGACAAGACTAAAGGTGTGCTAATAAAATTGGTGATGGAACCGAGGAAAGGAAAGATGAAATGGGTTTGCATTCTAATTGAACAGGCTAATTGTAGATTGTTTACTTCAGTTGACCCTTGTTGTGCTCGGTGTCTGATATACTCCAAAGACTTATGCTGTTAAGGTCATGGGATTTTCAGGTGGCTAAAACTACATTTGGTGATTTTCTTACAGTCTAATGCTGAGGAAATGGTTGAGAATTTTACAGCAGCCCTAGTTGAGTAGCTGGCATGCCTTACAATGGGATATGAGGGTCAACACCTCCACTCTTGTTGCTTTTGGTTTTTTATGTCACCAAGAAAAAAATCTCCTACTCTGCCATGACTTTTTCTACCTTCAACTGCCAAATATGAACTGAGACCTCTAAAAACTGTGAGTCAAATAAACCTTTCGTTCTTTCACTTTGTCAGGTGTTTTGCCATACGAATGAGAAATTGAACAGCACAACCCCCATGTAAAATACAAAGAAGAAAGAAATCTCTCTACTAATAAGCCTGAAAGATACAGTTTCTAGAATGCATTTTTGAGGACACAAATAATATTGTCTCAGTTCACAAATTGCATTCACTCCACAATTCTGGAAAAGATTTTCTTATTCCTGTTCATGTGGGGGAGATCACAATTGTCATGTTTTACCAATGGAGTTCATCAATGGATGCAAATTTTTGTAGAATGTATATGTTTGTAAACTGAATTTATTGGAAACAGAAGCATTCATCAATTTTGATGTTACAGAATTGCAAAACAATTGAAGAAATATCTAAGAGAAAAGTTTCACAATCACATGACATTGTTCTCTTTATTTTGTACAATATTGCCAGAATGTTGCTGTCATGTTATCTTAAAAAAACCTTACTAATCAGGAATCTATGTTCACAGTAAATTTGATTACAAATTAGAGAGATTTCCCAGGAATCTGTTTCCCACTTATGTATATAACCTGCCCTACTACCAGCACCTTGTCCTATAATCCCACTTTTTCTGAGTGGTAGGACCCACAGAGAAACGCCACCACATCCCATAGTCACAGCATGGACATTGACTCATTCCCTATACTGTGCATTCTGTGGATTAGGATAAATGTTCAATGACATACTTTCACTGCATGATTCACGCATGTCCAGATTACTCAGGCGGTCACCAGGAGCAACTCTGTAGTGCCTTGGGGAAGTAGGTGGCTATTTAGCCAGGCAAGAGGTGGGGCCCTGGCAGAAGAGTGTGGAAGCTGAGCCCTTGGGAGGAGTCCAGTGGGCCAGGCTGGCTGTTGAGCTCTTTCCTGAGAAATCTCTAGGGGCCCTCACTACACTCTTGGGTAATGTTGATGGTTCAAAAGCTTCCTTTTTGAAGCCTTCTGCAGAGGTCCCATCTGGGCCTACAAGCAGTCTTCATCCTTGGCAGAGAGCTGGAGATGAAGCTGATAGAAGCATCCTCAGAAGGTGAAGAAAAACATGCTCTGACCAGGACTGTGAACACCCCATGTTCTTGCCCACTGCTTTGTTCTCATCAATAAAATATTCCCAAAGAGCTTTCACAGTGGAAGAACGATTTTCTACTTTTATGGGCAGGCAATGTGTTGCATTGTCCGTAAGTCTTTCAGGATTTTTTGGTCCATGTTTGCTTCTTTGCATTTCTAAATGATATGTGTCACACGGTTGTATAAATATGCTTTCCTACAAAGTTATTAAAAATCACTTAAGTGTAAGTAAGCATTCAAATTCATATTCTTATTTCATTTTGAGAAATTATTCTTTGGTTTTGTCTAAAATTTTACTTAAGGGGCTGGGGAGATGGCTCAGTGGAATAAGCGCTTCCCTGGGAAGCTCAAGGTCCTGGGTTCAATCCCTGGTTTTGTCAAAAATTAAACAAAAAGAATCAAATAAATAAAATAAAATTTTACTTAGCCTTCCAGATAGCTCAGCAGATTATACTGGCTGCTTAGGCAGACACAGGGAGCAGCTGTTTGATCCCTCGCCTGTTGTGCCAGACCCGCCCCGGGGTGTGCTAAAAAAGTGATTGAAACTGGGTGTGGTATCACATGTCTGTAATCCCAGTGCTTGGAAGGCTGAAAAACAAGAAGGATCACTATGAGTCCAATCTGTGTAGTAAGACCCTGCCTACCCTGTAATAAATACATGAAAATAGATGAATGAATGAATAAATAAATACACAAATAAATAAATAAAATATTCCTCATTAGTTTCAGAATTTAGATGACAGTGGGTTTCAGATGTGTCCAGTTTTGATCTTAATTTTATAGCTTCCTAGAACTCTGCATTGGACTCTGGTAGCTGAACTTAGCAAAAATTTATTTTGTTCCAGAAAAGTGATTAACAAAGGAGATTATATATTTTTTATCATAAAAATAAAAAATTATGTGATATGACAATGTTATTTCTAAATTTAACAATTTTACTTAAAAGCATTGGGGCTGGGGAGATAGTTCAGTATTATAAGTGCCTGCCTGGCAAGAGGAAAGGCCTGAGTTCAATTCTCAGTTACTAAAGAAAAAAAGCATCAATGGATTTACAATGTTTTCAAGCATCAAGATGACTTTCCTAATTTATATAATACAATTGCATTGAAATAACTCTAATTTAATATTGATACTTAAAGCCAAGTTAGCAGCTGCACATGTAGCTCACCTGTTTATAACTTGCCTTGCAAGCATGAGGCCCTGTGTTTGATTCCTGGTTCAAAAAATAATAAGCCGTATTATGTTAAAAATGATAATCCAGCTGCTCTTGTTGAGGTTGGAGGATAAGACCATGTTGACACATTTAAATGTTTCAGTAATGCAACCCCCAGGTCTGCTTTTTCTTTGAGAATAAATTCAGTAGTTCTCTTCTAAATAAGCACAAAAAAAGTTAATCCTATGCAATCTTCTTTCTTTCTTTCTTTCTTTCTTTCTTTCTTTCTTTCTTTCTTTTCTTCCTTCCTTCCTTCCTTCCTTCCTTCCTTCCTTCCTTCCTTCCTTCCTTCCTTCCTTCCTTCCTTCCTTCTATCCTTCCTTCCTTCTTTTCTTTTTGAACCAGGGATTGAACTCAGGCTCTTGAGCTTGCCAGATAAGCACTTATTCTATTGAGCCATTTCCCAGGTCCCTTACACAATCTTATTAATCATTTCAAAATTACTGAAAAGGTATACAATCTTATCATGAATAGAAAATAAAAGAAAAAGAAAAACCTTCAGCAATGATAATTTCCAGAGACTCAAAGTTTAGTAGCATCTGTCAGATACTTGACAACAAATATTGCCTAGAAAATTAGGTTGCATTTACAGAATAACAATTATATTACAATACATATGTTACATTTGCAAAATAAAATACTGATAAATATGCACAATAAAACAAAATAGAATGATATAAAATAATCACATATTTTACTTTAATAATACTGTTAATAATCATTATGATGCACATTTCAATACCTTCTTGTTTTTGTACTATTAGAATCATTTGGCAAGTGTTATCTTTTTTTTTTGCAGTTTTCCTCTTTTTTGTTTTAAATTAATTTTATTGAGAATGAAATAGCAATAAGACAGCTTCAAAACAAGTTAGTAGGACTTTTTTTTTTTTTTTTTTTTTGCAGAACGGGGAATTGAACTCAGGCCAGGGAAGCGCTTATTGTACTGAGCTATCTCCCCAGCCCTCAAAACAAGTTAGTAGGATAGTTACAATAATCCATACATTACATATTATTGTCTTCATAGCAGTTATGCATAGTACAAGATTCAGACAAGATATCTTCTTCTTCTTCTTTTTTTTTTTTTGTGGAACAGGGGATTGAACTCAGACCCTCGAGCTTGCCAGGGAAGCACTTATTTTATTAAGCCATTTCCTCAGCCCAGACATGATGTCTTGTCCAAACACTATTAGTACAAATCTTTCTTCTCACTGAAGTAAGAGAAAGTAGCTGTATATCTATCCTAACTGGCAGGTATTATCTAAAAGCACCTTTTATGAGCTCTGTGTGTTGGAGTCATAATCCCTGGGATTATCTGCAAGTGTTAATGAGGCACAGAGGGGCCTATTTTGAAGTAGTTCACAGATCTGTGAAATGCAGATGTAAAGTATCTAATGAATGTCTTTTGACAGGAAAAAACACTCTCACTAGAAAGCATACATTAATTTCTTGCCTCTTGTAGTTATTTCCACAGGATTCTCATGATAGCCACAAATTCACATTTAATAATTTCTATTAATGAGTAAAGGAAACATTAAAATTATAACTGTCCTAGTTATATGAAGAAAACACATTTTTTATGTAAAATCAGGTACTGTAGGGTGTGAACCCCAATTGTCTATGTCTAATTTGAGAAATCACTGTAACCTATTATTGTAAAGTAATTCTTTGAACCCCAAAATTCATCCCCACTTTTAATGCAGTTGTGCCTTTTGTATAATCTTGAAATGGCAATATAAGTTAATAAGGAAGACATGCATCTAGACATGTTTTCAAACAAAACCATCAGGGAAGCAAAGACTTCAAGGCAGATGGTCGAAGGAGTCAGGAAAGGCACTCACCTATCCAAATACCAGAAAAAGCCCCACCCTCTCCACAGACGATCTGTGCAGGTGAAGAAGCCCCATCGTCCGAGCCATGACAGGGGATGGATATTGCATCTGCTTTCACAGCCGTGCACAGAGAACTTCCTGTGCAGGGCAAGGACCCTCCTTTTCCTCCTGGCTCTGCTACACAAGCACAGAAGCTCATTCTGGTTCTGAGTAATTTCCAAGGACAATCATTAAACATTTCTCATCACAACATAGCACACCTGCCAGGGCCATGCTGAGAGGTCAATTGAGACTGGGCATAGTGGCGTGCACCTATATTCCCAACTCTTGGGTGGCTGTAAGCAGGTGGATCACTATTGAGTCCGATCTAGTCATCAGACCTTGAACACCATGTCGACCTTTCCTTAAAATACAAAAAAGAAAAAAACAAAAAAAACAAACAAACAACAACAAAAAAGAGCACAAATCCTTTGTGGTCCAGGTTAAATGGTCAAAGACCCCAATATCCATTATTGTCCTGCTGGGCTCTGAAATGGTATGGTCATGATTATGGGACTGTTTCTCACGCCCTTTTGGAAATAACCAACCAAGATATTCATGAAGATTTCCTTAAATAAGATGTAGTCTAACCATTTTGGTGCAGTTCATAACTTATGTGAATCTTGAGTGCATATCTAGTTTCAAAACTGTTACGTGTCATAAACAGTGTCAATGTTATTGACAAAGAATTGATTACTTGTCTCCCAAATTTCTATAGCAGGAAGAAGTGTTCATTAATTATTTCATTAATCTTCATCATGCTGAAATATGAACACAAATTAAGAAATAAAAGCATAAATATGACACAAAGATCTGGAAGTCAGATTCTTTTTTATTTATTTTTTTCATAATTTTATTGAGAAAAAATAGCAATGAGACAGTTTCAAACCAAATTGGTAGGACAATTTCAAAAATTAACACATTGCATACATTCTTCCTAGTGGTTAATTGCTGTACAAGATGCGGACATGATATCCTATTTACAAACACAATTGGAACAAAGCCCTCTATTCAATAAGAGAATGTAACTGCATATCTATCCTAACCACTTTGAATATACAGGTACAAATGGACATTAATCTGTATCCCCTTTTTTTGTTAAGTTCCGTTATTTGAATATTATAGGTGTGTAAATTCAGCAAAATATTCTAAAAGAGTTCAGTAGCCCATAATAGTATTGGGTCTTCCGCTTGACTGGCAATGTCAGAAATTGTTGACCTGAGTCCCCTACAGCTCAACATAACAGCATAGCTTTACTTCTTATATTTCATTTATATACTTTTCTGCTGGATGGTTAAGACCAAGGTAAAGCAGGACCTATGCAACAAGAGTTGTAGCTTTTGGGTCTGATAAGGTCAGTGAAATCCCCTCAGGATTTATCCTGAGATCCTGTACCTCAGATTGTAGAATCTTTGTCAGTGTCAGCCATGTGGATTGGTTACAGTCATTGCTTGGCCAAGGTGCTCTCTGTGAAAGCCTGAGAGAATGTTTTCTCTCCATGTGACTCTCCTTAGGCACACTCTACATCATCGATCACTTTCCTCTTTGGCCCCATAATCAACTTGATCAGAAAATTTGGGACACTACCGAGTTACATGGTGTACAGTACAAGTTCTCACATGTTCTGAGTCTTAACTAACCTTGGAACGCTAGGACCAAAATGTTGGCTTTCCTTGCAGCCTTCCTTTTTCTCTAATTTGGTCTCCAAAATTAGGTTGTTAACCATCCAGAAGACAAGCTTATTGTTGTTACCATGCAACTTAGGTTGTAAAGCTTAACCTCACTATCTTTCTGAATATCAAACATCTTAGTCATAGCATGGAACAGGTATTTTTCATAAAGTATTGATATGTTGAACTTTTAAGTCCCTACAGAATGTGATAAAAATATTTAAAAATTAGAATATATTTTAAAAATAGGCATAAAGAATTATATACTTCTTATGTTTACACATAAGTCCAAAAATCTAACCATATACAACCTTGAACCAGGACAGTCCCACAATATTACTTTTCCTGTACCTTGCTTTCATTCACCACCCCCTTCTTTTTGAACAACCATCTACCGGAGAGACAGCATAGCAGCAACTGGCATGTCATGACAAGCAGCCCATATTCAGAGGGCCAGAATGACAGGCACTCCAAGTATGAAACTATTATTACAGAATACCATCTGCAGTGCAGTTGTTTAGTTCACAGGTATCAGTATATATAGTTAGTCAGGGTGAGAATCTTTCCAATGAACTGCTAGATTCAAAAATCTTCTGGAGATTCTCAGGATCATTGCCTTGCCCATCTTCTACATATAACTGGATGGCTTGACATTGTCATGTTTCCTATCTCTTCTCCTTTCCCTCACTTGATTAGTTAAATCCTTGAGATCCTGCTTTCCTTTTACTCATATCATACCTTTTTATTTGTATTTCTTCTTTTGAGTTCTTATACTAGGGAAAATATATGATATTTACATATGTGTGTCTGGTTTATTTCACTTATGAGTATATGCTCAAGTGGCATCCACTTCAATATAAAGGCTTCGAGTTTATCATTCTTAATAGCTGAATAATACTCCCTTGTGTAAAAATACCACATCTTCTTCAACCATTCCTCAGGTGATGTGCATCTTGGTTGTTTCCAAGATTTGGCTATCACAAATTGTGCTGCTATAAACATAGGCACACATATATCCCTATGGTATGTTGTTTTCAGATCATCCGGTAAAATTCCTAGTAGAGGAAAATCTGGTTTAAATGGGATTCCCAGTCCAATTTTTATAAGGAGTTTCAACACTGATTTCCATAATGGTCGCAGCAGTCCAAATTCCCACCAGTAGTTGAGAAGTGTTCCTTTTTCTCCACAGCCTCTTCAACATTTGTTGTTGGGTGAATTGTTTATGATAGCCATTCTTTCTGGGGTGAGATGATATCTCAATGTTGTTTTAATTTTCATTTTGTGGATGGCTAGTGATTTGGAGCATTTCTTTATATATTTATTCGCTTCTTTAATTTCATCCTCTGAGAAGTGTGTGTTCATCTTGGATGCTCATTTCTGAATTGGTTCTTTAAGTTTTTGGGCCCTAGTTTTTTTTTTTTTTATTTCTTTAGAAATTCTAGAGAGCAGACCTTTTTCTGAGTACCTATTTGTCATGATTTTTTCCTAATTTGTGGGCTGCCTTTTCACTTTGTTGGCAATTTCTTTTGACATGAAAAAACTCAGTAAGAGTAGGTACCAGTTGTTAATTCTTTCAACTGTTTCCCGTGTGATTTGATTTCTGTTCATGAAGTCTTTGCCTACCCCTATGTCCTCAAGAGTTCCTCTTACTTTCTCTTCCAGGACATTTGGTGTCTCTGCTTTAATGTTTAGATCTTTAATCCATTTTGACTTTAGTCTAGTGCATGGTGATAGACCCAGGTCAAGTTTGAGTTTTCACCATGTAGAGAGCCAGTTTTTCCAGCACCATTTGTTAAAGAGGCTATCTTTCTTCCAGTGAGTATGTTTGGCCCCTTTGTCAAAGATAAGGTGGCTGAGTGTGTTCATAGAGCCTTCAGCATCTTCTAATCTATTCCATTGATCCTCAGGTCTATTTTGTTGCCAGTACCACTATGATTTTATCACAGTAAGCTTGTAGTATAATTTCAAGTTAAGAATTGTAATGCTTCCTGCCTTGTCTTTAGTGCTCAGGATTGCCTTTGTTATTCTAAGTCTTTTCTGGTTCCAGATAAATTTTAGGAATGATTTCTCGAGCTCTGTTATGTATGTCGGCAGTAGTCTGATAGGGATTGCATTAAATCTGTAGAGCAATTTTGGGAGTATGGCCATCTTCACAATGTTGGTTCTTCCTATCCAGGAGCATGGAATATTTTTGCATTTTCTGAAATCCTCTACGATCTCTTTTGTAAGAGTACTGTAATTTTCCTTGAAAAGATCTTTGA
>NW_004524860.1:305220-306940 GCF_000260255.1 Octodon degus
TGCATCAATGGAGATGATCATGTGGTTTTTAGTTTTCTCTCTATTGATATAGTGTATTACATTGATAGATTTTCGAATATTGAACCATCCTTGTATCTCGGATGAATCCTACCTTGTCATAGTGTATTATCTTCTTGATGATTTGCTGTATTCTATTTGCTAGGATTTTATTGAGGATTTTGGCATCTATGTTCATGAAGGAGATTGGCCTGTAGTTCTCTTTCTTATTTGACTCTTTCCCTTGTTTTTGTAGCAGTATAATACTTGCCTCCAGGAATGATTTTGGGTAGATTCCTTCCTTTTCAATTTCATGGAAGAGTTTGAGGAGTATAGGGACTATATCTTCTGTAAATTTCTTGTAGAATTCAGCTGTGAATCCATTGGGACCTGGAGTTTTCTTTGTCGGTAGCTTTTTTATTACATCTCATACTTCATTGGCTGTTATTGGGCTATTGAGAGTGGTTATATCTTGCCAATTCAGTTGTGTTAATTTGTACCTTTTCAGTAATCTGTCCATTTTTTCTGTGTCTTCTATTCTGTGAGAGTAAAGATTCTCATAGTAGCTATTTATAACCTTCTGAATTTCCACTGGGTCTGTGGTAATTACACCCTTTTCATTCCTTATTGCTTGTATTTGAATTTTTTTCTTTCCTCTGTTTGATGAGGTTAGCTAGGGTCTTATCAATTTTATTTAATCTTTGAAAGAACGAGCTTTTTGCTTTTTTAATTCTTTGAATTATTTTCTTCATATCAATTGAATTAATTACTGCTCTAATCTTTATGGTTTCGTCCTGTCTTTCGGCTCTATGTTTGGTTTGCTCTTCCTTTTCTAGTTGATGAAGTTGCAGCATGAGGGTATTTATTTGTTCCCTTTCTTCTTTCTTAATGTGCAAGTTCACAGCTATGAATTTCCCGCTGAGAACTGCTTTCATCATATCCCATAAATTCCAATATGTTGTGCTTGAATTTTTATTGAATTGTAGACATTGTTCAATTTCTTGTTTAATTTCATCTGTGACCCATTGGTTGCTGTGTAGGGTGTCATTTAATTTTCATGTATTTAAGGTTTTTTTTCTGATTTATTTTGTCCTTTTTCCAGTTTCATTGCACTGTGTTCAGATAATGTGCATGGATAATTTCTGTTTTCTTACATATTCTTAATTACGTATTATATCGTGAGTGTCAGATAGTGTCATGCCTCCAGTTTTGATCTTTTTGCCCAAAATTGGTTTCCATATAAATTTTAGGATAGTTTACGTCAAATATTTAGCATACGAATTTGGCATTTTTATTGTGGTTGCACATTACAGTTTTCAGAGTATGATCTATTTTGATAATATTGTTTCTGCCTATGTGTGAGCTGGTGACATTATTTAATTTTCTGATGAACACTTCGAATTCCATTTTAGAGTAGTATAGATTTCTTTGCAGAGGTCTTTTATTTTCTGGGTTATAGTAGTTCCATGACATTATAATTTTCTTTACGTTAGCATGAATATTAATATTTTTACAATTTTTCTTCATTGAGTTCATTATTATTGTTTTTTGTGGTGTAATTACATTTTTTCATTGAATTTTTTTATTGGTACATTTTATATATACATAGTGATAGCATTCATCGTAGGGGAATTGTACCTTGCTTCAAACAATAGTTTCAAGCATTTTTTTAAAGATTTAAAATTTCTGAATTTAGTTCAACTTATAATACCACATTTCCAAG
>NW_004524860.1:308421-308932 GCF_000260255.1 Octodon degus
TTTCCTTTGTTCTTTTGCCTTTCTTTAGTTTCCCTTGATTGTTTTTGATATTCTGGGTCTCTTCTGGTTCCAAATGAATCAAAGCAAAATTTTCTATAGCTCTGTGAGGCATACTATTGTTATTTTATTTGGGATTGCATTGAATCTAAGTAAAAACTTACGGAGCATGACTATCTTCACAATGTTGTTACTCCCTACCGAGGAGCATGGTATATACTTCCGTTTTTTCAAATCCTCTTCATTCACTTTGGTTAGAGTACCATAATTTTCACCATATAAATCTTTTATGTCCTTTGTGAAATTGATTCCTAAATATTTCAGTTTTTTGGACATTATTGTGAAATTCATGGTTTCCCTAATTTCTTTCTCAGTGTTTTCATTCTTTGTGTACAAAAATGTTACTGCTTTTTGGGTGTGGATTTCATATCCTGTTACACTGCTGAATTTGGTAATTAAATCTACAAGAAACTTTTTTTTTTCAAAGTTTTATTGACAAACAGATAGCAATGAG
>NW_004524860.1:315676-330089 GCF_000260255.1 Octodon degus
GAGTGGGTCCGGCCCACGCTGCGCCTGGGCTGGGACTGGTCCCGCTGGCGCAGGGTTGCAGGAAACTCTCCGCACACTCACCGGACCTGGGCTAGGACTCTACAAGAAACTTGGTGGAGTTTTTTCTATCCATTATTTTACTTTATTTATTTATTTATTTATTTATTTATTTTTGTATTTTAGGGAAGTGCCTACAGGGTGTTCAGGGTCTCACTATTAGATCAGACCCATAGTGATCTGCCTGTTTACAGCTTCCCAAAAGCTGGGATTACAGGCGTGTGTCACCAAGCACATTCTCAATTGGCATCTGAGTGAAACTTAGGGGCAGGGCTGCCATTACACCACCAAGAATAAAACCCCCAGTCCCTACTCCTGCCTGCAAGTGCTTTAATCAGCTGAGTTATTTGGCTGGCCCTTGAAAGTAGGATATATTCATTGAGAGACATAAAGCTTTCATATAAGAGAAATAAAAGGAGTCCTTGACAGTTGAGCCCATCAAACTGTTATTGTAACTAAATTATACTATATTCGTCAGACTGATTACTGAACATTTGCACCTTTGAGCCCACAGAGCTCTCCATATAGCAGGAGGCCATCCAAACAGGGCCTCCCTGTGATGAAGTAAAGCAGCCCTGCCCTGATCCTGCTGCTCTGCAGAGGCGCCCAGCCCTGGATGCCCAGGTGTTAATAATTCTTGGTCATAGCTGAACATGGACAGCTCACCATGGATCTTGGCCTGAGCTGAATTTTCCTTGTTGCTCTTTTCAAAGGTGATTTGTGCATAACAAGAGATACTGAGTGTGTGAGAAAACTTGAGTAGGACAAAGACAGGACATGTGTGACAGTTTCCTGAGCAGGATGTTGCTCAGGTCTCCAGGCTGATGTGCAGCTGCTGGAGTCTGCTGGAGGCTTGGTAGAGCATGGAGGATCCTTGAGACTGTCCTGTACAGTATCTGGATCCATATTCATTGTGCCTGGATTCACTGGGTCTTCCAGGCTGCAAGAAAGGGTCTGGAGTGGGTTGCTCGGGTTAGAAGCAAAGCTAGTGTTTACACAGCTGAATATGCTGCATCTGTGAAAGGAAGACTCATCATCTCCAGAGATGATTCACAGAGCATGGCCTATCTGCAAATGAACACCCTGAGAGTTGAGAGCACAGGCATGTATTATTTTACTGGGGATACAGTAAGGGGATGTGGTTATAAAGCCACCCAAACCTCCTTGCTGTGAGACTCAGGACAAGCAGGGGTGTGTTTCACAAACAGACTTGCGAATCTGCCCCAGGAGTAGAGTCAGAGGGAAACAAGGCTGGTTTCATGGCAGAGTCTGAGGCTTCTTCTCCTTTTAACACCTTCCCCAAGGAGAATTCTAACTGCTTTATTCTGCTCCTACCACTGATCTGGGAAACTGTCACTGCAAGAAGGAACATTCTCATCTGGGTTTAAGTTTATATGCCATTTATGGGGGCAGAATTGTGTCCTATTGTCCTCAGGATCAGAACCTGGGTAATCACAGTGGACCTTGTCTCTGGGACTTATCCAAATTAAATTCAAGGAGAAAAACCTCAGTGTGATTCTGTGATCAGACATATTTGAGGATTCAAAGGAGATAAAATGAGACACCTAGGCCGGGATGATTTTCTCTAATGTGTAGGATGTTTTGCACTCATTTCTTTATCCCAGAAAAATATTATTGGCTAAATGACATTCACATTTGTCCCAAATCTGTTATCCTATAATTTTGTTGGACAGTTTCCTCCTTATCTCATTTTTCCTGAAAATGAAGGCTATGTCTTTCTTATCACTGAGCTCATTAACTTGACCTGGAAATTTGTGGCTCAGTCTGTGACCCTTGTAGGATCTTGACTAGCACTGAGTGACTTTCTCAGTATTCATGGGCAGGACTGTCCCTCTGTCCTCAGTACATATATTCATTTGGTAAAATAAACACAGATCATACACAAAGGAGGAAATCACTGTGCTTTCCAATTAAGAAATGGATGATGTATTGCTCTTGTTCTGTTGAGGCTCACAGCATATCCTTCCTCACTTGAGGTCCTGGGAAAGTTGTTCATGGGTGCCTGTGTATCTTCAGAACTCTTAACTCTGTTGTCTGTGGGTCTGGTCATACATGGAAAGTTCATAGTGCAAGTGTCAGGAGAGTCAGACTGGAATTCTTGAAAGGAAATAGAAGCTCTCTATAGCATAAGCTTCCTTCTCCTCCAAAGTTTTCTGCTTTAAAGTCAGAAGAAGACACAAATGAACGGAAATGTACTGTTCCTAAAAAGAAGAAAGGTCATGGGAAAATAAGTCCAACAGCTAAGGTCACAGAGACAGTAAATCACAATAACTTCAACAAGAGAGCACAGAATGCCCTGTGGTCATGCACCACATTGGGATGAGAATCTATTCACACTGAAGCAGCTATAGAAACCAGGACCAACTCAGAAGAGAAAGAAGTCAAACCAGAAAGTATAGGGGACAGAGGAATGACGCTGCAACTCTGTGCAGCCATTCACTCAACCATCTTCCATACACTGCTCAGGAACTCTATGGGTTCAGATTCACATTCCCTTGAGGTCCTTCACAAGGTTGCCTTATACTGGGTCTTGGGTCATGTGTCTGTTCTTTGGTCGGGAGTACCCCAGGGAAATCAAAATGACTAGAGCCTCTGGAATTTTGGGAAGTTACTGGTTATCTTTGAAAGATTTACCCCAAGAAAACCCTCCATCCTCTGGTCATCCTGTAGAATGGGAGGCCCAGTAAGAAAGATCCATCTTCAAGGACATTGTGAGAAGATGAGGGTAGTTCAGAAGGCACTCTGAGACCAGTAAATTTATTTTCCCCTGGGAGTAGACACACTAGGAAATGCATTGCCCTCTGGAGAAGAAAATGTGTACAAAGTGGGAGGGAAGCTGGCAGTGCAGGCCTCATGCTGCACATCTGCAGCCCAGGAGCAGGTGGACTCCTGAGGCCCTATTCTCCTGGGTCTGAATCTTCCCCTTTGAAAATTTGTGAAGTAGCATTGGATGTTTATAAAGGCTGCACATATTTGAAAGCTGTTCTGTGTGATGGGGTATGTTTACCTAATTAAAAAATGCAGGGAAAGTCTCTTGTAGTATTCCCAGTACAAGGAATATGAAAGTAGTAAGACTAAGGTCCTCAGCATGGAATTTTTTTTAACTCAAATGATGCGGTATGTTGGAAAACTTGTCCAACTGTGTCAGTATAGAATTTTTCTTTCTTGTATTATTGTTGATGTGATGGTTGAGATGATCACAGTGGCATTGGGTAAGAGCAAGTGGCAGAGGAATGGTCTATATCAGTGGTGGTGAACCTATGGCACCTGCTGCAGGGCAGGATTTACTGAGCACTGGAATCTATAAAAGGTTTGTCTTCACTGGTCTATGTGGGTGAACTCAATGAAGGCATTTGAAGAACTATAAATATCAACTGACATTTTATGAAACTGTAAAATTATGTTATATGATCTTAAGAATAAGACATAAATGTAAAAAGTCTTGTGAAAGGTTCTGGTAACTGAATCATTAAAATCCCATGCAAGCCCTATTTGAATGGCATCAGCTGTGCATTGATATACCGCACATTACATCGCTAGTCCAAGGACCAAGTTTCTTCCTGTGGAACATGCGAGACCTCAAAAATGCAGACAGACAGGTGCTGGAGAACCCATTCAGGGAGGCTTGGCCAATATCTCAGAGGTCTCCTGGTCTTCCTCTGTTCTCCCATAGGATGAGTAGAGTGCCTCTCTCAGAGTCAGCAATGAAATTCCTTGGTACTGGAAGGAAGGAGCCTTGGGTGAGTGTACCTTATCACAGGCAATGATGCCTCAGAAGAGGCGCAGGAGCATTGCAGCCATTGGGTTTGTTCTGCTGACCTTGTTCTGTGCAGTCTTAATGGTCAGTGGAGTGAGTTAGGTCTGCACAGTGCCCAGAAGAGCCAGGGCAGGGGACGCATTTGCTTAGTGAGTTAAGTAAACTGGCCCCAGAATCCGACTGCAGCACGGCCCATGTGTTTTGTATCACTCCCGTCGCAGGGTGTCTCAGATCTTGAGCTAAGGAGGTCCCTGTCTAATGAGTATGCAAATAACCTCATTTGTGAAGTTTTCCTTCACAAATTCAAATAGGACTTTTTCCCAGATCATCCCACACCAACCACACTCTGGAAAATCAAGTAGACTGCAGCTGCCATACAGGACTGGACCTGAAGAATCCTCTTCTTAGTGGCAGCTGCCACAGGTAAGAAGATGCCCACTCTCAGGCTCAGTG
The DNA here is from genome assembly GCF_000260255.1 of Octodon degus. Taxonomy (NCBI): domain Eukaryota; kingdom Metazoa; phylum Chordata; class Mammalia; order Rodentia; family Octodontidae; genus Octodon; species Octodon degus. Next base: position 319,965 of record NW_004524860.1, read on the forward strand.
GAGACCAGAGCTTGTCAGTGCCTTCATTGCTATCTCCTCTTTACAGGGGAACACTGCCAGGTGCAGTTGGTGCAGTCTGAGCCTGAGCTGAGGAGGCCTGCTGCCTCAGTGAAGGTCTCCTGCAAGGCTTATGGCTACAATTTCACCAGTTTCTTGATCAGCTTGGTTCTACAGAGCCCTTGACAGAGTCTGGCGTGGGTTGCACAGATCTATCCTGACAATGGCTACACTAATTATGCTCTGAAGTTCCAGAGCTGTGTCAACTTCAACACTGACAAGGCCCCCAGCATAGCCTACGTGGACCTGAGAAGTTTGAAATTTGAGGACACATCTGTATGTTACTGTGGAGATACAGTGTGGCGACCCACATTCTGAATGTATCAGAAGCCCAGCGGGAGGAGTAGGTGCCTAGATAAAGATGACAGAGGTGATGCGGCTGAAGATGTCCTTAGAAAATTGGTGAAGTAATTGTGGACAGGAAACATTAAAAAATGGCTCCGCATCCCAATGGAATGGGACACCTGTGTGTTATTCCCTACAGCCACCTTTTGTTAGGGTTGGTGTCTGATTTCTCCCCAAAACCTCATGCTGCTGTGGGGCATGCACTTTGTGAAGCAGCTGAATCTAGAGTTTGTGATTTGCTTGTGAAATGCATTCTGGATTCTACACAAGCCTAGTGTGCATCGCTGGACGATCATATAAGGGAAAATGAGGGTGCCTGAGACTCTTTTTTGGATTTTGGTATCTCTCCTACCAGGAACTGGTGTCCTCTGCCATGTACTATGCAGCTTGGAGCCAGCCAACTATGAGCTAATACCTCTACCAACTGTGAGCTAAATAAAGCTTTCCTTCCTAACATTGGTTGTCAGTTATTTTGTCCTCACAATGAGAAAATAACTAACATGCTGTGCATGGAAAATGCAGGGAATGAACAAATCTCTTGCTAGGATAGTGGACTCAGTAAATCCCAGAGCATATTTGTGAGGACTTTAGTTCATGAACGTCATTTGTTCCACTGTTCTGGGAAAGATGTTCTTATTCCTGTTCATGTGGGGATGATGAACATTGTCCTCCTTCACCCAACATAGAGTTCATAAATGGAAGCAACATTTTGTAGAATACTTCTGTTTGCAAACTGAACTGATCACAAATAGAAAGATTTATGAATAGAGATATTTATTAGATTTCAAGATAGTTGGAGAAATATCTAAGTACAAGTTTTCACAATCACATGACACCATTCTCTTTAAACTCTACAGCTGGTCTGAATGTTGCTGCCATTTCCATTTATTAGAATTTACTAATTGAGCACTTTTATATTCACTGTAAAGTTTATGAGAAAGTAGAGATATTTCCTAGGATGCTCATTGCCCCTTATATGGCAACCTACTTCTCATCAAGCCCCCTGTCCTGCAATCCCTCTTTGTCCCATTTATTCATCCCAAATTGGGACATCACTATCTCCCAAAGCCGTAGTGCTAACCTGTGCTCTTTCCTTTGGCTATGCATTCTGAGTTTTGGATAAATATTTAACGATATGCTTTTACCACCTGTATCATGTGTGTTCAAATTAGTCAGGTGATCACTAGGAGCAGCCATGTAGCGCTTTGGGGTAGTAGGTGGCCTCCTGGACAGGCAAGGGTTGAATGCCCTGTAGAAGCATGTGTAAGCAGAGCATCTATGAGGAGCCCACTGGGCCAGGCTGGTGGTTGAGCTCTCTCCTGAGAAACTTTCTGGAGTCTGTACTACATGATTGGCTTGTGCTGATGGTTCAAATTTTAGAAGGCTTCTGCAAATGTCCCTCCTGTGCCTAAAAGCAGTCTTCATCTCTGCTGGAGAGTTGGAGGAGCTGAAGCTGATGGAAGCATTCTCAGAAAGTGCACAAGGATATCATACTCACATCAATTTATTGAGTACTTCACAATCTTCTTTCCTTTGTGTCTTCACACCCATAAGAAATTCTCAAAGAGCTTTCAGAGTGGAGGGAACATTTTTCTTTCTCTTTGGCAGGGAAAAAGCATCACATTTCTCTTGCATCCTCAAGAATGATTTTTGGACCAGGTTTTCTTCTTATCACTCCTAATGATGTCTATGACATAGTTGTATAAATATGCATTTTCCTACAAATGCATTAAAATTATTGAGCTGTAAACAAATATTGAAATATTTATTATATTTACTTTCATGAATTTTTTATTTCCTTTTATGTGAAATTTCTTGAGTAACTTTAAAGTTTATATGTCAATATGTTTCAGCCCTGGGTAGTTTGGGTGTTTATTTCCCAGCTTGCTACACATCCACACTGTGGTCTGCTGGCTCAGCTTAGCATTCATTTCTTTCGTTTGTAAAAAGTTACTAGTGGGAGATTATGCACTTTTCATCACCAAAAGAGATTATGCACATTTCATCATCAAAAATGATAATTATATGAAATGAACTATTTGGTTTTTCTAAATTTAGCCATTTTATTTAAAAGCATCAATGTATTTAAAATGGTTTCAAGTTGTGTCCTCTGCCTGCTGTAGTACCATCGCATTTGAATAAAAATACTTAAATATTGACACTTTTAGCAGTATTAGCAGCTGACGATGTAGCACAGCTCAGTGGTGCAGCACCTCTCTGGAAAGCACAAGGACCTGAGTTTGATGTCCACTACCAAAATGAGAGAAAATGACATATTATATTATATATTACAAATGTCCCAATATTAGTAATCAATTCAAAATTAAAATAAAGAAGTTCTCATTTTGTTACAGTAGCTTTGTACTATAATTTCTAATCAGGGATTGCGATGCCTCCTGCCTTTCTTTTGATCTTAATGATTGTGTTTGCTATTGTGCGTTTCTTTCCATTCCAGAAGAATTTTAGGAGTTTTTGTTTCTAGACCTGTGAGTTATTCTCATGTATTTTAATAGGGATTGGATTTAATCTATATAATAATTTTGGGAGTGTGTATATTTTCACAATGTTGATTATTTGTATTGAAGAGCATGTCATATCTTTCTATTTTCTGAAATCTTCTTCGATGTCTTTTTCAACATACAATTTCCATTGTACAAATGTTTTACTTCCTTTGTGTCATTGATTCCTAAGTATTGCATTTTTGTGTTATTGTGAAAAGAGTTATGTTCCTAATTTCTCTCAGTCTTCATTATGTGTGTACAGAAATGCTGCAGATTATGAGTGTTGACTTTTTATTATGCTACTCTACTGAATTGGGATATTAAATCTACGAGTCTCTTGGCAGAATTTTTGCAGCTTTATACTCACAATATGGCGTTATCTGCTAATAATAATTTCACATCTTCCTTTCCAATCATTATTTGTTTCATTTCTCCCTCTTGTCTCATTATTCTGGTTAATGCTTCCAGAACTGTACTGAACAGGAGTGGTCATAGTGGAGATCCTTATCTTGTTCCTAATTTTAAAGTGAAGGCTTTTAATTTTTGTCCATTTATTATAATGTTGGCTGTTGGTTTGTTGTAGATGGCTTTTATCAGGCTGAGGTAATGTCCAGCTATTCTAAATTTTTTAAGTTCTTTTTTTCTCATGAGTAGGTGTTGTTACTGCAAAGGTTTGTGAAAATCATTCTCTGCATCTATTGAGATGGTTGTATGATTTTTGTCTTTTGTTTTGTTAAAATGATGTATTACATTTGTGGATTTGTATATATTGAATCACCCTGACACTTCTTGTATGAATCTCACTTGGTTGTGACATATAATTTTTTTGATGATTTGTTGCATTCTGCTTGCTAGTTTTTTTATTGAGGATGTTCACTTTATGTTCGTGAGTGTAATTGGCCCATAGTTTTTTTTTGGTTGGGTCTGTCTGTTTTTGATATGAGAGTAATACTTCCCTCCAGGAATAAGTTTGTAAGAATATATTCCCTTTTGATTTTATTGATGAGTTTGGGATGAGGTAGAGTTGGTATTAATTCTTCCAAAGTCAAGGTCTAATGTTCTAAGTCTTAGCCCTCTTATTAATGTGTGAGAAATATGTGAGAAGATATCAGTGTAAACATAGACCCAACCCTCCTATAGTGACACACAGGAAAAGCAGTGGGGGTCACAGGACAGAATGATTGGAGAGTTCTGGAAATCGCAAGTGAAAATTGAGGACCATTAGAGGCTGGCTTGCTGTCAGTGTCTTAACTAACTTTTCTCTCTCTCTTACATTCAGATCCACATCTTAATTCATCAGTATATTTCCTCAGAAAAACAAAATGGGTTACTGAGGAGAAGTTGCTTGAGTCATGTCTAGAATTGGAGCAGGAAGACTGGGAAGTGCCAGAGTGAGGAAGTTCTCACACTGCATAGTGGGGGTGCAGGAACCTGCCCAGCAGGGAGCGTGTGGGAGGCACCGCCCTCAGCAGTGACGGACTGGGCACATCAGAGTGCTCAACTGATAGACTGTGGGTCCACCAATGGGAGAACAGAACAAAAAGAACAAGGCTGGAGTAACTGAAGCAGAGAAATATGTAAAAAGGCACTGGATTCCATTACCAACTATTAAGTAATGAAACATGAGTTCACAGACGTGTAAATAGCAAATAGACAAATAAAAGAAACACAGTGAGTGTGAGTCTGGAGCCTCCTGTCAAATGATGATTACTTACTTTATGGGCCTATGCCACTGTTTCTCTTTTCATCCATTCATCCATCCATACACATATACATACATGCATATGTACATGCGTACGTACACACACACACACACATACATACATACATACAAGACTTCAGTATTCATCTGTTTTGTATAGCTTTAACTCATTCATCAATGATTAACACTGACACATCAGGGGTCCTCCACTGTACAGTGTACACTCAGAGTTTCCTGTAATATGTTGGAGATATCTAAGTGCCAGGAACCTGATGCCTTCACATGCACAGAAATGATATGGACATGGAAGGCTGATTATCCGGTTTCATTTGTGCACATTGCATGCTTGTCATGAAGTACCAGAATGAACTCTTTTAATATGCACAATTATCACATGCTAAGAAAATAAGTTATTTAGTGTTGCTACTGCAATCCAAATATCATGAATTTTGTGATCAGAGTGCAAATAGTGGAGCCCCCATTGTTGGGTTTACAAAGAACTGGCTGGGACCTGGGGGCTAATCTGCATCACCATGAGCTTCTGTGATCTGAGGCATTCCCAGACATCTGAATAAAGGAGATATTTTCTAAGACAAGATTAGTTACTCCACTGTGTCCACCATTTCTGTTATTATGACTAGCACCAGTTGATGATGAGGTCCCCAAGACCTGCATCCTGGGAGGTTGGCCAGTGTACAGCACAGAAAGGCTTCAGGGGAAGTTTTCTGTGAGTCAGCTGGGCCTTGGAGTGCACCTCAGCTAGTACAGTCCAATGAGGAACAGATGGAAATCAGATGTGAAGCCCTCTGTCTTCTCAGGCATGGCTGGGCTTGAGAATAAAGTCAGTTATCTGTGAACTGTCCTTGAGGCAGGACACACATGTGGAGACACTGAGGAACAGGCAGCCGTGCCAATAGGAAATGAAATTAAGCAGTCTACTGAACCTCTCTTATGGTAATGTAGTTTTTTCTCTTTCTCTCTGTCATGAAAAGGACAGGAAGTAACATGCGGGAATAGCCACTCTCTATCCCCAGGCACACAGTAGCATCACAGAAGGTGAATCATCTGCCCTGCTCTACTTCCATCCTCCAGGACAGGAAGACCAGGGACAACCCTGTCTGCAGCAAAGGGAGCATGTCTGACTTGACTTTTTGCAAGCACAGGCATAGCCCGAAGCCTTGCATCTGACAGCCTGGTCCTAAGTGGCTAGGATCCCCCAAAGGTGCAGATGTGGAAGCATAAGAGGCCCAGGTGCTGTCCATCACAGCCTGGCTCCCTGTGTGTTCTCAGCTCTGAGTCCTCCCATCAGGGTCAGGACCTGGGGAGGAAATGCAAATCTCTTTGTGCTCCTCAGCTGCTGGGTTGAAAAGCCCAGCAGGGCCCAGCTCTGGACTCCTGTGTCACCATGTACAGGCTCTTTTCCCTTCTGCTGCTGGTGCTGACAGTCCCTCCATGTGAGTGTCTGGGCCTTGTGAGGTCCTTGTGAGACAGGGCCTCAGGGATCCAAAGGCTCCTGTCTTCTCCGGAACTAATTTAAATTTCTTCTGTGTTTCTCCACAGGGGTCATGTCCCAGATTACCCTGAAGGAATCTGGCCCTGGAATTCTGCGACCAACTGAGACTCTCAGGCTGACCTGCTCATTCTCTGGCTTCTCACTGAGCATATATGGTATAGGTGTAAACTGGATCTGTCAGCCCCCAGGGAAGGGCCTGGAGTGGCTGGCAATCATTTATTGGGATGATGATAAGCGCTATAACCAAGCCCTGAAGAACCGGCTCTCCATCTCCAAGGACACCTCCAACAACCAGGTGTTCCTCACGATGAGCAGTGTGGACCCTGCAGACACAGCCACGTATTTCTGTGCAAGAAAACACAGAGGCTCAGCCTCAGTATCCTCCTGTACAAGATCTCTCTTTAATACCCTCCCTAGTCTGTAAATCAGGAAGTATGCAGAGTGTCCCCATCCTGTCAGCCTCTAGGGATCACCGCCTCCTCAGAGCATGGGACCTTGTCTTCCTGTTACATTTTATACTCTATATAACTTGAAATTCTTAGCTGCTCATGCAAAGGAAATGGTATTTTCTATTTGCAAAATGCATCATTACAGTTGGATGCAACCTGAGCTATAAGGGGTTGCCAATAGGATAAAACCTATGTCCATATACGAGCTGGAAGCAGAGTTCAAATTAGCACAACCTAGTACAGTAAAGATTGGGCTTCAGAGTCAGGGAGTTATTTCAGTAGCACAGGTACTTGTGTGGAATCACAACATCCTTAGTTTGATCCCTGATTTAAATAAAATGGACTGCAGGATTTGAAACTAAACAAGAACAGGCTGGAAATCTTCTGCTGTTATATTCCAGTCTTGAAATATCTCCTAAACCTCACGTTTGTCAGACATGGGTGCTGGAGTGGTGACTGGATCGTGTGATCAGCAATGTCTTCAGCAAGTTCACCTTTGATGTGGTCTTAACTAAATGGAATATTAGAAATCTTGCCCTCCTTTGAGAGATCAGGTCATGAGATCTGGCCTTGGGGATTATATCTTATTTTCACCTTTTCTCTCCTACTCATCTTCCAATTTCTCCTCCTCTTCTTTCTCATTCTATCTCCTACACCATCTTTCTTTGCTCTCCTCCCCCTCCTCCTCTTTTTTCTCCTCCTCCTCCTCCTCCTCCTCCCCCTCCTCCTTTCTCCTTCTCTTTCTCTTCCACATAGCTGTGCTCTGCCCCATGATTCCACTCAAAGGCGTTCTGCCTCCATAAAATCTCATAGCTATGGAGACAGCTGAATATGGACTGACCCTCAGAAACTGTGAGTCAACATACATTTTCCCCTTTCATATGGGTCTTCTTGGGTTTGTTTGCTAAGGAAGGTGAGCAATTAAGTACCCATCCAGGATTACAGAAGTACAGACAGCAATATTTTTGTAATTATAAAACAACACTAATCAAATGCCTGTAAATAACACAATTTATGGTATAAGAAGACATATTTCCAGCAATTGTACATGCTTATGTCTTGTAACCTGAGCAGCTCACTTGAAGACAATATGCAGTATAACAACCATTGTTTCTATTATTTTGTTTATTGAAATTCTGTATTGTTTCTAATTTTTTACTATATTTTATTCTCTTTAAAAATAAAATGAAGAAGCAAATGATGATGTACTCATAAAAGCCTGAAAACAGAAATTATGATCCTAATGGCATATATTTCCTTAAATTGCATTAACAATTTGTAAAGTAAAAGCAAATAAATAGATAAGAATGTTGCCTTCCAGCCAGCAGCCATCAGTTCAGCCCTTGACTCTGTGCGTCCCTCCTGTCTGCTGCCACAGCTTCCTCAGCATGACCTGCACTGCCAGACATGACCTAGAGCTGGGGACTTCTCACTCTCGATGTTCGTGGAATTGGTCCTCATGCTTTAGGCACCAGCGACAGTTCAGAGCTTTAATTCTTCTCACCTCCTTCATCTCTCTTCTTGGGGCTCACTGACTCCTATTGTACATCAGCATTATTCCAAAACTCGAGCACTTTGTATGGTCTTCCTATTTAATCTGATCCTCAGGTTTCATCTCTAAGAAGTTCACTAGTCTTTCTTGTGACAGCTGTGTGAAATTATCTGTGATCAGTTTGGCAAGACTGTGTCATTTCTATTGTTTTCATTTTGTTTCTGCAATACCTGTTTTGTTCTTTTATTTTTAAAGTTTTTAGTGCTGGGCCCACCAGATAACTTAGCGGATTAAAGAGCCTACTTGGGCCGAGGGCTGGGACTAAGGTTTGGTCCCTGAGGAGATGTGCTGGTCCTGCCTCCAGGGTGGGCTAAGAAAGCAATTGAGACAGTGTGTGGTGGAGCATGCCTGTAATCTCAGCACTTGGGAGGCTGAAAACTGGAGGATCACTACAAGTCCAAAGTGTGTCGTCAGGTCATGTAGACCCTGTACTAAATATATATATTTTCTAAAAGATTGTAGTACCTAATCATGAGTTAACAAATGCAGATGTAGTAGTAAAGAGCAGTGCTTTTACAGCTTTACTAATCTTCATGGCTGAACTTAGGCTATCTTTACTGTTAAAATTTATTCTTTTTATTTATTTGGTTCCGATTCTCACTACGCTGCTCAGACTCATGGTGATTGTTGTTTTCAGGCTCCTCAGCTCTGAGATTACAGGTGTGCACCACCACACCCAGACTCATGGTTGGTTCCTTGTGCCCAAGGGTTGGGACAGTGTGGCATGTGGTGCCAGGAATCAAACTCCCGTCCCTGTGCTTGCCTAGGCATGTGTTAGCCTGATGAGCTACATCGCTGGTCCTCTTGCTCTAAGTTTTGTTTACCTAGGTTAATATTAACCTATGTGGATATTATGTTTTATCTCCTTTTTTATGTTGTATCTCATATCAATGGTAATGGACCTGGCACATGTAGAACACATGGTCTATCACTGAGAAGGAACATTAAGCCTGAAACTTTCATCATTAAATAATATATAAGAAATGAACATTTTCTTTAGTTTCCCTGTGATATTGTGGTACATTTGTTGTCTCTGTATTGATGAACTCCATGCCCTCATGTATCCATCCTTTGTAGACTTAGTCATGGCTGTGTAGTAAGACACTGCCCACACATTCTTCCCTCCATCTACTAGGGATTATCTTGCACAACATGCTCACTTCTCACCACAGCTCTGCATGAGAGAATACAGGGGATAACACCTTCTGTTCTTGTTCTCAACACTCCAGCTTCTCTATCTTCCACACAAGCCGTTGCCTGTGTCCACCAGTTACTCTCTCTTTTTCTGAGATGAGCTATGATATTAGACACATGGAAATGACCTCCTGTGGGATGTGTCCTGCTGTGCCTGCCTTTGTTTCATTTAACATGAAGACCTCCTAGCCTATGGGACTACATTCTATTGGTATAACAAATATCTGCAATAATTTAATGAAAAAAAGGAGAAGGGTTATTTTATCTCACCCTTTTAGAGCTTCAAGCCCATCTTCATGGGTTGTCAGCATTTCAGCCCTTGGCTTCCCTTTGGTCCTGAATCCCTGTTTGTTTCTCTATATGTGTAACTGTTCCTATTTGGAGAATATGTGACTTTCCCACATTCCTATAGAGCTCACACTGTGTCTGTCCTGCAAAAGCATGGCCCAATGTTCTTCTGCACAATGACAGATCTATGAAATCCAGGTGAAGTACTCTGCAGACATTAATTACATCTTATGATGTCATTAAGTTTTTTGGTGGTGACATTGTGAATATATTAAAATAGATTAGATGGGGGGTGGGAGGAAAAAATAGGTTAGATAGTATAGCCACACAGGGGACCAAATGCCCCCAAAATGATGGAAGAAAGTTGCTCTACACTCAAAAATATCATAACAAAATAACAACAAAATAGAGAGACATATTTTTGCCTGCTGCTGAATTCAAACACATACAATATTTAAATGGCAATGGAATATCCATCTCTGAGAAAACTAAGTAATAAAGGGGATATAAAGGACCATTTTGTA
>NW_004524860.1:330189-354831 GCF_000260255.1 Octodon degus
AAAATAGGATATACAGCTATTTTCTTTTAATTCAATGAGAAGAAAGATTTGTACTAATAGTGTTTATACAAGTTATCATGTCTGCATCTTGTACTAGGAATAACTACTACAAAGACAACAATATGCAATGTATCAATTATTGTAACCGTCCTACCAACCTGTTCTGAAACTTTCTCATTGCTATGTCTTTCTCAGTGAATTTAATATAAAAAATAGGAAGAAACATTTCAAATTCACAAATAAATGATTCAACTTAAGCAGAAATTTGAAAACTTTTTTCAAAACTCAAATTACTGGGAAATAATTTATGCAAGAGACCTTAGAAAAATGATACAAATCAGATACTTCAAAATTAAAATATCAACAACTAAATTTTTTTTAAAGTCCAGAAAAATTTTTAAATTGAAGTTTTAAAACAGTGATAAAGATAAACTAAAGAAAGCAGTTTGTAGCACTGGGATTGGAGACAGGGTTTTGGTCCAGACCCTAAAATAACTGGCAATAAATAGAAAAAATAGCCAAATAGGATTATTTTCAAATGAGAAGCACCTGCACAACAGGAGACAATAACCCACTTAAAGAGATTAATTATAGCACACTTAAAAATATTTCCATTTGACTAAAACTTATGTATACATTGTATAAGAAGCAATGTTTCAACACAAGAATGCATGTATTCTAATATATTAAAAATATCTAAACATCAATTTCTCAGAAGTACACCTATATGATACAGAGGTAATTGAAAAATATATAAATAACACTGAACATCATTGAACTTAATATCAAAGAATGACCATTATCAGAGAGAAAGTGTTTTAACATTTCTCAAAATAAATCTAGGAATGAAAATACCTGGGCATTTGTTCCTGAGAATGTGAATTAGCACACCCAGTATAGAAAACAATATCTGTTTCTCAAAATTTAGAAATAGAAATCCTGCATAATCCAGTAACGTCAGCATAGCAGATGGAAATCATTTCCATCTGTCTGGGAGACACATGAACACTCATGAGTCATGCAGTTTTCACAGTTACCATGACATGAATCAACTACACTGCACATGCAGATGTGGATGGAGGGCTGGCCAGATAGATCAGCAGACTGAAGTGTCTGCTTAGGCAGAGCTTTGGCAAGCCTTCACAGGACTTCTTCTTAGGCAGGGACTGGGGTTTGATCCCAGGCACCACAGACCATGACGGTCCAGCCCCAACTACCACCCTCTTTACCCTGGACACACTGAAAGGGTGATTGAGACTGGGTGTGGTGGTGTGCCGGTGTAATTCCATCACTTGGGAGGCTAAAAAGAGGAGAATCAATATGAGTCCGGTCTATGTAGTGAGACCCTGTAGACACTGTACTGAATTTAAAAAAAAAAGGAAAGATGACGATGACAAAGCAAGGTGTGGTCCATATGCAAACTAAACAGGTCCCATCTATTTAATGAATGACTCATGTAATGATGCACAAAACAGAGAACAATGAAATCGCACAAGTATAACTATTTGCTTTCTTTCAGAGAAAAGGAGGAATATACGTGTTGCAATAGGATTTTTTGATAGTCACACATAAACATAAATATTTCCTAATGCATTGCACATATACAAATAAAACTTCAAGTCAACTGAGTGTCTAAAATCTACAAAGCTATTGACAACTTTCTTATTTGAGACAAGTACCTCTGAGAATAAAAGGATAGCAGAATTTAGGTGCTGCCCTAAACATGTTGGATTATGTGGCCATTTCCTCATTACACTTGCAAATATAAAAGGATTCAAGACTCTCAAGGATCAGCAAAGGAGAAAACACTTAGGTGAAGAACAGCAAAAAAGAATTTATATGTAATATGGACAAAAACAAAACATTGACTTCAGATAGCATCCAGAAAATGATTTGCATAAATGCACATATACCAGAGACATATTTTGGGTGTACATATATATATATATATATATATATACATATACATATATATATATACATATATATATATATACATGTGTATATATATATATGTATATGTATATATATATATTTTTTTTTTCCCTGTTATATCTGAGATGTATGGAATTGTTGCCATACCTGTAAAGTCCTCCTTCATCTGAGAACTCACCTAGCACTCTGACCAGCTTCTCTACAAATCCTGCTCTGGAATGAGATAACCTAAGCCCAGAGCCGTGGAGCACAGGGAGAGCACGTGTTCCTCTGAGGGCTCAGTCAGAATCCTCCCCCAGGGACATCCCCCAAAGAGGGACCTCTTTTCACCTTTGTATGCAGGAGAGCATCCTGCATGGAAATGCTTCATGAGATACTCAGATCTCAGATTAAATCGCATCACACATTTAATTAAATTCACATTCTTCCTCACACTTTAAGGTACTTCTGAGATTTGTAAAGCACATCTGGAAGGTAATAGAAGAATACTTGATTCTTGGTCTTCCGGTGGCAGCTTCCAGGCATAAGTGTCTCAGGCTTCAGAGAGAATGATGTGAAGATGCAGCATTTGAGCACAAAAAACACTGAGACCTCCATCCCCATTGTGCAGGTGCACAGTCCCACATGTAGCTCAAAGAGATGGGACTTGGCTTTTGGCTCAGCTCTGCATATTCTGGCTGCTGCCTCAATAGTGATTATTCTAGAAGCTGAATCCAAAAGTCCCCTACGAGACATTTACTCCTCTATAAGACAACCCACTCTCATTGTGAAAAAATTGCATGAAAGAGAATTTATAGAAAAGTCTATGAATTTATGGGTACATCCCCATTACTTTTCATGAGAATGGTTGGTTTTATGTCAGTACTTAACAGAAAGTATAATTCTATTAAAATGCATAGTATTTCATCAACACTGAAATTATTATATATAAAGAGGATATTTTAGATTGGAAATATGAGTACAGAAGTAGATAATAAAACAGGTTGGGTCAGACTCAAACACAGGCTTGAAGAACACTGCTTGTCTATGCAGTGAATCATTAGAATGGCGCGAAATCATGCCATGTTCACTCATTATAGGAGGAGGTGGGAAAACTTCACTTATCCTAATAATTCTGTGTCTGAATTGCTAATGGAGCTCATTGGCACTGTGAGAAGCACACAGGCCCAAATAAAGGAGATGCTCTTACCACATGGGAGCCCATATCTCATGAGTCTATTGTGCTTCTTCATCTCGGTGCACATCAGAAAAATGGAGCAAATGAGCAAACACATTTTTTATATTCAAAAAATAATTTGGAGAAAACTAATGGATTTCAGTATTCACTACAACTCATGCACATAGTAAGAAATTCTATATTCCTCACAAGGAATATTATGAAAGGTCTCCCAGAACACTGTCCTATGTTCTTCACCCATCTCTAGGTGAGGCTTCCGCAATGTAGCTGGTATAAGCTGCGACCATGCAAACAGGGCCTTGCTGCGCTGGTGAGAACCAGCTCAGCCCTCACCCTTCAGCCCAGGTTTTCACTCTTGATCTCTGTGCTCTCAGTGGAATTTGGACTGAGCTGGGTTTTCATTATTGCTGTATTAAAAGGTGATTAATGGTAAACAAGAGAGTGTGAAGTTGTGGGTGCTCATAAGTGGAATGAACAGGGAGCCTGTGCGACAGTTACCTGAGCAGGATGTCTCTGTGTTTTCAGACGTACTAGGCTGAGGTGAAGCTGTTGGAGTCTGGTGGAGGCCAGGTGCAAACCTGCGGGTCCCGAGTCTCTCCTGCATGGCCTCTGCCTTCATCTTCAGCTGCTAGTGGATGCGTTGGGTCCACCGGGCTCCAGGAAAGGGGCTGGATTTGATCAGGAAATTAACAAAAATGGTGGCGGCACGTACTACCCAGACTCTGTGAAGGGCCAGTTCAACATGTCCGGAGACAATGAGAAGAACACGTTGTATCTGAAAATGAGCTCACTGAAAACCAAGGACAAGGCCGTGTGTTACTGCGGAAGACACATGGTGAAGCGCTGTCGGTGTGAGCCCAGACACAGACCTCCCTGCACGGCCGCTGGAAACCAGCAGGGGGCACTGGAGATGAAGAAAAAGCAAGAGTACATTTTAATGGAGGTTGTTTTCATCTTTGGCTCTGAGACTTCTTTGCAACATAATACTTCCTTCCAAGTACTCTGATTTCACATTTCTGACCTTACCTCTGATATGTCTGTAGATTCACTTGTTTACATAGGCCAACATATTTTCAATCCCTCATCACCTCACTGATTGAAAGTGTCTTTTACTGATCAGTACACTTCCATCAAAAAGTACAAGGATCCATACGTACCATGCTATCATAAAACATCTTCTTAAATTTCCAAAGTAGAAACCACACGATTTAGCCATCACTTGTCATTCTGGCTCTTCCTTCTCTCTCCAGTGAAAATCAGGATAAATGTGTTTCTCTCTTTATGGAGTTTCCATTCCTCAAATTGTTGTATAAGCTTCAAATAATAGGGTCAATGTGTTTATATCCAAAATTTTCTGCTTAGTAAAATAATTTGAATTAAATGGATTTTTACCAAATTGTATTTGGGTTGAGAATTACAGGAGCATCCGGTACTGATGAGGATGAAGAAAAATGAGAGACCTCATCATTGGTCTGTCAATATTGCAATTTAAAGCATGCACATTCTATCTATCTATCTATCTATCTATCTATCTATCTATCTATCTATCTATCTATCTATCATCTATCTGTAATTCAATTTAAGAAATAGCCAAAAAATTATCCCATTATAAACATGAAATAATTGAGATGCCAAAATTCAAATCACGTGACTTCTCTTGTTAAAGAAACAAGTTATTTCAGAAAATGACAAATACAGACAATAGTAAATTAAATACTACATTGTTTTCTATTTTTTTCCTTTTTGTGTTTTAGGGAAGGACATATAGGCTGTTCAGGGTCTCACTATTAGATTGGATCATATATGCCTGTTTATAGCCTCCCAAGGGCTGGGATTACAGGCACGTGTCACCACGCCCTGTCTCAGTTGCCTTCTCAGCGTGCCCCGACAGTGGGACTGGCACTGCAGGCCCGGGGACTGACCCCTGGCTCCTGTGCCTTCTTGAAGGTGCTTTAATCCTCTGAACCATTTGGACAGCCCTCCTAATAAAAATTAAAACCCAAAGATTTTTAAAAATGTACATGAAAATGACAATCAGAAGGACGGAGACACAGACACGGACAGGAGCTAACGAGAGACGCATCAGCCAGCATCGGTGGCAACACTAATTTTCTTTCCTTCACCAAACAGCAGTGCTCAGGAATGCCACACTTGTTGACACTGCAAGAAGGGAGAGTTCCAAGCCTCAGCCTCAGCCTCCCTCGACCTGCAAGGACTACAACAGTAAGCAGTGTGTCTACAGCTTAAGGGAGAACAGTTCCAGGAAATAAATGTGATATCCTCAGGGCATCAAGGCCCATGTAGAAAACACAACTGAGCACGACATTTTAATAATCTTATGTGATTATAAAGCAAACTCCATTAACAGTAAAACTGCATGACATGGGCACACGCGTGAGTCTGAGAAGACAAGAAAGACCCTCAAGTCGTAACACATCCTGAGCTATCATAATTTCTTGACGCTGTCATTATTACCCAGAACTGCTCAGAGTTACTGTGTGTGCTACATTCTGTGAGACCACCATCCCCTGACCTGCTTGTGTAGCAACGTGACCAGCCAACAGTGCCGCCCTCTGGCAAGGAGAATCAGCCCAGCCCTGGTGTCTCAGTTCTATACTGGAGCCCAGACCCAGATGCCCTGGTATTCCTGCTCAGTGGTGTTATCAAACACAGATACACAGAGTTTAGGCTGAGTTTGGATATGTTGTTGAAAGTTTTAATGGTACTTTATGGAAAATGATAGATCTTGAATGTGTGCTTGCACATGAGTAGGATGAACAAGTGACCTCTCTGACAGTTTCCTGAGGAGGATGATTCTATGTCTTCAGGCATTGTGTGTGAGGTGCAGCAGGCATAGTGAGAGGAGCCCTGATGCAGCCTGCTGAGTGCTGAGGAGGCTTTGCAGACTCTGATGCTTTGGAATCCCTTTAGGGAACTATTGTGTGCTGTTTCTTCCAGGCTTTGGGGAGCAGAAGATTGAGTCTTGCTAATTGGTACCTGGTGAAGGTAGCACATATTATGCAGCTTCCACGAAGTGTTTATTGATTATTGTAGAGAGAAGGTCAATAACACACTCTGCCTACAAATTATCATTCTGAGCATTCAGGGAGAGATTATGTGTTTCCAGACTAGAGAAACAGTGAGTAGACAGCCATTTAGGTCAAAGAGAAAACTTCAGGATCTCTGCGGCCAGCAGGGGGTGCAGAGGATCCACTAAGCACCAGATTTTCCAGCATCAGTTTCAGAGAAGGAAGCTGCATTGGGACAATTTCACATCTTTGTGGTTTCCTCTCTGTATTGACAGTGTATGATTGATGAGACCCTGCACTCAGAATCTGTACAAAGTTTATGCTCTGGCTTCATGGGACAGTTGATGGAAAGGAAGCTTGAGCTCTCCTGCTGCTTGCAGGTCTCCTAGATGGGCTCACCCAGAGGGATCTACAGGCCTCCTAGTGGGTAGCCGAAGCTTCTTCCCTATCCACATTTCAGGTCTCCCTTCAGGGTCAGTAAAAGAGTCCTTCACTCTTGGACATGGACAGAAGATCAAGGTCTCCCTGAAAGATTCTCAGGAGTCCATTGAATACATTCTCTGAGCTGCAGTCACTCTAGAAAATTATCCTTGTTCCATACAGGGACCCATCTGAGTTTGGAGAAAAGCTAGGTTCTCAGCACCTCCTGTGCACTGCTGCAGGCTGTGGGTAGGTGTGAAAGCTTCATCTGTTTCCTCTAAGACTTGAGTCCTCCCCACTCAAAAATTCATCCAACATTGCAAGTTCAGAATGAATGCACACTTTGATAAATTTTTCACTAGATGAGTTTATTTAACTCAATCCGTCAAAAATTAAAGGAGGGGTTCTAGTGTTTTGTGTATCTCAGTAGTGAGAGACTGGAACACAGGGCATATTCTCTCAATCTGAAATGGTGCAGCATTTTGGTAGACGCACAGAGCATGAGCTTCACTATCTGTTGACACCAGGAATGAGTGTGTAGCAGGGTTGTGGAAGGTCAGAGCATATGACAGGTACATGGACATTGTAGAATCTCGATGGGTAATGTTGAGGAATACAGATATCATATATAATCTATGGAAACTACAAAATTCTGCTTTGTTTCACTGTGAATTAGACCAAAATAAAATCAGCAAATACTGTTAGGCAAGATTTAAGAAATGAAATCAAGATTGACATGGAAGTCCCATTTCTGATGGTGACAGGAACACAGCCCTGATCTGCAAATCACGGTGCTGTTCTGGGGACCAAGGATCTTTCTGTATTACATGTGGGACATCATCAACCCAGACAGGTATCTGGGAAACCATCCCAGGCGACCTACGGGGCTAGAAATAAAAGTAGAGGAGCCCATAGTTTATTCTGAGTACACATGTAGGATGGGCAGTGTTCCTCCCTAAGAGTGAATGATGGGTTCTGTTAATACCTGATACAGGTAGGTAGAGGTCAATATGCCCAATTAGCATCAGGGACACGGATGGATGGCCAAGAAGAAACTCAGGTGATTTATGAACCTTTCCACATTGGGTTCAGAGACCAGGAACTTCCTATGGTGGCTTGATTCTCAGAATGGAAAGATCTGCATGATCCAGTTGTAAGGAGTGGCAGGAGACCAATTCCTTGGACAGGATTAAGTTCGTGAATCTCATGATCTCGTTGTTGAATGCCCCATGTAAAAATCTCTCCCAGGTTCCATGTTGGACTAGATCTATACCTAAGAATTTTCCTGCCTCATGAATATGCAAATAATCAGACACTGCTGATGTAAATATGGATGCTCTGTGTACCAGAGCATTCTGCAACTATCTTTGGCTTTTGTAGATTCCCCAGAACGCAACTTCACAACATGGACTGGGCCTGAAGAATCTTCTTCTTGGTGTCAGCTCTGAAAAGTAAGATGATCTCTAGTCCTAGCTCTGAGGAAGGGACCAGAGCTATCACTGGGCCCTGCCTCCAACTTCTGTCTTCTCTCCTCAGGTGCCCTGGGGCAGGTGCAGCTGGTCCAGTCTGGGGCTGAGCTCAAGAGGCCTGGGGACTCTGTGAAGGTCTCCTGCAAGACTTCTGGGTACACCTTCACCAGCTACGCTATGCACTGGGTACAACAGCGTCCAGGACAAGGACTAGAGTGGATTGGTATATCTACCCTGGCAATGGCTATACCAATTATGCTCAGAAGTTCCAGGGCAAGGCCACCCTCACTGCTGATAAGTCCTCCAGAACGGCCTACATGGAGCTGAGCAGCTTGAAGTCTGACGGCACGGCTGTGTATTACTGTGCAAGAGACACAGTGTGGTGACCCACATCCTGCATGTGTCAGAAACTCAGAAGGAAGAGCAGCTGCCTAGATGATGAAGTGTGAGAGTTGTGGAGACTAAAGTTGTGATAAGAAAAATTGGTGCTGGAACTGAGGAAAGGAAAGATAGAAACAGGTTTGCATCCTAATTGAACAGGCTAATTGTGGAGTGCTCACTTCAGTTGACCTTTCCAGCGCTTGGTGTCTAATGCACTGCAAAGCCTTATGCTGTCATGGTCATGGGATTGTGCAGGCAGCTAAAACTACAGTTGGTGATTTGCTTACAGTCTAATGCTGAGGTTATGGTTGAGAAGTTTACAGCAGCCCTAGCCTGAGTAGCTGGCATGAAGTAGAATGGAATATGAAGATCAACACCTCCCCTCTTGTTGTTTTTGGTGTTTTCTGTCACCATGAAATCTCATCCTCTGCCATAACTTTTGATACCTTGAGCTGCCAAATATGAACTGAGACCTGTGGAAAGTGAATCAAATAAACCTTTCATTCTTTAACTTGTTTGTCAGGTGTTTGTCACAGCAGTGAGAAATTGAACAGCACACCTCCCATTTAAAATACAAGGAAGCAAGAAATCTCTCTACTAATAAGCCTGAAAGAAGCAGTTCCGGTAATGTATTCATTAGGACACATGCAACGTTGTCTCAGCTCACAAACTGCATTTGATTCACGATTCTGGGAAATATTTTTTTTTATTCCTGCTCATGAGAGGAAGATCAACGTTGTCCTCTTTTACCCAATGTAGAGTTCATCAGTGGACACAAATATATGTAGAATGAATCTGTTTGTGAAATGAGTTTAATGTAAACAGAGGACTCCATCAATTTTGATGTTACAGAATTGAAAAGCAATTGAAAATATATCTAAGAGCAAAGTTTCACAATCACATGATACTGTGCTTTACACTTTGTAAAACATTGCCAGAATGTTGCTACCATGTCTATTTAACAAAGTTTATGAATCAGCAATCTTTATGCTCACAATAAATTTGATTACAAAGTACAGAGATTTCCCAGGAACCTGTTTTCCCTTTATGTGTATAACCTACCCCTCTACCAGCACCCTGTCCTACAGTCCCTCTTTGTCTGGTGGTAGGACCCACAGTGAAATGCCACTACCTCCCATAGTCGTAGCATGAACACTGATTCATTCCCTACACTGTGCATTCTGTGGATTAGGATAAATGTTTAATGACATGCTTTCCCTACAGGATTCACATATGTCCAGATTACTCAGTTGATCATAAGCAGCAACTCTGTAGTGCCTTGGGGAAGTAGATGGCTATTTAGCCAGGCAAGAGGTGTGGCCCTGGCAGAAAGAGTGTGGAAGTAAAACTTCTGGGAGGAGTCAGTGGGCCAGGCTGGCAGTTGAGCTCTTTCCTGAGCAATCTCCAGAGGCCCTCACTACACACTTGGCTAATGCTGATAGTTCTTAGCTTCCTTTTTGAAGCTTTCTGTAAAGGTGCCATCTGGGCCTACAAGCCATCTTTATCCCCGGGGGAGAGTGGCAGGAGATGAAACTGATGGAAGCATCCTCAGACGGTGCAGGAAAACATCATGCTCTGACCAGGACTGTGAACACCCCACATTCTTGCCCACTATTGTCTTCTCATCAATAAGCTATTTGCAAAGAGCCTTCACATGGAAGGACCATTTTCTACTCTCATTGACAGGGAATGTTTTCCGCTGTCCTTAAATCTTCAGGATTTTGTATGGTCCATGTTTGCTTCCTTGCAGTTGTGAATGATATGTATCATGTGGTTGTACAAATGTTTTCCTACAAACTTATTAAAAACCACTGAAGTGTAAAGAAGCATTCAAATTCTTGTTCTTATTTAATTTTGAGTGATCATTCTTTGCTTCTGTCTACAGTTTTACTGAAGAGAATTGGTCAGATAGCTCAGCAGATTATATCGCTGCTTAAGCAGAAACAGGGGTCAGGAGTTCGATCCCTGGTGTGCTGTGCCACCCCACCCCTGGAGTATGCTAAGAAGGTGATGGAGACCCAGTTTCATGTCGTGTGCCTGTAATCCCAGCACTTGGGAGGCTGAAAACAGGAATCACTATGATTTGATCTGTGTAGTGAGACTCTGCAGACACTGAGCTAAATACATAAAAAATAAATAAATAAATAATTAATTAAATAATATTTTCCTCAATAGTTTCAGAGTTTAGATGACAGTGTGTTTCTTTTTTTTTTTTTTTTTTGACAGTGTGTTTCATACCTGGTCAGTTTGGCTATTCATTTCCCAGCTTTCCTGCATCCACACTGCAGTCTGGTGTTGGATCTTAGCAATTATTTATTGTGTTCTGGACATGTGACTAACAAAACATTGTGCATTCTCTTATCACCAAAACAAATAATATGTGATATAACAATCTTATTTCTAAATTTAGCAATTTTACTTAAAAGCATCAATGGATTTACAATGGTTTCAAGCATCAAAATGACTCCTCTGACTTACGTAATACAATTGTATTGAAATAACTCTAATTAAATATTGACATATAAAGCCATGTTAGCAGCCAGGTATGAAGCTTATTTCTCTCCCCTTAGTGAACAGTTCACCTGTGTGGTACCTGCCTGAGTATGAGGCTTGTGTTTGATTCCCAGTTCAAAAAATAAAAAGCCATTTTATGTTACACATGATAATCCTACATGATTTTATTAATCATTTCAAAACTAAAATAAAAACATAGACAATCTTATCATAAATAGAAAGCACAACCAAAAGAAAAATGTTCAGCAATGATAATTTCCAGCAGCTCAAGGAGCAGCAGCATCTGTCAAGTGCTTGGTAACAAATATTGCCTAGAAATCTTGGCTGCATTTACAGAGTAATGGTCATGTTAAAATAGATATTTTACATTTGCATAATAAAATACTGATAAATATGCACAATAAAACAGAATTTAATGGTATCAAATAATTATATATTTTTATTTTAGTAATACAGTTAATAATCATTATGATGCACGATTTAATACCTTCTTGTTTTTGTGCTACTAGAGTCATTGGGCAGGTATTATCTAAAAGCAACTTCTATGAGTTCTGAATTTTGGAGCCATAATCTCTGGGTTTATTTGCTGATGTTAGTGCGGCACAGAGGGGTCAATTTCCAAGTAGGTCACAGACCTGTCAGATGCAGTTATGAAGTGTCTAATGAATGTCTTTGACAGGGAAACACTCTCACCAGAAAGCGTACATTAACCTCCCGTCTCTTGCAGTTATTCCACAGGATTCTCATACTATCCACAAATTCACATTTTATAATGTATACTAATAAAGAAAGGAACCATTAAAAATAGTACCTGTTCTAGGTATATGAAGAAAACACATTTTTATGTATAAACAGGTACTGTAGAGTGTGTATCCTGATTGTCTATGTCTAATTTGAGAAAACATTGTATTCCATTATTGAAAAGACATTCTCTGAATCCCAAAATCCTTCCTCACTTTTAATGGCCTTGTTTCTTTTGTATAATCTTAAAATAGAAATATAAGTTAATAATGAAGACACGTATCTAGACATGTTTCCAAACAAAACCATCAAGAAAGCAAAGACTTCTGGTCAGAGGCTGGGAAAGTGTCAGGCATGAGAGTCACCTGTGCTAATGCCAGAAAGAGCCCCACCCTGCCCACAGAGGATCTGTGCAGGTGAACAAGCCCCAGAGTCCGAGCCATGATGTGATGGATATTGCATCTGCTTTCACAGTCACAGTCAGAGAACTACCTGTGAAGGGTAGGGACCCTCCTTCCCTTCCTCACTCTGTTGAACAAGAGGGAAACTGCTTGGTTCTGAGTCATTTCCAAGAACAATCCGTACAAATTTCCCATCATAACATAGCACACACCCTATGTAGTCCTGGCTACATGGTCAAAGACCTCAAAATTCATTGCTATCTTGTGCTCAGAAATGGATATGGCCATGATTTTGGGACTCTTCCTTGAAACTTTTTGGAAATAACCATCCTAGATACTCATGAAGATTTCCTTAAATAGGATGAGGTCTGACCATTTTTCTTCAGTTCATAAGTTGTGTAAATCTTGAGTAAATATCTAGCTTCAAAACCATTACATGTGATAAACAATGTCAATGTTGTTGGCAAATAATTGATTACAGGTATCTCAAATTTCTATACCAAGAAAATAATGTTCATTAATTCATTAACTCTCATCATGTTGCAATATGAATACAAATTGAGAAATAAAAGCATAGAAATGACACAAGGATCTAGAAGTCAGATTCTTTGTGTACTCTTTTATTTGTTTTTAATATACACACCTTTTTTTTTTTTACTTACTTTTTGGTACAGGGTCTTGCTGCACACATGAACTCATAGTGATCCTGCTGTCTTAGGCTCTCCAGTGTTGGTATTACAAGTGTACCCCACTACACCTGGTTTTAGTGGCTGGCATAGCATGCCAGGTAACTGCGGAGAGAATGTCATGTGAGACAGGGGGATCAATCTCAGGTCTTTGTGCTTGCCAGGCAGCGGGTTAGCCTGCTGAGCTATCCCCCCAGCCTGTCAACCATTCCTGTCTATCACACATAGAGATTCAGTGGGAGTCCCCTAAGGAGACATATTTGCCTTTAAATTCAGGAATTCTCATTGACCCACCTTTTTCATTGTTCTGGTTGTTGCTACTTTTTTTCTTTGAGGACCTGTTCACAGAGCTATCCGGTCAACCCTTTTTCACTCAGTCCCTTATCTAATGGTGGCACAGAACTGCTCTGAACACAACTTCCCTTGATCTTCAGTAAACGTAGCTGCTCATTGCTATTGGGTATACACTTGGCAATTCTTTTATAGTCAAACACAAGATCCTGGACAAGTATACACCCATCCAGTTGAAACAAAATCATTAAGAAAATATAAAAATCATCAATGTTTCTCTTACACTGTATCCCAGGCTTCTGGTTCTGCAAAAGACTGATGAATAAAGTTGCTAACCAAGGAAGGAGGTTAGGAAAGTTTCATTGGACCTATCTCCTTGATGTTGAGGATGGATCCTGACTAGGGTGCCATATGACCCCCTCAATTTAGGATTACTTGCAGATAAGGAGGGCCCTAGACATACTCATCAGTTGTTTAAGTTGACCCTTAGCATAGGCATCTGTGTAAAATTAAAATAAAAAGACCAGCTGGAACTCATGCCCAGTTCCTTTACATAATAGTTACAGCCAGCTGGAACCTTAGAAAGAACTAAACATTTTGTATGATAATTTCCTCAAAGTCTTTATGAGAAAGTGTGCTTCATTCCGTGCTACAGAGGAAATTCACTGTGTTTTAAATTCCTCAGAATTAAGGAGTTCAGTAGGTGGTGGTAGCTCTTTAATGGAGACACGCTCCACTTCATGTCATCTGAGGAATGTTCATTCTTGGCCATAGTGCGAGTATATTCTATATTCTTATTTTTATTCCCATTAATATGAATTTGGTCCACTGCATCTCCAACTTGTCACCTAGACCATTTCATCTCTCCTATGCTAATGAAATGAATTAGATTCTACATTTCCAAGCCCAAAATATGGGAATTTAACATTAACAAATTTGAATTGAGACAGAAAGTGTTGTAAAGACAAACAAACAAAATAACAGTGGTGTGGTGTAATATACGAATGCCATGATGAAGATCACCTAGGAAAAATTAGTAAAATAATTAACCTCACCATAAGATGACTCATCTTTATAGACTTGAGTAGAATCCTCAGATGATATTAAAAGAAGACACAATATTTGTAGGTGCATGTGAATTATGTCCTAGGATAGGATTTGATTGTAGCTTTAATTCTTATTATTAGTTATTTTTTTAGTACATATCCACATTGAATAATGATAATATTGCCTGTTGTTATTTTTTACATGAATATAGTGCATCTTAATTATTTTTAACCTCCTAAACCCTGTCTCATGAACCCATTCTGTTTTGAAAAACTTCCATTTTCATTCTTCCAATTATCTGTCTTTAATTTTCTGTTCATATAATTTGGATTTCTCATATTTCTTTTTTGAAAATATGTGAATACCTGTTTTCAGTACGTTATGTTCATTTCTGCTTTAGACAGCAGGTGTATGCACCTGTCACACCTTCATTCTTTTTACTCCTCTTCCCCTTCCATCCTCCTTCAATATTGGATCACAGACATTAACACCCTCACCCTGCAGCTATGTATGTCTCTGTGTATATAAAATGAATTAGAATGATCCCATGAACTTATACAAATCATAAAGAATAAAAGATAAAAAAATAAAATCTAACACAAAACCAAGGAGAAGTAAACACCTTGTGGTGTCTGGAAAGAGTTCAGCAAACTGCCTGACTTTTATTTTTGTTGACAAAGGAGTATGTAAGTATGGGTTAAATTATGAAATCTAAAATAAAAATCAATACTTCTTCTGCTTCATCACCAAAACATTTGGTAAACCAAACCAAATGGAAAAATGAGTGGACAACCTGGACTTACACAGCCTGGTAAAAAGAAAGAAAGAAAGAAAGAAAGAAAGAAAGAAAGAAAGAAAGAAAGAGAAACAAAAAAAGAAACCAAAAATTCAGTTTAAAAAAATTGCATGTGTCTTTAGGACCTTAGAGTGGGGAAAGTCCCAGCTGTGGGCTGCAGTTGGAGACCAGGGAGCTGGAGGTGCAGGCAAAGTGGAGGTTGTGGGCAGCAGAATCCCTGCTGCTGGGTTATCCTGGGTGTTGGTTCTGTGCAGCCCTCTCCTGATCAATGACTCTCAGGCATGTGATGAATGTGAACCTACTTTTCTTAGAGTTCAGTGACTGAAACATTCATCAAATCATTAACACCCTGCCAGGTGACATATAATCATTACAGAGGACCAGCAGGCTGACCACCAATCACCATCCACATGGTGCATCCTTTAACTTTTGAGCACAATCCCACTAGCTGGTTCCACACAGAGGCACGGGCTTATCCGGGACAGTCTTTTCACTATCTTTGTATGGCCCCCTCAACAGAAGAACTGAATTCTTTTTTTTTTTAAATTTTATTTATTTATTTATTAGAGAGAGAGAGAGAGAGAGAGAGAGAGAGAGAGAGGCCTGCTCAGCCCACCAGGGGGCGGGGCTGGCTGGCATGTGGTGCTGGGGGATCGAACCGCGGTCCCTGATGCTTTTGCTAAGCTTGTTCCAAGTAGGTGCTCTAGACCACTGAGCCATCTCACCAGCCTCAGAAGAACTGAATTCTATTACTGCATGAGTACAAAAATAAATGAGTATGTGAGTTTGACTGGCAATACAGCTCCATTTTTTTTCAGAGTGTCACAGAACAATCTCTTCCATGTATGTAGTAATAAGAAATGAAGCCAAGCATTCAAAACTACACCCAATGTCCTTGAGAAGCAATGGGACGTCACATAATGTCACCATCCTGGAGGTCATATTAAAAGGACAGGGTTATAATATGTGCACTAAGAAGCCTCAAATTTAAAATTTAAAGGGAAATGCCAGCAAACACCATGCACTGCAACGTGCATGTACCTCCAAATCTGGGCTCTGGTGTGGAGAATTCTAGAATATACATGGAAAGAGACATTGATAAGCCTTTGCTGTTTGGAAACTTGTTGAGTGAGTTTTTCTTTGTTTGACATAACAGTTGCAATTCACAGAATCACAATAATGTATTTAGAGTGTTGTATACCCTATTTGTAAAACACAGCTTTTTTCTTTTAATGTCCATATATACTGCTTTGACCTGTTACATCTCAGGTCTTATTCTTTCTCCCACATAAGGATTTCACTGAATAGTATATTGTATTTTAAAATATTTTCCTTTGACATCATTTCTAAAGTGCGTGAACCTCAGCTTTTTAATTCTATTCTTTGCACTTTCTTTGCTTCTTGAGGCAGTGTCTCACTATATAACACGGGCTGGCCTCAATCTTGCAGTGGTCTTCCTGCCTCATTGCCAAGATTATAGGTGTGAAACACCATACCAGGCTACACTTACAGTTTTTAAAATGCAATATTGGAACACCCAAGTAGCTCAGCACATCAAAACACCTTTAAGCAGGCACAGGGACTGCGAGCTCGATTCTTGGACCCTCCCTGCTGGCCCCACCACCAGGATGCACTGAGATAGCAATTGAGGTTGGGCATGGTTACTTACACCTGTAATCCCAGCTCTTGGGAGGCTGTAAGTAAGGGGATCACTACGAGCTTGATGTAGAAGTGAGACCCTGAGCACCCTGTAGATCCTTCCCTAAAATACAATAAATAAATAAATAAATAAATAAATAAATGAAAATGCAATGTATATGACAAATTGTTTAGAATTTTCTACTTCATGAGAACATGTGCATGAAGGTTAGATAAAAATTCTCCATACAGTACAGTCAACATTTCCGTTATACCCTCTTTGTTTTTGAGAGAAGAGCAGGGTGCGGGAACACAGCAGGTACTCACATTTGCACTGTCCCTTGGGGCCGTGTGATGCACAGTCTCAGGAGCTCCAGTGGTGTGCAGAGCAGGGGCCTCATTATCTCAGCACATTTACAGCCATGGAAGGCAGCTGGGGTGACCCAGGTACAAAGACTTACCGGCCTTGAAGTGTGAGTATTTCCTCTCAAGTGTCATCCATCTTCTACTTGATTGGTGGTGGGCGATCCGAGACCTTGGATTTGATTTTCTAATTATTGGATTCAGGTGCATGATTCCTTATGAAAATCTGAGTCCTCAGGGATTTGAGAGAGAGGTACAGAATGTTACCAGATCTTGGGAAGTCCCAGAATATCAAGACAACAAGAGAGAATCTGATTTTAGTTCTTCTGCTTTTATATTGTATTTTACTTTCAGTTTCTAATGATTTGGTTGTGTTTGTGTGATTATTACACAAGGGTATTTCACAGAAATAAAAGCCTTGGATACCAAGGCTTTATTCAATAGATTTGTGAATACAATTTTATTTATCTATTTGAATAGAAATAAATATCATTTAGAAATAATAAAAAATACAGAAGAAAAATTTTGTTTAGGTGAAATATTAATGGCACTGAGGTTTGTAGAAAGAGCATACTAGTAAAACTGTACTATTATTTGAATATAGAATGTGACAATTTATGAGAAAAAGAGGCTAGCAATTGAGGAAACAGACTTTGACATATAAATTTTGTGGTTGCATTATGTTATTCTATGATTTGAAATCCCTAATTTTAAAAATCTAAGAGTGAGATGAGATGGAGTTATGTGGACTCCGAGAGACTTCCCCAAATCAAGACACTGAGAGGCCCTAAGAATCAAGGTCCAGAGGTTGTCTACGAATGCCACACCACTGCATGAAGCAACAGTTTTGGAAAAGACAACCATAGAGAAGAGCACAGGGCTTGCTACAAGAAGAAAGAAGGCCTAGTTATATTCTTCAACATTTCAAACCATCACTAAGAAGAACCTCACAGATAACACTTTTCTGTATCACTATAAAAATTCTCACAGAAAGGAAAGCATTAGTAAATACAGAGAGCAAGTTAGAAAGATCCCATAATAGGAACACTGTAACATGAAAGATTCTGACCCAAATTGTGCTTAAAATTCGAGTCATTGTTCTTACTCAATTTCAACTTGTGTGCACTATAGTATTCAACTTGAATGAATACTATAGAAGATGTAGAAAAGTGTTTCTGCCCTGTTCCTGTTCACAGTGCAAATGTTCATCCCAAGAAAATCATTGTCCCTGAGAAGACTAAAGAACCATGCCATCTGTCCCTCTCTTATACCTCAGAGTCTCCCCATGCAAAGCAGCCCCAGGCTCAGCATGAAAAGTCAGCCATGGCTGAGCAGCCCCAGTCTCCTCCCACAGGAGCCTTCCCTGATCATGGAGTTCTTGGCTCTGCTCCTCTGCCTGCTGGCAGCTCCCTGCTGTGAGTGGCTCTGAGTTTCAGGAATGGGACCTGGGCAAGGGGTGTTGTGTGGGTTTGACTAATGGTGGTGTTTCTTGTCCTCAGGTGTCCTGTCCCAGGTGCAGCTGCAGGAGTCAGGACCTGATCTTTTAAAACCTTCAGATACCCTGTCCCTCACCTGCACAGTCTCCGGATTCTCTCTAACCAGTTATGGTGTACACTGGATCCGTCAGGTTCCAGGAAAGGGGCTGGAGTGGATTGGTGTTATGGGGTATAGTGGAAGTACAGCTTATAACTCAGCCCTTCAATCACCAGTGAGCATCACCCGGGAAACTTCCAAGAGCCAAGTTTCACTAACACTGAGAAGCCTGAGATCTGAGGACACAGCCATGTATTACTGTGCAAAAGACACAGTGAGAGGAACTCCATATGAGCTCAGACACAAACCTTCCTGCAGAGGGCTCAGGACAACAGGGGGTGCACAAGACACACCACACTCTCTGGAGGCCTAGGAGCAGGTGCAGTTTCTTGGGGGCACCTTTGCTGTTAGAATCTATGACTTTCTCTTTCTCTCTCAAACTTTGGAAAACATCCTCTACAGTTTGTGGCTTCTAGAAACTTCGTATATATTTGTTAATTTAATTTGTCTTTATTAGTGTATGTCTGTAATACAGCCAGTTTATGGTCATCGTGGGAATTGGGTACATTTGCAAAATACAGCTTGATTCTCTTCACGTGCCCTGCTCTGACTTTGGGACATTCATCGCTTTCCTCTGGATTAGATTTCCTGATTTTTACTCAAGTTTATATTGATCTCAGCACATATGTAGGATATACAGTGTTTACTTACATTCATTTAGATTTCTTCAGTTCCTGGACATGGAAAATCTATATTCTATCTCTTTTCCCTTCCTGCCTCTCTCCTTTCTCACCAGTGTTCTCTCGGTGCCTTCCCCATTGTGAGAAGTCTATCTTCTTCTTCCTCGCCTTTCAGTCATCCTTTCTTGTGCAGTTTGTACTTTGTGTTTCTCAGATTAGAAGTCTTATGTGATATTTAACTTATGTGACTGATTTATTTTACTCCAGATTATATATATATATATATATTTTTTTATTTTCTATTTTTTTTATTTATTTATTTTTTCAGAACCAGGGATTGAACTCAGGTCCTTGTGCTTGATTCTACTGAGCCATCTCTCCGGCCCCCAGATTATATTTTTAAGATCAACACATTTTTGCACAAATGTCTGTGATCTGTCCTTCTTTATAGCTCAGTAGCATTCCCTGAAGTACAGACAACTCATCCTTCTTCATTTGATGAATATATAGTGGGTTCCAGTTCTTAGCTATTAGGAATTGTGCTTCCATAAACCTTGACATATAGGGGCCTGGGAGGTGGCTCATTGGAATAAGTGCTTCACTGGCAAGAGCAAGGGCCTGAGTTCAATCCCCAGTTCTGCTAAATAAATAAATAAATAAATAAATAAATAAATAATGACATATACACATCCCTGAAGTATAATGTGTTTAGCTCTTTAAGACATTTGGGATAATGATAGCTGAATCATATATAAATTATAAACTTAGTTTTTTGAGAAATTTCAATTCTTGTTTCACACTGGTTGTACTAGGTTATATTCTCAGGAAAAATGGGGACATTTACCTTTTTTACTGTAGCCATTCCAAAATTTTTCCTTGAGACATTTCTTTATCACTTCTGGAAAAGTTGGGAAAAATTCAAAGTCCACTGGGTCCTGGGCTTTCTTAGTTGCTATATTCTTTATTCCTGTGTTAATTTCATGGATTTTTATAAGGCTCTTCAATATTTTTTAAACTTGTTGAATTAACATCTGCAATGTTTATGACTATACGTGTCTTTCTATATCTCCAAATTTTTCTAGTTTGCTGGAGAACACCTTTTCATTATAGGTATATTCTGGATTTGATGGTGTGTGTATTGTTTTATTCTTTATATTTCACCATTGATGAATAATGCAGTTTGTAGTGGCCAGGGAGGTGGCTCAGTAGAATAAGCACTTGTCTGGCAAGTGCAAGGACCTGAGTTCAGTCTCTGGTTATGCAAAAACAAACAAAAAAAAACCCCACCAAAAACAAACATATAATGACTTAGTTTCTCTTTTTCAACTTTAAAAAATTACTTTATTTACATATTTTCCAGATAAAAATGATCACTTTTATCATGGGAATTTGTACCTGTACATAACATAACTTAATCATTTTCCCCCATTCCTCGTTCCTCTCTTTAATCCTGCTTACCATCAGCTGTTTCCATTTTTTTCCTTCTCTTTTCTCTTTTTAAATCCCTTTTCATGTGTTTCTTTGCACAATTTTAATACGTGTGTGCTCTGTGTATTGATGAACTAAGGGCCTGTAAGCTTTCCATGCTTTGAAGAGTTTGTCATCGTTGTGTAATGAGAGCATCACTAACCTTTTCTGCCAGCTCTTTGGGACTGTTTCACACAATTTGGTAAGCTGTAACTTCTCTACTGTGTGAACAATTGCCAGGACCCTTTCTCATAATTGGCTGAGACTACATTCCTGCTCCGCAAATCCCTAAGCTCTTCATCAGCCTCACACGTGCAGCCCTGTGTCAATCAGTTTTTCTCTCTTTTTCTGTATGAAGAACTATTTTATTTTCTCCATAGGTGTGAGCTCCTGAACTATCTGTCCTACTGCCCTTGTCTTTGCTTCACTTGGCATTCGGATCTCTGAGTACTGGGTCTAAATTCCATCAGTACAAAGAAAACTGCAATACTTATAAGGGAAGACGTTATTTTGATGCTTTTATAGCTTCAAGTCCATGCTCAGGGTCTCTCAGAGCTTTGATGAGATCGCATTTGTGCTTTAGAAGAGTGACTATTCCTGCCCTAGAGAGTGATATATGACTTCCCAGCCTTCCCCTCCAGCTCAGGCTGTGTCTATCCTTTGAAGGTGCTGCCTAATCTTCCTCTGTAGTGACAGATTTGATTAATACAGCAGAAAGGTTCTTGAGATATAGGCTCACTCCTCACATCCAGGTTTGCTGGACACAATGTTGTGAATAATGTAAGTTATATAGAACATGGATGCTACAGAGGAGTTCAAAGGACTATCCAAATGATGGCAGGAGGCTATAATGCTCTAGAGTATCTATAATAATATCAGAAACAGAAATATTTCAAATGCACAAATTAATGATAAAAGTCAAATAAGTAAAATTAAAAATAACTTTTAGAAAACTCAAATTATGAGAAGAAGCTAAATTGAAAATGCTCATTACAGAAAGTTACAGATCAATCACTGTAACAGATAAATACGAAGAACCATGTCTTTCTTAATAAATTTAAAAAAAAATGTAATGGAACATGTGAAACAATGATACGATAAAGAAATAGTGGGGCTGGGGAGATGGCTCAGTAGAATAAGTACTTCCTTGGCAGGCACAAGGGCCTGAGTTCTATCCTCGACTTTGAAAAAAAAAAAAGTCATTTTTTCCTCTCAGTACACATGGTGCAAAAGTAGGAGTAGGTTTTAAAGA
This sequence comes from Octodon degus, assembly GCF_000260255.1. Lineage (NCBI taxonomy): Eukaryota > Metazoa > Chordata > Mammalia > Rodentia > Octodontidae > Octodon > Octodon degus. The sequence continues at coordinate 352,010 of NW_004524860.1, forward strand.
GAACAAAATGGATGTGATTTTCCACTGAAGAAGACAAACTGGATGGTGGAGAAACAAGTGGAGTCTTGCTATAATAATCCTGAGAAGATAATGAGCAGATCGACATCAAGACTTGGGAAGCAAGTTGCATCCATCTGCAATAAACACTGATGAGAAAAAAAATGATTATAAGAAAACTAGAAAAATCCTTCCTTTTCTCAAAGACCTTATTTCTCTTAAGGCAACACCTTTTTGAAATTTTGATTTTAAAAGATAATTTAGACTTATTATGAGGAAAGCTGTGTAGAAAAGAATCACTAATTTTATTAATTTGGAAGTCCTCTACCAGAGCTTACTCCTTGTGATAATAGCCCCTTGTAAGAAAATGTAGAAATCCTTTTGTACCCTGTCTGATAGCAGAGTATTCTTTACCTGAGAGAAAACCTATGAATTTAGTGGATGTGGGTGAACAATTATTTACATGTCACATTGAATGGAAGTCATACTAAAGAGACACTGTGCTTTTGAGGAATAATTGAAAAGCCATTAGCTAGATGACAGATATCATTGAATAGCAGAAAATTCAAACTTGAAAGAAACCAGTGAATATAGATATAGCATACTCTCATTGAATGTTAGAATTTTATGCTGGAGAGAAAGATTTGATTGTGGTATTGGTGGTAAAATTATCTCTCAAACTTTACCCCTTGTTCTGCATTTGAGAAGACATATACAGAAAAAGTGCTTATTCTAGTGAGCAATCTCCCTGGCCCCTACAGGAATTTTAAAAATGTAAGAAATATGGAAACAACCTCAGCCAAAAGTAAATTCTCATTTGTCCAAAAATTTATACTGGTGAGAAGTCTTGTGAACGTGGGAATGCTCCCATTCCGATGTCATATATCAGTCAGCAGAGAAATTTTACAGGGGGAAGCCCCTTTGCCTGTAAGTTATGTGGGAAAATCTTCAGCCACACATCCAATATAACTGAACACAAGCATTTTCATACTAGAGAGAAACCTTTTGAATGGAATGAATGTGGGAAAGCCTTTAGCCAAAAGCAGTATGTCATTAAACATCAGAACACCCATATTGGAGAAAAGCTTTTTGAATGTAATGATTGTGGAAAATCCTTCAGCCAGAAAGAGGTCCTATTTACCCATCAGAAAATTAACACTGGAAAGCAACATTTTGAGTGCAAAGATTGTGGGAAAGATTTCATTCAGAAATTTAATTTTATCAGACACCAGAGATCTCACACAGGAGAGGAGCCCTTCATATGTAAACAGTGTGGAAAACCTTTAGTGGCAAATCAAATCTTACTGAGCATGAGAAAATTCATACTGGACAGGAACACTTTAAATGTAATGAATGTAAAACAGCTTTTGGCCAGAAGAAGTACTTCATAAAGCATCACAGCATTCATAGTGGAGAGAAACCCTATGAATGTAATGAGTGTGGAAAAGCCTTTTCTCAACGAACATCACTTATTGTACATGTGAGGTTTCATTCAGGTGATAAACCTTATGAATGCAATGTATGTGGAAAAGCCTTCTCACAGAGTTTTCTCACTGTGTGTGTGAGAAGCCATACAGGGGAGAAGTCCTAGGGTTGTAAAGAACGTGGGAAAGCTTTCTCAGAGTTCTCAGTTCTAGCCCTGCATTTGAGAAAACACACAGGTAGGAGGCCTTAACAGCATAGTGAATGTAGAAAAGTTTTCAGCCAGAAGTCACACCACATTAGACATCAGGAAATCCATACTCATTAAGACCTATAAATAGCTTCAGAATATGAAAACACACACCAGAAATTTGTATCTCACAGTGTTACAGAAATATTTTGAAGTAGAGCATCCTTAGTCAGATGAACTTTTGAACAAATGCTAAGACTTTAGAGGACACCAATAGTTTGTACTGAAGAAAAAGACATTTGTAGCGCCGGGGAGATGGCCAAGTGGAATAAGTTCTTCCCTGGCAAGTGCAAGAGCCTGAGTTCAATCCTCAGTTCCGCCAAAGAAAAAGACATTTGTATGATAAAAAGACTGCTCAAACAAAAAAACTACGTCAAAAGTAACACTGATTTAGATGCATTTCCCTCACATTGGGAGGAGAAAATAAATGATTGTTACTATACTCAGTATAAATCTGGTTATCTTTGTCAGTATAAGAAATGTTACAAGTACTACAAAGGAAAAAAAAAACATGTTCATATGCAGGTAGTAAGCCTTTGTGACAGTGATTCAGTAAAGCAGAAGAGATTCTATAGAGACCTATGCATTCATTTGAATTTGTAATATGAAAGAAATGGCAATAGGAGAAGAGAAAATAATTTTTAAAAAATTATTTGGAGGTGATTGTTAACTAAGAATGGGTCATGGATTATACAGCAAAGTAAAACTCACTGGAATGAAGAGAGCATTATTAAAAGCTGGTGTAAAAAAATGGTTTTGACCTTGGGAGTAGGAAAGCATTTCTTGTAACAAATTTAAAAAAATACATATTTAATGTGTATACTCAGGAAATGGTAGGAGTTTCTCCGTGGCTGAATTTGTAGAAGCTAGATATTAGAAACAATTCAAATATTCATCTAGAACGAGAATGTCAAGTTCTTATGATGGAATACTACACAACTATAAAAATGCAACAGATGAAAGCCACATGTTCATGTAAATGCCTAAAAAATGTTGAGATGGAAAAACTTTGGAGTTTGAAAAACAATTAAGCAATAGGTTACTATCACTGAAAGTCGCCCTATAGGATCTCTTTTTTAAGAGTACTGTAATTTTCCTTGAAAAGATCTTTGACTTCTTTAGTTAGGTTAATTCCAAGGTATTTCATTTTCCT
>NW_004524860.1:362070-367364 GCF_000260255.1 Octodon degus
TTTTTAGCTGTTCTTTGTCATGGAAGTATTTCACTTCTCCATCAAACTTGAAAGAGAGTTTTGCAGGGTATAGTAGTCTGGGCTGGAATTTGTTTTCAAAGAGGACCTGAAGTACTCTGCTCCATGTTCTCCTTGCCTGCATGGTTTGTGAAGAGAAGTAGGCCGTAATCTGTTGGGTTTTCCTTTGAATGTGATCTGCTTCTTTTCTCTAGCGGCTTTCTGTAGATTATTCTTGTGCTGAATTTCTGGGGTCTTGACTATTATATGTCTCGGTGTGTTTTTCATTGGGTTGAGGTTTCTTGGCATTCTGTATGCTTCAGTTACCTGAATGTCAGATTGTTTCCTCATATATGGGAAGTTTTCTGCTATTACTTCTGGCCATATTTTTTTAATACCATTTGTGTTGACTCCTTTCTCATTGATACCTATTAGTCTCACATTGTTCATCTTTGCATCATCTTACAGGTGATGGATTATTCTTTCCTGCATCCTCATTGTTTTTAAGAGATCTTTCTTACCTTTTCCCTAGCTACACCAGCATCTTCAAGATCTGAAATTCTGTCTTCACATTCACTCAAGCCGTTTTGTAAGCTTGTGATTGAGAGTTTAATTTCCTCTATATCTCTTTGACTCTGCTTCATGCAATCTATTTCTTTCCTGTATTGCTCATTCAGTGAATCCATCATTTTTGTAATCTCCTCTATTTTTTTTTATTAATTTCTTCTTTAGAAGCAGTTAGAAATTCTTTTACTGCAATGTTCTTTTTCGGATTGGGTTTCCTGCCTATGTGTCTTTAGTTGCTTCTTTACTTCATCTGCAATGAGTTTTGAGAGTTCTTTTTTTATTTCAGAAAAGAATTGTGCTCTGATTTCCTCTATATCTTTCTGCTGTTGCTTATTTACTATTGACGCTATTAATTCATGCATTTGAGCCGAGCTAGTATCCTCCACAGTTGTTCTGGGTTGGCACTGGTTTTCTTCCATATGTTTCTGCATTTGATTCTTTAGTGCAGATGTTATTAATTCAGGGATTTGTTTTTTCATTTCCAATCTGAGGTCTTCTACATCTTTCTGCAGCTGTTGCTTTATTTCAGAAGCCGTTGATTCATTGCTTTCAGCTGTGTGATTTCCAATTTGTTCTGTGTTAGTGACCTCTGCACTTGTCAGGGATTGCAGCTGCAGGATTACACCCCAGGCGTGTATGCCAGGCCTGAGCTGTTCCTGGAGGGGGCAAGGTGGGCTTGGGTTCTAAGGTTGCATTTTGTTCCTTCTCATCATTTTGTGTCACACTGTCTTCTGACCTTTGTTGTAGATCTTTGCTGTAGTTATAACCTTCGCACGTACTGAAGTTCGGGTCAGCTCTACAAAGTTTGGACTTATACAGCTGCATCTGGCTTGGGTCTGGCTGCTGTGCTCATCTCCTTCCAGGTGCTGCCCTTAAGGGTGAACCTGTTGTGCCCCTGTGGCGAGATGCTCTGCTCCTGGACTAGCTGGTTGGATCTATCCTCTACACTCTCTGCAGGGATTGCAGCTGCAGGATTTCACCCCAGGCGTGTATGCCAGGCCTGATCTGTGCCTGGAGGGGGCAAGGTGAAATATGGGGAAGAGGAAGCTCTCTGCACACATTCAAGGGACCTGGGCTAGGTCTGGGTCTGAGGGCTCCGGGACGTGGCAAAAATTCCTACTCGGTGGGCGGGGAGGCGGAGGCACTGCAGAGTGTTCTGGGGTGGCCCAAGGAGCTGGGAGAGGGTTCCACCCACGTTGCGCCTGGGCTGGGACTGGTCCCACCAGCGCAGGGTAGCAGGAATCTATCCGCACATTCACCGGACCTGGGCTAGGACTCAAAGAATGAGTTTCGAGGAGATGGTGCTCCGGAGACCATGGGGCACCTTTGACAGTGACCTAGACCTGGGCTGGGCAGGTGTATAGAGCCTGCACAGATTGTGGAAGCTGGAGCTCAGCTCTGCTTATGTCTGGCTCAGTCCCCTCTAGAATTTTTGTGTGGCCCCAATTTGAATTCTATTCACTGTGAGGTGAGCTGGGGCCTTGGAAAGCACAAGATACTTGTTGGACAGGAAGGTGTGGCTTGATGCCTTATTTGTTTCTAACCCAATGTATAGGGAGTGCTAAAATTAAATCAATGTGAAAACTAACAGATTTGCATTCCCAGAGTTTATACTCATGTTGTAACAGAGCATTTTCTGAGTGCTAAAACTGCTATCTCATCTGTGTTTCAGTGCTGTTCTTGCTACATTCTACATAGTACTAGATGGTTTTAGCATGGAATATAGTTAAAGTAGTTGAAAGCTCTTTATATTGAAAATTACCTTTTTTAATATGGAAGACAGATCCCAGAAACTTTGCCCTGTGATATAGCATCTATCAATTTTTAAAGGTTGATACAATCTCACAAAAAATTGAAACACTCTCACAAAAATATTAACTTCCCCAGGCATGGCTCAGATTTTTTTCTTCTTATTTTAGTACACGGTCTACAGGGTCTTACTATGCTGTTTGGACTTGTAGGGATACCTGTGTTCAGCCTTCCATGAGCTGGGATTACAGGCGTGCACCACCACACTCAGTCTCAATCACTTTCTCAGTGCACCCCAGGGGCAGGGCCAATACCAGGAATGGGATTTTACTGACTGAGCTATTTGGCCCTGGATTCTGCATGCTTAGCCTTTCAAAGTACTGGATTTGTACTGTGTAGCCACCTACCTGGTTGAAAACTTGATTTCCATATCAAAGATTATATTCTTCAAATATAGACTATACTACAGTTAGAAATACTGAAATTCATACAGACTTCAGTTCCTACTATTTCTGTCAATGTGAGCTCTATATTTGAAGAAGAGATAAAATTATTGCTATTTACTGGGTATACTTCAAATTTCTCAAAGTGAAAGTATATTTTTAGATACTTAGGATAGATATACAGCTTCTTTCTCTTAGTTCATTGAGAGGAAAAGATTTGTACTAACATTGTTTAGACAAGATATCATCGCTACAGCTTGTCCTCTGAATAACTATTGCGAAGACAGCAATATACAATGTATTAATCATTATAATTGTCCTAGTGACCTATTTTGAAGCTTTTTCTTTGGTATTTTATCTTTTTTATTATTGAAATGATTAAAAATAAATAAACAAATATAAAAAAGAATTGAATTCAGACCCCAATTCTTCCCAGGCAGAGGATGCACCACTAAACTAAATGTCTGGCACTCAGGATGTCATTTTATTTATTTATTTATTTATTTATTTATTTATTTATTGGCAGAATTAGAAATTGAACTCAGGCCCTTGTGCTTGCCACGGAAGCACTTATGCCACTGAGCCAACTCCCAGGCTGAGTGTCATTTTAAAATTGACTCTCTGTTTCTATTTAATGTAAATTATGTAACTGTTCCTAAAGAAATATGTACATATGGTTTTATGTAAAAAATCATAAGTATTAATCATAAAATATTTATCAAACAACTTGATTAATACAGGGTGTAACTTAGTATTCAAAGCACACAAATTCTGAATGAGAGTACAAATCACAGGCAAAGAGGACTCATTTACAAAAAAACAAAACAGGGATAGTACAAAAATTTCTTTATACTAAACTATGAGAAACTAATACCATCAATGAAGTGGATTACATCACAGGGCTCGCCATAGGATCAATGGTCTTTCTGTAGAACAATGGGACATCATCAGCACAGCCAGGTTCTTAGAAAAACATCCTAGTAGGCTAGACTATAATCATAGTAGCCTGTGGCTCATTCTCGGTGCAGGTATGGAATGGGCAGTGTTCTTCCCTAAGAGTCAACCCTGGGTTCTATTGATACCTGATACAGGAAGGTAGAGGTCAATATTCCTGCCCGGCATCAAGGATGCTGATGTCCAAGAAGAAGCTCAGGTGGTTTGCAGACCATTCAAAGTTGGGTTCAGAGAGCTGAGCCTTCCTGTGGTGACCTTATTCTCAGTGAGTGAGATGCACATGCAAAAGTTGAGAGAAGCCTTTCCTCAGAGAGAGTGAGTGCACGGATCTCAGCATCTCACTGATGAATGGCCCATCCAAAACTACTGCTTCCAGGTTGGAGCAGGTCTACAGCTAAGAAGTTTCTGGCCTGATGAATATGCAAATAAGGAGAGACTGCTATGGTAAATATGAATGAACTGTGGACCAGAGCATTCAACAGCCATCTCTATATTCTGTGGAATCTCCCAGAACACAGCTCTTCAAAATGGACTGGACCTGGAGAGTCCATCTTTTGGTGGCAGCTGTGAAAAGTAAGGTCATCACCAGGCCTAGCCATAAGGAAGGGATCAGAATGGTGAAGGAGCCCTGCCTCCAACTTGTGTCTTTTCTCCACAGGTGTCTATTGCCACGGGGAGCTTGAGCAGTCTGGGGCTGAGCTGAGGAGGCCTAGGACCTCAGTGAAGGTCTCCTGTAAGGCTTCTGGGTATACCTTCATATATTACTACATGAGCTGGGTGTGACAGAGTCCTAGACAGGGGCTGGAGTGGATTGGAAGTATCAATCCAGAGTATGGGAATACTAATTATGCTCAGAAGTTCCAGAGCAAGGCCAGCCTCACTGCTGACACGCCATCCAGCACAGCCTACATGGAACAGAGTGGCTTAAAGTCTGAAGACATGGCCATGTATTACTGTGCAAGAGACACAGTGTGGTAACCACATCCTGCATGTGTCAGAAACTCAGAGGGAGAAACAGCTTCTTACATAATGAGATAACAGAGAAGATGAGACTGAAGATGTGCTTAGAAAACTGGTGAAGTAACTGAGGAAAAGAAAGATAAAAATCAGGTGTCCACCATAACTGAATTGGATAATTTTGTATTGTCCACTACATTTGATATTTGCTATGGTTGATGGCTGATGTACCCCAAAGACTCGTGTCATCATGATCATGGGATTTTGCAGGTCACTGAATCTAGATCTTCTGATTTTCTTCTGGTCTAGTACTCGGATTATGCGGGTGCGCTTTTCACCAGTCCTTGTTTGAGTAGCTGGTGTATAATCTAATGGAATGACAGGATGACTAGCTCTTCTCTTGTTGCTTTAGGGATTTTCTTCCACCATGACCTCTTATCCTCTGTCATGCCCTATGCTTCCTTGAGTCAGCCAAATATGCACCTGTACTGTTAGCCCAATGAACCTTTCCTTCTCTAACTTTACTTGTAGGATATTTTGTCTTAGCAATGAGCAACTGAACAATTCAACTCCAATGTACCATGCAGAGAAGAAAGAAATCTATCTACTAATAATCCTAAATGAGGC
>NW_004524860.1:367464-370236 GCF_000260255.1 Octodon degus
ATTCTTAGGATATCGGGCCTCAGTCCACAGATATCATTTGATCCACAATTCTAGGAAAGGTGATCTTATTCTTCTTCATGTGGGAAGATCACCATTTTTGTTTTTTACCCAATGTGAAGCTCATCAATGGAAACAAGTTTTGTAGAATATATCTTTATTTCACAGCTGAATTTATTGTGGATAGAGACATCCATGAATTGTGATATTCCTGAACTTGAGAACATTTGGAGGTATATCTAAGATCAGAGTTTCCAATCACACGACCTTATTGTTTTTACTTTATACAATAGGGCCAGAATGTTGCTGCCATGTCAATGTATCAGAATTTACTAATAAGCAATCTTTATGTTCACTATAATCTTTACGTTCACTATAAAATTGATTAGAAAGTGCAGTATCTGCCCAGGAACCTCTTTTCACTTTACATGTACAACCTGCTCCCCTACTAGTACCTGGTGTCCTATTCTCTCCTTGTCCCCATGGTTGGACCTACAGAGAGACAACACTACCACCAACCATAGTCATAGTGCTAATATTGTTTCATTCCTTGGGCTGTGCATTTTGTGCATCTGGATAAATGTTTAATGACATGCATTCACTACATGTTTCATGTGTGTCCAAATTATTCACTTTCTCTCCAGGAGCAGCACCCTGGGGCAGTAGGTGGCCCTGTAGGCAGGCAAGGGGTAGAAGCCAGGATGAATAGTGTGAAAGCAGAGTGCCTGGGACGAGTCCAGTGGGCCAGGCTGGATGGTGAGCTCCTTCCTGAAAATCACCTGGGGCCTCCACTACACAGTTGGCTAATGCTGATGGTTCAAATACTTCCCTTTTAGAAACCTTCTGCAGATGCCACAGCTGTGCCTACAAGCAGTCTTCTGTCCCAAGGGAGAGCTGAAGGAGCTCAAGGTCACAAGTCCTCCAGTCTCCATATTTTTCCACATGTCTAAAACCTGAGCAAGTACATTGAAGACAGTAATGTGCAATATATACGTCACAGTTCAATACTTCTTATCCTGTTCTTGTAAATGTGTACCCTTTCTAATGTCTTATCATTTACTCAGGGGCCAGGGAGATAGCTCAATAGAATAAGCACTTGCCTGGTAAGCTTAAGGGCCTGCGTTCAATCCCCAGTTCTGAAAAAAATTACTCTTCTACTCTCTTTAAATAAATTCAATGAACAAAAATTTGAAAAGGACAACAACAAAAACAGAAATTCCCAATAAACTTTTGTGGTGGACTGACCCTTGTCCATTCCCATTGTCAGGGACTAAGCATCTAGTTGTCCTAAGGATTTTTTTTTTTGGCCATTTTTTTCTTAGCATTATTAAATAATGTATTCCACATGATTGCATAAATCTATGTTTCCCACTAACCATATTGAAATTTATTTTTCTTGAACTGTGAATAAGCATTGAAATTTGTATTTTTATTTCATTTTGAGAAATGATTCTGTGGTTCTGTCTAAATTGTTGCTGAACAGTTTTAGACTTTAGATGACAATGTGTTTCATCCCTGGGTAATTTGAATCTTCATTTCACAGCTTCCTAGAAATCCACATTGCAGTCTGGGGGATGAATTTAGTAATCATTTCTTTTATTCTTGTAAAATGACTAAAAAAGGAGATTATGGATTTTCTTATCATAAATGTGAAAATTATATGACATAGCACGTGTTATTTGCTATATTTAGACATTTTGCTTAAAAGCCAAGTGGATTTCATGTGGTATCAGACAACAAATTGCCTCTTTGAATATTGTAATATCATTGCATTTAAATGAAATATACTTAAATATTAGCATCTGACAATGTAGATCTATGGCTCAGTGCCTGGTGGCAAGTGAAATACCCTGAATTTGATACTGTGTACAAAGATATCTATATCGTTTTATACATAGAAACCACTCACAATCTTATCCATCAACTCAAAATTAAAATGAAATGATGGAATTATTAAAATCATTATAAGATATAGTCACAAAAATCACCTCAACAGTGATAAATTGCAGAGGCTCAAAAACAGTGGCATGGCAGTCATTTGATAGCAAATATTATTTAAAAACTGTCACATTTACATAATCATAATCATGTTTCAATATATGTGTTATATTTACAGAATCAAATACTGCCAAATACCAAAAACAAAGCAATATTTAATAGTAGAAATAATAATTATATTTTCAGTTATTATAATAAAACCTATGACACATCATTGAATTCCTTCTTAAATTAACTGTTAACATCACTTGGGAGGTATTATCTGAGAGCACGTTTATGAGTTCTGGGTGTTGGCACCATAATCGCTTGGTTCATCTGCAGACACTAATGGGGTACAGAGGGGCTGATTTCCAAGTAGTACTCAGGTCTGTCAGAAGCAGAACTAAAGTGTCTGGTGCATGTCCTTCACAGGAAACACACCCTCACCTGACCAGGTACATTAATGTCCTGTCTCCTCCAGTTATTCCACAGTGGTCTCAGCATATCCACAGATTCACATTTTGCAATTTCTACTAATGAACAGGAAATACATTAAAATGATACCTGTCATTGAGATCCTCAAAAACATATTTTTACAAGTAAACAGTGTGAGATGTGAGCTATAACTGTCTATGACTATTGTAGAGGACTCGGTGTAACTCATTCCTGTCAAGATGCTTTTTTCAAGCAAACATCCTTCTCCACTCTTCATGGGCTTGTGTCTTTTGTATAATTCTGACACTGAAATATACATTAATCTTTTTTTAAAATTTTATTTATTTATTTATTTATTTATTT
>NW_004524860.1:370358-377082 GCF_000260255.1 Octodon degus
AAGCTTGTTCTAAGTAGGTGCTTTAGACCACTGATCCATCTCTCCAGCCCAATATACATTAATCTTGAGGACATGCACTAAAACAAGTTTTCAAATAGAACCATCAGGAAGGCAAATGCTTCAAGCCAGAGACTGGAATGGACTGAGGCACAGGTGTCACCAAATACCAGAAAGAGCCCCACCATGGCCTCAGATGATCTGTGCAGGTGAGCAATCCTCAGAGTCCCAGTGCTGACGAGGGATGGATACTACATCTGCCCTCACAGCCATGTGCAGATGCCTTCTTGGACAGAGGAGGAACCCTTTTCCTTTTGGTTCTGCAGAAAAAGTCATGGAAGCTCTGAGATATTCTGAGTAATTTTCCAAGGGAAATCAATATAAATTTCCCATCATAACATGGCATGCACCCTACAAATTCCTCCACATATTTGCAAAGCTCTCGAATCCATAATTGCCCCTGCTGTGTTCTGAAATAGATTGGCTATGATACTGGGACTTTTCCTCATGATCTTCTTGAAAAGATTATCCAAAATACTCATGAAGATTTCCTCCAATAAAGTGAGATCTGATCATTTTGCTGTTGTTCAGAAGTTATATAACTATTACAGTGACTATCTTGATTCAAAACTGTTACATGTCATAAATGGTGTCAATGTTGCTGGCAAAGAATTGATTAATTGTGTCACAACTTGCTATATTGGGGGTAAATTTCTTCCTTAATGGCTTTATTAATTATTCATATGTTAAATCATGAATTCATATTGGGAAAGAAAAAATAAAACAAGATACATGGGTCTGAAAACCAGATTCTAAGGATGATTTAAAAGAGAAGAATGGTCATACAGGACAGTGACGTTAACAAATGTGCGTATTTCCAGAAAAGGTAGTGCTGAAAAAGGAAATCACCAGGTCAAGGCTAATGTAATCAACTAAGTGAGGCTTTCTCACTCAAAAAACAAAACATCAACAAAGAGAAGTCTGACTGAGAAAGGGTGTCAAACATCTGTAAACCAAGTACTTAGTAAATAGAAGCACAAGAATCACTGTGTACTTCATCCCAGCCTAGGCTACGTATTAAGTAAAAGTTACACCTAAAACCAACAAATAATAAGAATATGGCCATAGTATGCCTAGTAACTCCATGTAAAGTTTGAATTTTGGACCCATTATTAACATGCTCATGATGTTTGTAGGTCATAAGTATTCAAAGAGGGATATACATAAGAAAAGAAATATTTTGAGTTTAGGAAAAAGATATCCAGAGAACATTAGGTGAAACTGGAATAGAAAGGAAATGATCATAGAGCAGATGTTGCCACAGGGTTACCTGGGAAAACACAATGGCTCTTGCCCTTCCCCAGTGATTACAAATATCACTTCAACATAAGTACAGGAAACACACATTTATATCCAGAATTTTCTTGATCTGGAGCAAGATTTTTACAGCATAAGGCACGCTGATCTCTCATGAAAATTGCAAGTGGTGTTGATGGAAGCTCTCAGCAGTATGGATGGCTCGAGTGAAGAGAGATAATGCTGAAGCTGTAAACATTTAAGGTGAAGGCAAACAATCACCAGAGTCCCAGCCTAATCTTAAATCTTGAGGAAGCAACAGCTAGAGCCTGGATTGGAGGCAAGTGGTGGGCTGAGACATAGGCAGGAAAAAAGGCTTGCAGGGAGGCAGAACTTAGAGCAGTAAGATGCACTCAACCTCTGCCCCACTCCTACCATGCCTCTGAAAACCATATTCGCTGCTCACAGAGACAAACTGCACATCAGGGGTAAAGGTTCCTCTCAGTAGCAAAAAGGACTAGAAAAAACCCTGATCTTGGTCTCTCTAACATTTAATAAGGAAACTCCTGACATGCATATTTATCCTCCAGGTATAGCTTCAGGTTCCCTTCTTCAGCTGGAGGAGCTCATAGCTTTCTCCTCCAAATGAGTCTTAGGAAAGTTTGGATGTCATCAGACACAACCCGCCCTGCATGTGTGCTTATGACTAGCAGGAGGTGCTCAGAACACTGATATAGGGATCTGACTTCTTGGTAGATATGGAGAAATGCCCAGAATTTTCTGCACTTGATTAGAGTCTGCATTGGGAGTGTGAAGCCACAGATTCTAGAGAAATTTTGTGACTGTGGCCCCACATATTTTCTTCCTTCTTTTTTCTCTTTTTATTAATTTTAATGAGAAAAAAACAGCAATAAAACAGCATCACAACAGGTTGGTAGGACGGTTACAATAATTAATACATTGCATATTGTGGTCTTAATAATAGTTATACAGAGTAACATGTGCAAACATGATATCTTATCTAAACACTATTAGTACAAATGTTTTTTCTCATTGAACTAAGAGAAAGTAGCTGTATACCTATCCTAACTATTTTGTATGTACATATGTATATTTTATATATTTTATATACATATTATATATTTTTATCACTGCAAAATGGACCTTCATTTTTATCCCCCTTTTTTGTTTTGTTTTGTCTTGTCATAGATGGGTGTTCCATTGCCATTCAATTATTATTATTTTTTTTCCATAATTTTATTGAGAAACAAATAGCAATGAGAAAGTTTCAAACCAAATTGGTAGCACAGTTTCAATAATTATCACATTGCATACATTCCTCCTAGTGGTTAATTGCTGTACAAGATGTGGACATGATATCCTATTTACAAACACTATTAGAACAAATTCCTCTATTCATTAAGAGAATGTAACTATATATCTATCCTAACCACTTTGAATACACAGATAAAAAATGGACGTTCAACTGTGTCCCCTTTTTTGTTTAGTTCTGTTATTTGAATATTATAGGTGTGTTAACTCAGCAAAATATACTAAATGTGTCCAGTAGTCCATAATAGTATTGGGTCTTCCGCTTCACTGGCAATGTCAGAAATTGTTGATCTGAATCCCCTACTGCCATTCAATTATTACAGGTGCATGAATTCAGAAAAATAACCCAATATAGTCCAAGCATGTAAGAAAATCTGTACTGTAACATCCTGTAACTCAGTGGTATCCCAAATTTTCTGTTCAAGGAGATTATGGGGACACAAAAGAAAGTGATTGACAATGTATAGGGTGCCTAAGGAGAGTCACAGCAAATTGGTCAAGCAATGGTTGTGACTTATCCACATGGCTGACACTGTCAAAAGATCTACAAACTGTTGTACATGGTTTCAGGCTAAACCCTAAGGGGATTTGACTGACCGTGTCAGATACAGAAGTTACATTTTTAGTTATATAGTTCTTGCTTTAACTTGGTTTTAACCATCCAGCAGAAATGTGTAACCATGAAGTATAAAAAGTAAAGCCATATTAATATGCTGAGCTGTAAAAGGCTCAAGTCAACAGCTTCTCCCTTTTCAAAAAAAAATTTTCTTCTTCTTCTTTTTTTTTTTTTTTTTACATTTGGTACAGAGTCTCACTGCCCAACTTGGACTCCTAGTGGTCCTCCGGTGACTTCCTCCCTAGCACTAGGACTGCTGGTGTGAAACACCATGTCTAGTTGCTGTGGTTGGCATAGCATGCCCAGATGTCCCAGGCCAGGAAGGCATGTGATACTGGGGATCAAACCCAGGTTCTTGAGCTTTCCAGGCAGGAGCTTAGGCACTGAGCTATCTCATGTTTTGGCAACACAAAATGAGGCTTCTCCTATTTATTTCTTTTTTTCTCATTAAATTCACACAGATTGTTCTTTCCAACAAAAATATTTTTCCCCACAACTGATGCATGATTCTGTCAGTGCTTTATGTGTAAGAACTTTAGCTGAGAAAATGATTTCCTGTTGACTGAACTTCTGCGCTCCACTCTGAGACACTCCAGGGCTTCTCATCCTGAAGGCTCTTCCCATTCCTGCGTAAGGTGCAGCCTTTCACACTAAATAAATTGTCACCACCCTCTACATGAGTCGGAGTGTTCACAGAATCTTGGAGCTGTTCAGTTCTCCATGCCTAAAGATGTGGGGCAATACAGTAGTCCCTCACTCATTTGTGGTTCAATATTCACAGATCCACTGTTTCACAGGTTTTCAAAAAAGTGTTAATCTAAATTATTTATTGTGGATTTTTGTTATTTTGCAAGATTTGCAGTGCCTCACACTAAACATATGTTGTTAAAGTTACCTAGGTTTGTGAGTTTTGAAAGTGGTTGAGAAGTGTTTGTAAAAGTGTGGGACAGTTTTGAAAGTGTTTGTAAAAGTGTGGGACAGTTCTTAAAGTGTGGCAAGTGTTTATTAAGACATATATATATATATATATATATATATATATATATGTATTAGGGCTGGCCAGATAGCTCAGCGGACTAAAGCACCTGCTTAGGCAGAGCACAGAGGTCTGCTTCCGATACCTGGGCGTGCTGTGCCAGCCCTACCCCCAAGGCATGCTGAGACTGAGAATTGAGAATGGGCATGGGGGCACACGACTGCAATCCCAGTGTTTGGGAGGCTGAAAACAGGAGAATCACTAGGAGTCCCATTTACATAGCGATATCCTGTAGACCCAGTATTAAACATATTAAAAAAATAAATAAAATATAGTGTCACTACTTCATTGACTTTCATTTATCAAGGGCGTGTCTGGAACATATGCTCCACCATGCGAGGAACCACTGCACCTTGGACCATTTGTGCTGATTCCACTGTGGTGAGGCTCCTCCAGGCGTCTAGTCCTTTGACACTCTGAATACCTTCATACACTTAAAAACTTGAGTAGCTTCATTGTTATGAGGTGCTTGTAAGTTCTTTAATCTTCCTGACTCTCTTCTCACCAGTCAGAGTCAGGCAGCTCTCTCCGGGAAGAGGAGCTGCCTGCATACCAGCCTCAGGCCTCTGCATCCTAAGCACAGCTCTTGGTAATCCCCTTGAGCAGATTGGGCAGAGAACTAATGAGACTCTCACTAGGAAATGTGCTGCTGCCAACCATGACATGTAGAGATGACCAAGGTCCAACAGACCCAGCCCAGAGATGGACACGCACATGGGCACTGGAGAGGAGGGCACAGTAGCAAGGAGCTTCGATCCTGCTCAAACCTAAAGCAGCTCTCACAGCTCCACTGCCTTCTGGCTCATCAGTAACATAGTACAGATGAGCCAAGGAGATGATTAGTGCAAGTCAGACTGCTGCAAATTATATTCACCAAATGAAATATATAATTAATCAACAAAGCCAATATAAATAAATAAAATCATAAAGAAACAAAAATACCATGCTCCTAAAAGAAAAAAAATGGTAGTAATTAAAGAACAGAGGAACAAAAAATATATAATGAGTAAAATCATTCTATCTTTGAAAATAATAGGAGTTTAGGGGGCTGGGGAGATAGCTCAGTAGACTAAGCGCTTGCCTGGCAAGCGCAAGGGCCTGAGTTCAATCCCTGGTTCTGGGGATAAAAAGGAGAAAATAATAGGATTTTTTTCATGAAAATGGATTAAAAACATCAAGTAGAAGGGAAAGTTTGCCTAAAACATAAATGAATATTTTTAAAAATCCATCTAACATTGCTTTAGAAGTGAGAACCTTTTATTTATTTTTATTTATTTATTTATTTTTCTTTTCAAAGTTTTATTGATAAACATATAGCAATGAGACAGTTTCAAATCAAATCGAAAGTACAGTTTCAACAAATAATACACTGCATACATTCTTCTCAGTGGTTAATTGCTGTACAAGATGCAGACTTGTGATCCTACTTACAAACACCATTAGAAAAAATCATTCTATTCATTAAGAGAATGCAACTATATATCTATCCCAACCACTTTGAATACACAGATACAAAATGGACATTCATAATTATACCCCAATTTTTTTTAAGTTCCGTTGTTGAATATTATAGGTGTGTAAACTCAGCAAAATATTCTAAAAGAGTACAGAAGCCCATAATAGCATTGGGTCTTCTGTTTAACTGGCAATGTCAGAAATTACTGACCTGAGTCCCCCACAGCTCAACATAACAACATGGCTTTACTTCCTATATTTCATCTTCATACTTTTCTACTGGATGGTTAAGACCAAGGTAAAGCAGGACCTGTGCAACAAGAGTTGTAGCTTTTTGGTCTGACAAGGTCAGTGAAATGCCCTCAGGATTTATCTTGAGATCCTGTACCTCAGATTGTAGAACCTTTGTCAGTGTCAGCCATGTGGATGAGTCACGGCCAATGCTTGGCCTATGTGGTGAGAACCTTTTAAATCAGCATCACAAATACTTTCAAGTTAGGGGTAGAAACATATTTCTTTCATACTCTCAATTATAGCTGTGAAGAATGGCTGCAATGTTGGCAGATAATATGGGCAATTCCACATCAGATTTATCATTATTGAAATATATATGATATCAAATATTGATTTGAGGCCAGAAAGATGGCTCAGTAGAATAAGCGCTTACCTGGCAAGAGCAAAGGCCTGAGTTCAATCCCTGGTTCTGTGAAAAATAAATAAACAAATAAACAAATAAATACTGATTTCAATGTCAGCTTATTAGAATTTAAAAGAAAGGAGCTGAATGAGTGACTCCCTCATCTCCATCTAATTCTAATCAGAACCCATTCTTATTTATGTTTCCACAGTGCTAAGAGAGTTGGAGAATAAAATAAAAAACAGTTTAGAGATCACCAGTGACTTGCTTCAGGCTAAAGCTTATCTACTGATCTCCAAGCCTGAATTTCTGGTCACCTCTCTCCTACTCCAACTCTATTCCAAGTTTGTATGTA
>NW_004524860.1:377210-390325 GCF_000260255.1 Octodon degus
GTCTACAGTGTTTTCAGAGTCTCACTTCTAGATCGGACTCATCCTGATCTTCCCCTTTGCAGCCTTTCAAAACCTGGGATTATAGGTGTGTGCCACCATAAACAGTCTCAATTGCCATCTCAGCACGCCCCAGGGGAGGGGCCGGCACTGCATGCCCTGGGATTAAATCCCTGGCTCCTGAGCCTGATTGTAGGCAAATTAATCCACTGATTAAATCCAAATGTGCTATTTGGCCTCCCCCTCAGAAATAGAATTAAGATCACAGTGACCACAGAAACATGCATAGATACCAAGAGTCCAAGTAATGACTCAGAGCCCTGTCAGTCATTCCTGTCCATCACATCTAGGGATTCAGTACAAGGCTTTTAAGGAAAACTATCTGGCCTTTAATTTCAGAAAGCCTGATTTACCTACCACTGTCATTGTGGTGTTGTCACTACTTGTTTCTCTGTGGACCTGTGGATTTGTGTACCACAAATCTGTGTACCACAGATTTGGATGTAATCAGTGGATTAATTTGCCTACAAAATATCTAGGTCCCTAGATATTTTTCCATCCATTAAATTATGCTGGCATGGTCTTTCTCAGAGCACCACTTTCCTTCATCTGCAATAAATGTAGCTGTTTATTGCTACTCAGTGTAAAACTGGAAATTTTTGGCATTCATACACAGGATTCTGGACAATTAAAAGCCAATTGTATGCAACAATATCTTTAAGAGAATCTACAACTATCACTGTATTTCACTTCCAGTGTATCCTCAGCTTGTGGTTCTGCAAAACCCTGAAGCATGAAGTTGCCACCCCGAGAAGGAGGACAAATGGACAAGATTTTGTGAGGAGGCATCAGAGTAATCCCAAGCACAAATCTCTCCACAATAATGCTCATGTCCAGCAGCAGGTGCTCAAGCAAAAGAGAGAGGGATTTCCAGACCAGTAGGGAAAGCGCTGGACTCACAGAAGGGTCACTGGAGACCCACAGAGAACCAGCAAGGGCCCCTGTAACAGGTGCTGAGATGGAAGCTGGGGAATGATGCTCCTCCTGTCAAGATCTGGGGATCTCCTGCGTCTTAGCATTGCATGCACTGAGCAGACTGGGCAATACATCTTTAGCATTTCGCTTGGAAGGTGCAAAGCTCCAAGGCATCTGAGTGTTTTGGTTGGTGTTCAGATAGAATACCTCTTTTTACTTATTCATTATTTCTTTTTTTTTCTTTTTCCTTTTATTCTTTTGTTTGTATTTTAGAGACGGGTCTAAAGGGTTTTCAGTGTCTCACAACTAGATCGGATTCATAGTGACCTGCCTGTTTACAGCCTCCCAAGAGTTGGGATTACAGGCACCCGCCATCACGCTCAGTCTCAATTGCCTTCTCATCGTGTCCTGGGGTTGGACTGGCACATCAGGCCTGGGCATCAAACCCCTGCCCCCTGCACCTGCTTACAGATGTATTAATCCACTGAGCTATTTGGCAGGCCCAAGCTAAATGTTTCAGTTAAAGAAAATATGGAATAAAAGAAGACGCAATAACAAGAATTTTTTGAAAACTGTAGGAGAATATATTGGTCCATCTTTACTGCCTTACATTACCATGGGAACACCTAGGTCAGTATCTAACGCATTAAATATTTGTGTGAAAATATAGCTCATTTTGTCATCACTGAATTATTATACATAAAATGCATAATTTATTATGAAAATACTAATGCAGAAACAGATAAGAAAACCAGATATCGGCCCAAATACGTGAGATGTTATGATTTGTGAGTCCATGTCACATAGGTCCATTGTGCTTCTTGCACTTGGTGCACAGCTGCAGCGCTCAGGGAGCGACCACACCCTTTGTTATGCACATTTATGTCTAAGAAAACTGATGAGGATACCTGTTCAATATGACAAATGCACATAATAAGAAATCATATTATCTATATTATAAGGGTTACAAAATAACCACCAGAACATCCTCATGTGCCCTGAACCTATTTCTGGCTAAGCCTGCCACAAAAGAGCTGTCTATATATCAGATGGCCATGCAAATAGGGTCTCCCTTCGCTGATGAAAACCAGTCCAGCCAAGCCCTTACTGTAGCACTGCAGAAGAGCTTAGCTCTTCATGCCAAGCTTTTCCCCCTTGCTGATCAGGACTGAGAACCCACAACTCACCACGGAGCTCTGACTGAGCTGGGTTTGTATTGTTGCTGTTCTGGAAAGGAATTTATGGTAAACAAGAGATACTGATATTTTGAGGGTACATGGATGGGAATAAGAAGCGGGCCTGTGTAACAGTTTGTAAGAAAAGTTGTCTCTGTGTTTGCAAGTGTCTGGTGAGAATTGTAGCTGGTGGAGTCTGGTGGAGGCTTGGCACAGCCGAGCAGGTCCCCGTGACACTCCTGTGCAACCTCTGGATTCACTTTCAGGGACCGCTGGATGAACTGGGCCTGGATCTGAAGTGACCTGGGGAAATTAGCCAGAGTAGTGTCACCAAAAACTTCGCAGGCTCTGTGAAGAGCTGATTCGCCACTTCCAGAGACAACGCTCACTGCATCTGCAAGTGACCAATCTGAAAACAGGGAACAAGTACCTATATTACTGCTCCAGAGATCAGAGAGAAATCTCCCTGCAGGGCCGCTTGGGAACCCCAGGGGACGCTGTAGGTTCTGAAGAACAAAATAAATTTGTTATTCTTTTTTTTAAGGTCTTACATCCCTTTTATTCTATTCATTTATTTATTTATTTCATAATTTTATTGATAAACAAATAGCAATGAGACAGTTTCAAATCAAATCGCTAGGACAGTTTCAATAACTAACACACTGCATGCATTCTTCTTAGTAGTTAATTGGTGTACAAGATGCGGACTTGAGATCCTATTTACAAACACTACTAGAACAAATCATTGTATTCATTAAGAGAATGTAACTATATATCTATCCTAACCACCTTTAATACACAGATACAAAATGGACATTCATCTGTATACCCCTTTTTTGCTAAATTCCGTTAATTGAATATTATAGGTGTGTAAACTCAACAAAATATTCTAAGAGTCCAGTAGCCCATAATAGCATTGGGTCTTCTGTTTAACTGACAATGTCAGAAATTGCTGACCTGAGTCCCCCACAGCTCAACATAACAGCATGGCTTTGAGTGTGCCTAAGGAGAGTCACATGGAGAGAAAACACTCTCTCACGCTTTCACAGAGAGCACATTGGCCAAGCAATGGCCGTGACTCATCCACATAGCTGCACTGACAAAGGTTCAACAATCTGAGGTACAGGATCTCAGGATAAATCCTGAGGGGATTTCACTGACCTTCTCAGACCCAAAAGCTACAACTCTTTTTGCTCAGGTCCTGCTTTACCTTGGTCTTAACTATCCAGTAGAAAAGTATGAAGACAAAGAATAAATTTGGAGTGAGTTGAAAGTTGTTTTTTTTTCTTAGAATCTGAGGGTTTTTTCAACATAATTCTCCCAGATTTTCCTAATACATATGTGTGTCCTTAATTCTGATGCCTCCTGTTAACATTATATGGTACAATAATGTAACACATAAACATGCTTCTCTAGGAACACTGGGATTCTTTCACTCTCTCAGATATAAATTTCTTCCTGGGTATCAGTCCCCACCTTCTGCTTCTACCCCACACATCTTACCTTTTTTTTTAGTCAGTTTTGCTCCCTTTTCTGTGAGTTCAGCTACTTTATCTTCCACATAGGAGTGATCTCTTGAATTGCCTATCCTTTCCCTGGCTTGTTTTATTTAACAGTAAGCTCTTGGCGTGTGTGTGTGTGTGTGTGTGTGTGTGTGTGTGTGTGTGTGTGTCTGTTTTCCACCAGTAGAACTAATGCCTGATATAAGTGACTTACAGTGAGGGAGAGGTTCTGTTACCTCATTCCCTTTGGGCTCCAGATTCATCCTCAGGAGTTCTCACGGTATTAGGAATTTGTTTCCCTTTGTGACATCCTATTCTAAAAGTGCAGCTGTTCCCACTTTGCAGAGTGATATGCGTTCCCTGCCTTCCCAATCAGCACAGCCTGTGTCTATCCTTCCAAGGTGTACCCTGATCTTCAAGATCATTTCATTCAAATTTCACGCATCTGCTTCATGTGTCCTTGTTTGTTAATTCTTTGGTTCTTTCCACTAGCACTACAAAGAGAGCTGATGCACAGCCAGTTGCTTTCATTGGTGAGATGATATGAGGGGAAGTGGACTTTACCCACCCTGGAGAACAAATCCTCTCTGACCCTCAAAGGAAGTAGCAGAGCCTAAGACAAATCTCCCACCACTTCATCAGATGCATATCAGCTATATTTTATTCTTAGAGTTTATACCATTGCTTCCAAAAATCCATTAGTATCCTAATATCAACAACAAACCATTCTGCATCAGATCAAAGATCAGAACAAGAGACAACATGGAAAGTAACAGACATACCCAGAACTTCATGGCAGGGTCAGCTGCTCCTCAATTCAGCCCCTTGGCAGTTCTGCCTACTTTGCGACAATCTTAGCCTGAGGATTATTATTCTACCATTTTGTATTACCTTATCATTGTTGCTTCTTTTATTAGCTCCATCCAGATATCCTGATAATCTTTTTATTTTATTTTATTTTATTTTATTTTTTGCGGAACTGGGGATTGAACTCAGACCCTTGCACTTGCCAGGGAAGGGCTTATTCCACTGAGCCATCTCCCCAGCCCCTAATCTTTTTATTTTAAAAGGAAGTAAAAAAATTAAATTTTTTTTTGTATTTTTAAGGAATGGTCTACAGGCTGTTCAGGGTCTCACTAGTAGATCAGATTCATAGTGATCTGCCTTTTTACAACCTCTCAAGAGCTGGGATTATAGGGGTGCACCACCACGCCCAGTGTCACTCCCGTTGTCAGTGTGCCCCAGTTATGAGGCGGGCATGGCAGGCCTGGGGATCGAAATCCCAGTCCCTTCACATGCTTGCAGGTGCTTTAATCCGCTGAGCTATTTGGTGAAAAAATGAATTTAGAAAGAAGGTGAAAAGATAATAAAATAGATAATAGATTCATAGATTTTCAGATCAATTACTCAGGCCCTTGCCAGGCAAATGCTTATTCTACTGAACCATCTCTCCGGCTCTGGGTCTGTGTTTTATTCTAGATATAGGCATGATATATTGTCCAAACAATATTAGCAAAAATCTTGCTTTTCAATGAACTAAGATAAAATACAACTATAAGTATATCTTACCTTTTTTTTTTTTTTTTTTTTTTTCAGAACTGGGGATTGAATTCAGGCCTTTGCGCTTGCAGGGAAGCACTTGTTCTACTGAGGCATCTCCCTGGCCCCTTATCTTAACTATTTTGATAGGTTTGTTTGTTTGTTTTACTTCCTTCATTTCCCTTTTTCCTAATCACAGTTTCTCTTTGCTTTTGAACAGTAACTTTCTTATTCACAGTATCTACTGTAAATTTTGGGCCGTATTTACTGGTTCAGGTTGTCACACTGGTGAAAATGCACAATCCTTACCCTTATGAGTCTGCGTTATTTCACTCATGAGTATGTTCGCATATTGCATCCATTGAGCAAATAAAGGCTCAAGTTGATCTGTCTTAATGGCTGAGCAGTATCCCATTATATAAAATGCCTACGTCATTTTTTCCATTCCTTGATTGATGGACATTTGGGTTTTTCCAAAGGTTTAGCTTTTTCAAATTTTGTACTGCTATAAACGTGGGTACATATATATTTCTTTGGTAAGATTTTAGTTCTTCTTGGAAGACACCTGAAGGTGAATAGCAGTATCTAGTAGGATTTCTAATCCTAAATTATCCAGGTATCTCAACACTAATTTGCACAATGTTTGCTCCCCAGTCTACACTCCCAACAATATCGATGTGTTCAGTTTTACCCACAGCCATTCCAGCATTTATTATTGCTCTATTTCTTGATGATAGCCATTCTTTCCGGACTGAGATTAAACTTCAGTGTGCCAAGGGAGATGGCTCAGCGGCATAAGTGCCTGCCTGGCAAGAGCAAAGACCTGAGTTAAATCCTTGGGATCTAAAATATATATAAATAATCCTCAGTTACTGTTCTATTGCATCTTTTAGATAGCTGACAATATTGTGGATATTTTTTACTCTTTTTGGTGTTTGCAATTTTTCGTCTGAGAAGTGTGTATTTAGCTCAGATTTCCATTTTTGGATGGAGCCTTTGAATTTGAGGGCCTGATATTTTCAAATGTATTTTATGTTTGTCTTGATTTCTTTTTATTTATTACTGGCACAAAATAGCCAACACCAAAGATTAACAGTGGAAAGGTTTATTCAGCTGAGAATTGTGGAGTGTTCAGTCCACACTTGGCTGGCTCCAAGGCAAAGTAGAACCAGACAGAGAGCAGTCCTTCATGGCAGTGGAAAATGGCCAAGAGTAAAGGGAGGAGCAGCAGCTGTGGTTTCTACAAAGCCTCTCTGCCTGCTTATATGACAAGCGGTCTACCCTGGTGTGGGCTGCAGAACTCCCACACTGTGCATGCCCTACACTGCAGAACATGAGCAACCCGGGCTCTCTGCTGAGTCCCTTAGTTAAACTTCTAAACTTCCCAAGCTGACACAATGAGTCAACCAGTACAATGTTCTAGATATAATTCTTAGTGCAAACAAGAACAAAACTGTCCATTTTGTGCATTGTCTTTTCACCCTGTTGGCGATTTCTTTTGTTGCTTTTTAGTAAAGTGGTGTCCCATTTCTTGATTTTTTTGGAGCATTTCCCCTTCGGTCTGGTTGTTTTTGTTTTTGTTTTTGTTTTCTGGAACCAGAGATTGAACTCAGGCCCTTGCCAGGCAAGCGTTTATTCTACTGAGCCATCTTTCCAGCCCCGGGTCTGTGTTTTATTCAAGAATTCTCTGCACACACCTCTGTCTTCATGTTGGCTCTATTATTACCTGAATCGAGGTAGTCTGATTATTATTTAATTTGAGGAGGTGAGGGATTGGGAATAAAATGCAATTAAGATGAAAAAACACACGTAGCAAATTCCTGTGGTGAGTATAATAAGAATGTACTACAAATATGAACTAATAAAAATGAACAATTTACAATAAACATAACAATTGAGAACAGTCGGATAGCATTATGAAGAAAAAGGATTTTGAAAAAACACAGCATAAAATCTACACTGTATACATTTGGCACTGTGATTTCTTGCCTCTCTAGCTAAAGTCTTCTGTTAGCTTTTCCTAAGGGCATCTCAAAGTCCTAAAAGATTTGTTTGAAATGATATATTCAGGCCAGGGTGGAAGCTCAGTGGACCTTCAATCTCAGGTCCCACATGCCACACAGGCTCCACCCACAGGGCACACTGAGTCAGAGACAGCTCCAGGGAATGGTGGCACACACCTGTAATCCCCGCACTGGGTAAGCTGAAAATAGAAGGATCACTAGGAGTCCAAGCTGTATAGTGAGACCATGTAACATGTACATAAAAAAATGAAACAAAAAAGAAATGATTTACTCATTGTGTGTAGGAATTTGTATTTTTGGAGTGCTTGATCTATCTACAAAGTAAAAATTTGGAACTACTTTCTTATTACATGCTCCTAAAGGTCTTAATTATGTTTATTATTTTAAAAGATGTAATGTTATGTGTGTGTGAATGGAGGTAATTAAAGGAGACTATTATTGTAGTTAAACAGTTGTAAATGGTCAGACACATTTTTTCACAATTTTATTGAGAAACAAATAGCAATGAGACAGTTTCAAATCAAATTGGAAGGACAGTTACAATAATTAACACATTGCATACATTCTTCCTAGTGGTTAATTGCTGTACAAGATGCGGACATGATATCCTATTTACAAACAACATTAGAAAAAATACCTTTATTCATTAAGAGAATGTAACTATATATTTATCCTAACCACTTTGAATACACAGATAAAAAATGAATATTCTTCTGTGTCCCCTTTTTGTTGTTAAGTTCCGTTATTTGAATATTAAAGGTGTGTAAACTCAGCAAAATATTCTAACAGAGACCAGTAGCCCATAATAGTATTGGGTCTTCCGCTTGACTGGCAATGTCAGAAATTGTTGACCTGAGTCCCATACAGCTCAAAATAGCAGCATGGCTTTACTTCTTCTATTGCATTTTTATACTTTTCTGCTGGCTGGTTAAGACCAAGGTAAAGCAGGACCTATGCAACAAGAGCTGTAGCTTTTGGGTCTGATAAGGTCAGTGAAATACCCTCAGGAATTATCTTGAGATCCTGTACTTTAGATTGTAGAACTTTTGTCACTGTCAGCCATGTGGATGAGTCACAGCCATTGCTTGGCCAATGTGCTCTCTGTGAAAGCCTGAGAAAATGTTTTCTCTCCATGTTACTCTGCTTAGGCACACTCTACATCATCGATCACTTTCCTCTTTGGCCCCATAATCAACTTGATCAGAAAATTTGAGACACTACAGAGTTACATGATGTTATAATACAAGGTCTCATATGTCCTGAGTGTTAATTGACCTTAGAAGGCTAGGGCCAAAATGTTGACTTATGTTGCAGCCCTCTTTTTTTTTTTTTTTTTTTCTAATTTTGGTCTGCAAACTTAGGTTGTTAACCCGCCAGAAGACAAACTTATTGTTATTACCATACAACTTAGGCTGTTAAGCTTAACCTCACTATGTGTCTGAATATCAAACATCTTAGGCATAGCATGGAACAGGTATTTTTCATCAAGTATTGATATGTTGAACTTTAAGTCCCTACAGAATATGATGAAAAACATTTAAAAATTAGATTTTATTTTTAAAAATAGACATAAAGAATTACATACTCCTTCTGTTTACACATAAGTCTAAAAATCTAACCATATACAACCTTGAAGCAGGATAGTCCCACAATATTCTTTTTCCTATCTTCTACCTTCATTCACCACCCCCTTCTTTTTGAACAATCATCTACCCAAGAGACAGCACAGCAGCAACTGGCATGTTATGACAAGCAGCCCGTATTCAGAAGACCAGAATGACAGGCACTCCAAGCATAAAACTACTATTACAATTTACCATCTGCATTGCAGTAGCTTAGTTCACAGGTATCAGTATATATACTTATTCAAGGTAAGAATCCTTCCAATTGACTGCTAGATTAAAAAATCTTCTGGAGATACTCAGGATCATTGTCTTGCCCATCTTCTAAATGTACTGTATGGCTTTACTTGTGTTTCCTAGCTCTTCTCCTTTCCCTCTCTTGATAAGTTAGTCCTCAAGATCCTGCTTTCCTTTTACTTGTATTATACCTTTCTATTTGTCTTTCTTCTTTTGAGCTCTTATGACACTTTTTGTTTTTACTAAACAATCTACTCCTTGTCCCAAGACAAGCATGAATATAATTGGGGTCAGTGTAACAAAAAGAAAATCACAGCATACAAATTAGTCAATAAAGTGTGTTGGCTTTGGGCTGAGGGACAGAAACCTGCCCTCATCACAGGTGTACTAACATCAAGGCAGCAGGGCAGGAGACCTTGTGGGATCACAACTGATGAGATGAGGATTTGCTGGCATTTTCTGACCACAGCATAGACAAATAGCACCAGTGGGAGTCATAACTATGTTGTAAACCACTGATTGCCTGTGGTGAGGTCACATGAATAGTTATTTCTGCATTCAGTATGTGTCTTGCTCCACAAATTTGTTTAAATTGAAATTCTTCCTCATATTTGAGGATGTATTCTGAGATTTGTGTAGCTAATATGAAAGAAAATAGATTAGTACTGTCTCCTCCTTTTTCAAGAGGCAGGTCCCAGACTTGAGAATCAAAGGGTTTACACAGAAAACTGCGGGGATATGGCCACTGAGCTCACAACTCAATGTATTATGTCCCAAATGTTGTGTCCTAAGTGCAACTGCAATAGACGGGACCTGGCCTGGCCCTAAGCTGTGCACAGTTTTGTGACTGCACCAATTGAGCTTGCTCTGGGACCTGAATTGATCAGCCTCTAGTGCGGGGGATTGAATACACAGGGTAGGATGATTTTAAAATAGATAAAGCTGATATTTCATCCCTAAGTGTCCACTCACTATTTCCTAAGACACATGCAAGAAATACTTTCCTTGTGTCTGTGATCAGTGATGAGGGAGGACACTACTGGGAAAGAGATTTTTGTAAGGAGACATCAGGGTATGCCCAAACACAAAAATCTGTACAGGAATGCTCAGGATGAGGAAGGAATGCTCAAGATAAAAGAGAGGAGTCCTCAGAACCAGTAGGGAAAGCTATTGAAAAGTAAAGCTGGCAATGGGGATGCAGAGGTAGAAAAGTAAACTGAAGGATGTGATTCGCAGATGCTGTGAAGCTGGGGAGTGAGACCCTTTTTGTAGGGATCTGGGGTTGTCCTCTCTGCCTGAGCATTTTGTAAACTGACAAGACCATGCAGTACATCTTTTCCAGACTACTTGGAAGAAGCTTAACTCCAAGGCCCGTGAGTGTTTTATGTGGTGTTTAAATATAATGCACATATATTTACTTATTCTCTGTTATCTCCTTCATGTTTACTCGAGTGTAAGGAAAATCACATTATTCATATATCAGAAGGAAGATTAAATCACTGTTTGACCAGCTCTAGGAAGATTAAATTTTAAGGTTGTAAATGCTTTGAATATTCATCATCAGGACCATCACCATCATTAAAAATTAATCTTCTACTTTTATCACCCTGAGAATGGATTGTCTCAAGCAGAAATGTGTGTTTCAAAGGGCCTAGAAGATAAGTTAATGGACTAAAGCACCTGCTTAGGAAGGCACAGGGATTGGGGATCAATGCACAGCATGCCATGCTGGCCCCACCCCAGGATGCCCTGAGAAGGCAACTGAGACTGGGCACAGTGGTACACACCTGTTATCCCAGATCTTGGGATGCTGAAAACAGGAGGAGCACTACAAGTCCGAGATGTGCAGTGAGACCCTGCAGATCCTGTACCAAATACATAAAAAAAAGCAAATTAAAAAAAATGTACGTTTCAGTTGAGGAAAGGGAAGAATAAAGGAAGACACAAGAAAAAGAACTGTTTTAAGTCATTTATTTATTTATTCATTTATTTGATACAAGTTCTCATTCCACAGATCATATTTGTTGTGATCATCCTGTCTGAGCCTCATCATCACTGATACTACAGACTCGCACCACCATTCCCGTTTTCGGTGGTCAGGACTTCATTCACTACTGGGAATAAAACCAGGTCCTTGTGCTTGCCAGGCAAGTACTTAGACTTCTGAGCTATCTTCCCATTCAGGAAAGAGTTTTCAGGAACTCTAGAATATATGGGTAAATCATCATTGTCTGACATGCCCATGAGAACATATGTCAGTATTTAACAAATAAATATTTGTGTTAAAATGTATATCATTTTGTCATCTCTGAATTATTGTCTATAAAATAAATAATTCAGTATGGAAATATTAATGCAGAAACAGATAATAAAGCCAGACACAGCCAACTGAAACATATGCTTTAAGAATCCTGATTGCATAATTAGAGAAACTTTAGAATGCTGAAAAGCATGTGAAGTACTGTCCTCAGAGTAAGAGGTCTGGGGAACATTACTTAAACATGTTAACTCTTTCCTGAATTGCTCATGGAGCAGGTAAATACTGTGAGAAGGATATAAACTCAACTAATGAGATGGTCTTATTGTATCTGTGATCAGATCAAATAGGTCCATTATGATTCTTGCATTTGTTGCACAGTTGCAAAAAACAAAACCAAAGTCTTATTTTTGTGTACATTAATACCTATGAGAAAACTAATGAGGCTAAATGTTCAACACATTTCATGCACATAATAAGAAGTTATATAATACTTATCATAAATGTTACAATATAATTTTCAGAACATTCTCATGTGCTCTGGACCCATCTCTATCTGAGGTTGCCATAAGAGAGTGATCTATATAGCTGGAGGTCATGCAAATAGGGCCTCTCTCGGCTTGTGAAAACCAGCTCAGCCCATCTCTGACTGCCGCTCGGCAGAGAAGCCCAGCTTTGGATCCCCTGGTTTTTCCACTTTTGGATCACCACTGAGCACCTAGGGCTCATCATGGAGCTCTGGCTGTACTGGGTTTTCCTTGTTGCTGTTTTGAAAGGTGATTGTTTTTAACAATTAATATTGAGAGTGTGAGTGGACATGAATGAGTAAACAGTGGACTTATGTGACAGTTTGCTGAGCAAGACGTCTCTGTGTTTGCAGGTGTCCACTGTGAGGAGCAGCTGGTGGAGTCTGGAGGAGGTTTGGTGCAGCCTGGCGGGTCCCTGACACTCTCCTGTGCAGCCTCTGGATTCACCTTCAGTAACTACTGGATCCTCTGGACCCGCCAGGCTCCAGGGAAAGGGCTGGAGTGGATCGTAAGCATTCTGTATGACGGTGGTAACACATACTATGCAGACTCTGTGAAAGGCCGCTTCACCATCTCCATAGATAACGCCAAGAACACTCTGTATCTGCAAATGACGACACTGAAAACCGAGGAAACAGCCGTGTATTACTGTGTAAGAGTCACAGTGAGGAGATGTCAGTGTGAGCCCAGACACAAACTTCCCTGCATAGTCTCTGACAGCCAGCAGGGGGCGCAGGGAATGCAGAGAAACCAAAACTAATTTTTAAAATTAGTAGGACAGTTTCAATAATTAATGCATTGCATATTGTTATCTTCATAGTGGATTTTCATGGTACAAGATGTAGACGTGATATCCTGTCCACACTTATAGTACAAAACTTTCTTCTCATTGAATTAAGAGAAAGTAGCTGTATATCTATCCTATTTTGAATATACAGATTCAAAATGATCCTTCTTTTGTATCTCCTTTTGTGTTTAGTTTTGTTAGAGATTGGTATTCCTTTGCCTTTTAAAGATTGTAGGTGTGTGAATTCAGCAAATATTCCTTGTCAGATACAAAAGATACATTTCTTGTTATATAAATCTTGTTTAATCTTGTTTTTAACTGTACAGCAGACAAGTATAAAAATGAATCATAAAAAGTACAACCACATGAATAGGATGAGCTGTAAAAGGCTCAAGTCAACAACTTCTGATATTGCCAGTCCTATGGATAACCCTCTACTTTTATGGACTACTGGACTAATTTTCCATATAGTT
>NW_004524860.1:396983-419981 GCF_000260255.1 Octodon degus
AGCTCTACAGAGTTTGGACTTATCCAGCTGCGTCTGGCATGGGTCTGGCTGCTGTGCTCAGCTCCTTCCTGCTGCGAACCAGGGCTAGGACTGGGTCTGGGGGCTCCCGGTAGTCGGCAGAAATTCCGGACCTGGGCTAGGACTGGGTCTGGGGTCTCCCGGAACTCATCAGAAAATCCTGGGCTAGGACTGGGTCTGGGGGCTCCCAGAACTCAGCAGAAAATCCTATCTGTTTTCCTCTTAGAATCTGATACTTCTTTTCAACTTAATACCTACTTCCAGATACTATTAGTTTATATATTTGTCCTTACCCCTTACACCTCTTGTTAGACACAGTTATTTACACAGAAGAACATTCTCCACTCCGTAAAACAAGACCTCACACTTGTTCCAAAATGATTCTGCTGTTGTCATCTGGACCAGGTACATGGTGTCTCCATAACCTGGTAAATTCTGATAGGAATCTGGGATCCATAGTGAGAAGCATTCGGTATGAGCATAGATAAAAACTCTCTCGTATGTGATCAGGAACAACATGCTGTGTGCAGTATAACCAGGGCTACTCAGACCCTCCACAAGTTGCTGAGGTTCACAACAAAGCCCAGGATCCCAACCTCCTTGGGTCCCAAACTGGAGCAGATGCACAGAGCCTTGGGGATATTTTGCCTCCACTGGCTTGCTGTTTGTCTGCGAGACAGTAGCTTCTCTTCCTTAGTTTGAATGGAATGATAATGGGCTCTGTAGCTTTCATTTTGTCTTCTTCCTTCAAGTGAACATTGGTATATAACATCTAATATTTATAGTACCTTATCATTTGTTAACTGTATTTGCTGAGGCTTTTTTTTTTTTTTTTTTTTTTTTGCACAACTGGGGATTGAAGTCCGGCCTTTGCGCTTGCCAGGGAAACGCTTATTCCACTGAGCCATCTCCTCGCCCCCGCCCTTTTTTTTTTAAAGTTTTAATTTGATTTTGATATTTTGCCTAAGATCAGATTACAGGTATTCTCAGCTTTTTTTTTTTTTTTTTCCGGAACCAGGGAATGAACTCAGGACCTTGCACATACCAGGCAAGTACTTATTCTACTGAGACATCTCCCCAGCCCCTATTTGCTGAGTCTTTAACACATTTATTTTAATATTTCAAGTACCAACAATCTCACTAATTTCAAGTGAATTGTCTATTGTAGATGAGTACATAATGAAAAATTTACAACCATCAGTAAAAGGTTATTATAAATATTTTTTCTAAATTGCCAAAGGAACACTGTATTTTTTTAGCTACCACATTTTACATATAGATTTCCCTTTCTTTTTCCTCATCAAAGATGGGACAATTCTTTTTATGTCCTGATGTGCTTTTCCTCAAATTTCCTCAATTTTTAAAGAATAGCATGTGTATACCTCTATTGAAATTCAATTGCTTATCGAACCAATCACAATTTTATGCATTCTGTGGAAATTAATATGAGTGTAATAAAAATTACAGACAGTAGCATGTGCTGAACAGGATATGGAAAGACTTGGGCCATCAAAATTCGTAATCAGAGAACTGCTGAGACACTCAGTACCTCCAAATCCAGCCCAACCCAAGCCCGGGGAGAGTGTGGGAGAGCTTCCAGCTTCCCTGCGCCCACGTGACGTCCTTGGGCCAAAGGCCAGGCATGCTGCTTGAGTGAGACCCTCTGCCATGCTGTTTCCCTCTGCATGTGCCACTCTGCCTTGGAGCCAGCCAAGTATGGACTGAAACATCCACAAACCGTGTGAGCTAAATCAACCTTTTTTTCCTTAATTTGGGGTATTAGGTATTTTGTCTCAGCAGTGAAAGAAAAGTAACCGAGACAACATTTCTGTGTGAAATAACATCAGTAAAGTGCACCCTCTGCCTATTGCATCTGTGTTCCTGGGGTTCAATTCTTGGCTTTCCTATCAGTGCGAAAACTAATACCACTATTTAGCCAGATCCATGAGTGCCCTGTACTTCTAGAAAAACCATTCAGGATCACACCAGTGAGCAGAACAAGGGATCACATGGAAAGTTACTGATGGACCCAGACCTGCCTGGCAGCTTCTGCTGCTCCCTGCGTTGGACACAGCAGCTCTGCCCACTTGTCAAGATTCAAGGTGGATGGTCTGAGTCCTCTCAGTCTGTCTTTCCCTACTAGAGTTGGCTCTATCACTACCTAAATCCTGGTTTTTGGTTATTCTGTAGGTTGGGTGAAGGGATTGAACACAACAAATAATGAAGATGTAATTTTCGAATGTACCAATTCCTCATGGTGAATGCAATAATTTCTCACTTCAAATATGTATTAATAAAATTAAACTTTGTGAAAAAACAATGACCAACAATCAGATTTAAATATGCTCAGTTCAATGCCTTCTGTATTTAATGCTATGGAGAAAAATGATTTTTAGAGAACACTACATACAAATTAGTCAATAATGTGTGTTGGCACTGCATTGAACAACAGGGCCCTGTTCTGGTCACAGGAGCTACATATTAGGGCAGGAGGGCAGGTGTCTTTTTGGGATCACAAATGAGCATACTATGATTTAGTTGAACTTCACTGGCTATAATGCAGACAAATTGTGCTAATCACAATGGTGACTTCCAAGGGTGACACTCTGTCCCTGTGGTGACATCACATACGTGTTTCCACCTGCACCCAGCACTGGAGATGAGAAAGTGCAGTTTAAATCTTGCGAGTCTCATAATTAAGGTCGGATGGAGGTAGGATCTGTTCACTGCCACCAGTTACACATGAATTCTGAGAGACAGTTTCATGACTAGTGGACAGGAAGATATAGAGATCAACTCTGGGGAAAATCAGAGACCTAAATAATGGAACTGGTAGCGTCATTCTGCTATGGTTACTTTGTCTATTTGGTAATGTACTTATATTGAGGTGAGTTATAATGAATCATGAAGATCTTTCTGCATTAGACTGTGGCACAATGCATAGAATCTTCAGTACACAATAATAAACAAGAGCTGCACACTGACAGTGAATAATTAGGGGACACTAATGACAAGCAGGACCCATCTCATCAGAGTTGAGTTTCTTTCAACAGCTATGTGTCCTCAGATCCAAGGCTCAAGTCTGTCCTTATTCTCTATTCATTGCAGAGTCTAGAGCCCTAGAGCGTCCTAAAATAACTCCATTTATTGCATAAAAGAAGCATCAGTGGAGAGCTGAGTTAAATTTCAACAAGGCTAAAAATGGAAACACAGAAGCATAAATACCAATTTGTATCCTGGAAAATGTAGAAGACAGTTTGAGGGGAAAATATTTTCTCCATTAAAAACTCATGAGCATAGATATGAAAAAGTGCATTTCACACACTAACAAAAATTTAAGACAAGTGAGTGCCTAAAAGCGTATAAAATTAATGACAACTCTTGAATTTCAGGCAATTTACTCTGAGTTCAATATGTTAACAGCATTTAATTGTTGGCTTCAAAATTTTGGATAATGCCTATTTTCAGCGTTATACTTGGAAAGATGTTCAAGAGTTTGGAGGAACAAGAAAGTAGTAGACAGGGAAACAGCAAAATAAAATTAAGATGCAATATGTACATGTACAAACTCCATATAGTAAGTATAATCATTATGTATTGTATATGTCTATCTTTATAAAAATAAAATTAAGATGGAATCTTTGGAATACTTAAATTGTAAGAATGAGCAAACAGGGCTCATTTCAGGCTGCATCAGGAAATGGATTTGCATCTAAGTACCTAGAGTCTAAATGCATACTATCAGTTTACACATGTGCACATTACATATACACGCTATAGTAATAATTGATAGTACATGTTATTCCTGCAATATGCAGGTAAGTTTCCATATCTATAAAGTTGTTCTTCATCTGAGAACTCATGCAGCTCTCTGACCTACATCTCTCCCACAAGTCCTGTTCTGGAGTGAGAGGTCCTAAGCCCAGAGCAGTGGAGTCAGGGAGAGCATTTGGCTCTCTGAGTGCTCAGTCAGTATCCTGCCCCAAGGGACACCCCCCACACAGGGACCTCCTCTCTGTCACTCACACCTTCATATGCAGGAGAGCATCCTGCATGCAAATGCATCACCAGACACTCAGATCTCAGAGTGAATCACATCACACATGTAATTAAATTCATGTTCTACCTCACACATTAAGGTACTTCTGGGGTTTGTAAAGCTAATGTGAAAGGTATTAGAACAATACTGGATCCTCCTCCTTCTGTTGGCAGTTCCCAGACATGAATGCCCTGGGGCTCTGAGAGAAGGTGACAGGATGCTTCATCTAAGCACAAAACTCACTGAGATCTGCGTCTCCATTTTTCTTTCCTCGGTGCAGCTGCAAGAGATGGGATTTGGTCGGTGTATCATTCCAGACGCTGAATCCAGCACCCCTCAGGGAAGGCGACTGAGTGGATGTTACGTGATATTTTTATTGGAGGCACAGGTTAGAGTTCATGCCTGAGAGTCAGCTCAGTATTCCCTGAGATGCCTCCCGACTAAGTTTCTCTGAAGCTGGACTCAGAAACTGTGGAGGGCACAAGTGTACCTTTGTGCAAGATACATCATGAAGAGACACCCCTATTAGTCAAAACGCAGGACTCTCTACTGAGGTGCTCAGGACCTGAAGAGGTGTTCAGCACTAGCAGAGGGGGGCTCGGGACAAAAGGAGGATTTTCAGGACCAGTAGCTTAAGCTCTGAACCAGCAGAGGGGACACTGAGGAAACTCAAGAACCAGCAAAGCCCCAGAAATATGAACAGAGAAGGAAGCTGGTGACTGAGAGTCTTCCTGCCTTTCTCCAGGCTTTCCTCTCTCTGATAGCACTGGAAATGCTGAGCAGCCCTGAAATATGTTTATTTCAGGTCACTTGAAAGGAGTCAATCTCCAAGGCATGTGAATGTTTTAGTTCATTTTTAGTTAGAATACATACACATTTACTTATACATTTATTTCTTTACCTCCGTATTAATTCCAGCATACGAATTGCACCTCCTTGTATGTAGTAGAAAGCAATCTGAAGTTTAACAGTTATGTTTTGTAATATGCAATATCAAGATCATCACCATAATAACAAATCAATCACGTCTCAACTACAGGAGATTGTGTCCCACAGGAATAAATGTTTCATATAAAGGAAGATGCAGAGATGAGAATTTAGAGAAAGCTGTAGGCATTTATGTGTAGTTCTCCATTACCATACATGACCATGCTAAGTTCTATGTCAGTACTT
Organism: Octodon degus; assembly: GCF_000260255.1. Taxonomy (NCBI): domain Eukaryota; kingdom Metazoa; phylum Chordata; class Mammalia; order Rodentia; family Octodontidae; genus Octodon; species Octodon degus. Next base: position 402,214 of record NW_004524860.1, read on the forward strand.
AACAGATTGTGTATTTGTTTTAAAAATGTAAATCATTTAGTCATCATGCAAGTTGCTAAACACAAACAGGTCAATGTAGATGGGAAATATTAACACAGATGCAGATGATATATCTGCGTATATGAAAGTCAAATATAGGCTTGTTTAATGCTGGATTTCTACTTATATAGGGGATCTTTAGAATCGTGAAAATTCATATTGTTTTTCTCCATGGAGGACAAGGTCAAAAAATAGCACAGATCATAGCAATTCTGTCTCAGAATCGCTCCTGGAGCAGGTAAGCACAGTGAGAAGGACATAGGCCCCAGTCTATGAGACATGCTTATCACATGTGAGGTCGTGTCTCCAGGGTCTGTTGTGCTTCTTACTCTAGATGCACATCTGAATCACTTAGGGAATGACTAAAACCATTTCTTATACCCACATAAAATTCTGAGAAAACTAATGTGGTTTAGTGTTCATTGAAATTAATGTACATAGTAAGAAATTCAATATTCCTTATTAGGAATACCACAAAATATCTCCCAGAAGACTCTGCTATGTTCTCCACTCATCTCTAGGGGAGGCTTCTATAGTGTAGATGCCTATGTAGCTGAGACCATGCAAATAGGGCTGCGCTCCACTGATGAAAACCAGCTCAATCCTGACCCTACAGCCCAGGATCTCAGTTGTGATCAGGGCTGAGCACAGCACACTCACCACGGACCATGGCCTGTGCTGGGTTTTCATTGTTGCTGTACTAAAAGATGATTTTGTGGTAGACAAGAAATTATGAGTATGTGGGTGGACGTGAATGGGATAAACAGTGGGCCTTTGTGAGAGTTTCCTGAGGAAGGTGTCTCTGTGTTTGCAGGTGTCCAGGCAGAGGTGCAGATAGAAGAGTCTGGTGGAGGCTTGGTGCAGCCTGGAGGGTCCCTGAGACTGTCCTGTGCAGCCTCTGGATTCACTTTCAGTGACTACTGGATGAGCTGGATCAGCCAGGCTCTAGGAAAGGGGCTGGAGTGGGTTGGGGAAATTAACAAGGATGGTGGTAGCACATCCTACGCAGACTCTGTGAAGGGCCGATTCACCATCTCCAGAGACAACGCCAAGAACATGCTGTATCTGCAAATGAATACACTGAAAATCGAGGACACGGCCGTGTATTACTGTGCAAGAGCCACAGTAAGGGGACATCAGTGTGAGCCTAGACACAATCGTCCCTGCACGGCTGCTCGGAACCAGCAGGGGGCGGTAACGATACAGAAGAAAGCAGAGTAGATTTACAGGGAGGTGAAAGGTTGTTTTCTTCTGAGATCTGTGACATCTTTTCAACCTAATAATTTCTCCAAAATGCTCCGATTTCATAGCTTCCTACCTTACCTCTGATATGTCTCAAGGCAATTGTTTAAGTAGGAAAACGCATTCTCAGCTGTGCAAAACACAATACTTGAGTTTATGATTCTGCTGTGGTTGTTAGGAGCAAATCCTTAGGAGTACAGAGAATCTTAATTTTTATTTTTATGTTTTATTTTGGTATATTAGAGAACGTCTCTAGAGTGTTCAGATCTCATTACTAGATAGGACTCGTAGTGATCTGCTTGTTTATAGCCTCCCAAGTGCTGAGATTACAGGTGCTAGCCACCATGCCCAGTCTCAATTACCATCTCAGTACAACCCATAGGCAGGGTTAGCATGTCAGGCCTAAGAATCAAACCCCTGACCCCTGTGCCTGCTTGCATGTGCTTTAATCCACTGAGCTATTTGGCCTGCCCAGAAAATTCTTCTTTCTTAAAGTTTCCTCTTTGGGCCTGTGATATAACTCAGTGGACTAAAGTACCTGCTTAGAAAAGCTTAGGGAAAGTGCAGGGACCAGGATTCCATCCCTGGGACCACATGCCATGCCAGCCCTGCCCCTATGGTGGGCTGAGCCAGCCAGAGTTTAGGCACAAGTGTGCATGCCTGTAATCCCAGCGCTGGGGAGGCTGAAAACTGGAGGATCACTACGAGTCTGAGCTGTGTAGTGAGACTATGAAAGAACCAGACACATTAAAAATTATCTCTTAAATTGTTTATTGTTTCCTAGCTCTTTGTTGTGAATACATTTTACCATACTTGAAAATTTAGAAAGATAGCTTATCTGTTGCTTCCATATGTTCACCTCCCGCCTTTCATGTTCCAACAGCTTACAATGCCTGTTTCATTTCCTTATCACAAGGTTTTAAATACAAGTATTGCTACAAGGGGGGAGCCCTGTGTAGGAGTATCCAATAGAGAGCACCTACTCCTCACTGCTAGAGTCTCCAGGCTTCTCACAGCATCCCTCACAGGTAACGTTGTAACTTGGCATCCTTGCACTACGTGGAGAGTTAAACTCCTATCCAACTTTATGGGCAGCTGGGGGTGAAGGTTTGGTTCTCTACCTTTACATATCTGTACTTGGTGAGCACCTCTGTCCAGTTTTATGTGTGAAGCAGCAGTGCCTGAAAGCAATCTTTGTGCACTACGGAGACTGGGAAGAGATGAAGCTGATGGGAGCATCCTCAGTAGATGGAGGAAAACCTCATAATAAGATCACTTCTGTGCAGGCCCCCCATTCTATTGATTCCTGGCCAGCTTCATCTCTGTTACAAATTTCCAAAGAGTTTCTTCAGTGAAAGAATCACTTTCTATTCTCATTGCCAGGGAACAGTGGAACAATTGGCCATACATTCTTGTGCTTTTTGTTGGTCTAAATGATGTCAATCACAGGGATTAATAAATGAGCTATCTACCATATTCTGTGACAGCCTCTGTGTGTACATAAACAAGTGCCCAGCGCTAACCATGTGCTGTGCCACTAAATCACGGGAGCTGAGGGGCAGTCACTACACAGCACAAGGATTTCTTCATCTGCCAATGTCCAGTTACATGAAGTACTGTCTGCACCCTGTCTTGTCTTGAAGGAAGATGACACCAGGCCTGGTGCAGGGGACCTCAGAGAGGGAAAACTGCTCAATATGCACCCAGCCTATATCTTGCATAATTCTCTATATTCATTATTATATTTGAAATGATGTTAACCAGTTTGGCATAACATGAAGGAAACAGACAGGGAAAGAATAGCTAAAAAGAAAAATTAAGATGTAATATGTGCATGTACAAACTCCATAGACTAAATGTAATCATTATGTATGATATATGTGTAAAATCATTAAAAGTAAAATGAACATTGAATCTTTTGAATATTTAAATTTTAAGTACTAGAGTATATTGGATTATTTTGGTGAATTAATGCACCTACAATATTTGGATGGCAATGGAATACCCATTTCTGACAAAACTAAATGGAAAATGGGATATAAATGAAGGACCATTTGTATCTGTATATACAAAATAGGATATAGATATACATCTACTTTCTCTTAATTCAATGAGAAGAAAGATTTATACTAGTAGTGTGTGGGCAGGATATCATATGTGCATCTTGTTCTGTGAATGACCACTATTAACACAACAGTATGCAATGCATTAATTATTTAAACTGTCCTTCTAATCAGTTTTGAAACTGTCTCATTGCTATTTCTTTCTAAATAAAATTAATTTAAAAAGATAAGAAAAAAAGAATAAACAAATAGAAGACAAACATTGATTTCAGGTTGTATCAGGCAATTGATTTGCATATATTTCCCTGTAACATACATGTATGCTGAGCATTTACACATTTTTACATGCACATATGTACATGCTGTGAGTAGTATGTCATACTCACTGTTACTGCTGCAATGTGTGGCTTATTTTACATATCCGTAAAGTTGCTCTTTATCTGAAAAATCAACTGAGCCCCTTACCAGATTATCTATCAGACATCTTGTTCTGGAGTCAGAGGACCTAAGTCCAAGGCAGTGTAGCCCTGGGAGGGCACTTGGCCCCGAGAGCTGAGGCAGAAACCTCGCCCTGGGGGAGGCTACACATGGGGACCTCCTCTTGCTCCCTCACACCTCTATATACAGGAGAACATCCTGCATGTAAATGCTTCATGAGATGCTCACATCTCAGATTGAATCACATTACACATTTAATTAAATTCACATTCTTCATCAAAATTAAGGTGCTTCTGGGATTTGTAAAGCTGATCTGAAAAATAACAGAACAATACTGCCTCCTCTTCTTTCTAGTGGCAGCCCTCAGACCTAATGGTCCTAGGGCTCAGATAGAAAGGCGAGAGGGTGCTACATCTGACCTCAAAATTCTCCATTCCCGCTGTGTTTTGTGTTACACGATCATGGGAATGACTATGCCATTGCTCAACAAAATCTATATTTACATCGTAATATATGCCATTTAATCATCATTAAAATTATTATATGTAAAATAAATAATTTAGTATTGAAATAGGAATCCAGAGAAAGTTAAGAGCGCTGGTTTTATCAAAATAAATTATAGACTTGAAGAATATTGCATGTTTATTTATTAGAAAATATTTAGAAGGCTGAAAATCATGTCGTGTTTTCTCATTAGCGTAAGAGGTTTGGAAAAATCACAAAGCATTATACCTCGGTCTTTGAATTGGTCATGTGGCTTCTAAATACTGTGGGAAGAACATACATCGACACACAGATTTTTTTTTCAGAACTGGGGACTGAACTCAGGAATTTGCGCTTGCCAGGGAATCTCTTATTATACTGAACCATCTCCCCGGCCCCAGGATGTGTGCTTATTATCTGTAAGCACGCACCTTGTAAGTGTGGGTGCACAGATGCACAATTTAGGAAGTGAACAAACCCATTTCTTACATATGAAATCAAGGCTTTGAAAACTAATGAGAATAAGCATTTACCACAATTCATGCACATAGTAAAAATATTATACTCATTGTTATAGCAACACAAATTGTATCCCCAAAGGCCCTCCTGGGCTCTGGACCCATCACTTCCTGAGGCTTCCACAGCAGAGCTGTCTATATTGCAGGAGGCCATGCAAATAGGGCCTCCCTCTGCTGATGAAAACCAGCCCAGCCCGGACTGCAGCTCTGCAGAGCAGCCCAGTCCTGGATGCCCCGGTGTCCTCACTTCCCGATCACGACTGAGTACAGGAGGCTCACCATGGAGCTCGCACTCAGCTGGGTTTTCCTTGTCGCTGTTTTAAAAGGTGACTGGTGCTGAACATGAGATGATGAGGGTGAGGTGGACATGGATGGGATAGACAGGGGGCCTGTGTGACAGTTTAGTGATGAGGATATTTCTGTGTTTGCAGGAGTCCAGTGTGAAGTACAGCTGGTGGAGTCTGGAGGAGGCTTGGTGCAGCCCGGTGGGTCCCTGAGACTCTCCTGTGCAGCCTCTGGATTCACATTCAATAACTACAGCATGAACTGGGTCCGCCAGGCTCCAGGAAAGGGGCTGGAGTGGCTTGCGTACATTAACTGGAATGGTGGTAGCACAAGCTATGCAGACTCTGTGAAAGGCCGATTCACCATCTCTAGAGACAACGCCAAGAACACGCTGTATCTGCAAATGGCAAAACTGAAAACCGAGGACACGGCCACGTATTACTGTGCAAAAGACACAGTGAGGGGATGTCAGTGTGAGCCCTGACACAAACCTCCCTGCAGAGGCGATCTCGGCCACCAGGAGGCGCAAGTGGTGCTTGAGAACCAAGGGTATATCTAGAGTTAGGTGTTAAAGTTACTTTTCTCTTAGGACTTGAGAATTCTTTTGAACATAGTTCTTTCTCTCAGAAAAATTTTGTTTGTCAGCTTTATTTCCTTCCCAATAGCAAAATAACTAATACACGTTCAATGCAAAATACGGGGAAGAAAATGTTCTCTGTACTGTAAGGCAGAAACAAGCAATTCCCAGAATATATTTGTGAAAACACATAGTAGTGTGTCAGTTCATGCCCTTAATTTGTTCCAAAATTCTGTGAAAGATGTTCTTATTTATCTTCCTGTGGGGAAGATGACTCTAGTCTTGCTTTACCCAATGTGCATTTCATCAACGGAAGCAAAATCTTGTAGAATGCTTCAGCTTACAATCTTCAGTGGTCAGGGAAAGAAACATTCATCAAAGAAGATATTATTGAATTTCAAAACAATTGGTGAAATATCTAAGAGCACAGTTTTATAGTCAAAGGTTTTTTTTTTTGCTTTACTTCATACACAATGGTCAAAACATTATGTGTATTTATTATCAGAATTTATTATTGGGCATCTTTATGTTCACTGTAAATTTATTTCTTTATTTATTTTATTTATTTTTTGCATGGAACTGGGGATTGAACTCAGGCCCTTGCACTTGCCAGGGAAGTGCTTATTCCACTGAGCCATCTCCCCAGGCCCTGTAAAATTTTTTAGAATGTTGAAATATATCCCAGGAATGTCTTGCCCCTTACATGTACAACCTGTCCCTCTACTAGCACCTGGTCATGCAGTCCCTTCTTGTGCCAGCATTTAGACCCACAGTGAGACACCACCACTTCCCATAGGCATAGCAGAAACATTGATTCATTCCTTACTCTGTGTATTCTGTGGTTTTGGATAAAGGTTTAATGCATGCTTTCACCACACCCTTCTTGTGTCCAAATTATTCAGGTGATCATGAGGAGTAGCCTTGTGGTGTCTTGGGGTAGTAGGTGGCCATTTAAACAACAAGCATTGGAAGCCCTAACAGAAGAATGTGAAAGCAGAGCACCGAGGAGGATTCCCATGGGTCAGGCTGGCTGTTGAGCTCTTTCCTGAGAAATCTCTTGGGGCTTAAACTATACAGTTGCCTGATGCTGATGGTTTGAAGCTTCCTTGTTAGAAGCCTTCTGCAGATGTCTCAGCTGTACCTACAAGCAGCCTTCATTCACAGGGTAGATCTGGAGGAGATGAAGCTGGCAGAAGCATCCTCAGAACCTGCACGAGAACATCATACTCAGATCAGCTCTGTAACATCTTACAATCTGTCCTTTGCTGACTTCACATACACAGGAAATTTCCACAGAGCCTTCACAGTGGACAGACCATGTTCCATTCCCATTGGCAGTGAGTAAGTGTGCTGTTGACTGTACAACCTCAGGATATTGTTGGTTCCTTCTTTCGTGTTTCTAAATGATGTAGATCACGGAGTTGTGTAAATATATGTTCTCCTATAAACATATTGAAAACTGTTGAAGTATAAATAAACATTGAAGTCTTTACTTTTATAAAATTTTGAGAAATGTTTCTTTGGGTCTGTCTAAAATGTTCCTGAGTAGTTTCAGAGTTTAGACTTCAGTGAGTTTCAGGCCTGGATAGTTCGAGTTTCATTTCACAGCCTTCTAGAAATCTGCACTGTGGTCTGGTGGCTGAGCTTAGCAATCATTTATTTTCTCCTTGAAAAGTGACTAATACAGGAGATTATGTGTTTTCTCATCAGAAAAAGATAATTATATGACATAATCTATTTTGTCTTCTAAATGTATCCATTTTACTTAGAGGTATCGATTAATTTAACGTGGTTTCAAACATCAAACTCTGCACTCTGCTGCAATAGCATTGAATTTAAATAAGCACATTAAATATTGATACTTAAAGGCATACAACCAGCTGGGGATGTAACACAGCTCGGTGATGTAGCACCTGCCTGACAAGCACAAGACCCTGAGTTTGATTCTTGGTACCAGAAAAGAAGAAAAAAATAAACGTTATAGGCACCAGGGAGATAGCTCAGTGGAATAAGCGCCTCCCTGGCAAGCACAAGGGCCTGAGTTCAATTTCCGGTTCCACCAAAAAAAATAAAATAAAATAAACGTTATATTATACATCATAACTCCCCCATTTTAGTAATGAAATTAAAATTAAAATAAAAAGATGTATAATCTTCGCATAAGTAGAAAATGCAACCACAAAAATGTCCTTAGCAATGATAATTTTCATAGGCTCAAAGAGCAGTAACATCTGGGACATATGTGATAACTAACATTCCCTAAATGGTCATGTTACATTTACATAATAATAATAATGTTACAGCATATTTTATATTTGCAGAATAAAATAATAATCAAAACACAAGAAAACAACTATATTTTGGGTTTGTCATATGTAAAAATGTGTACTAACTCCTGTTGGCAGTACATACTGTTTACTTTTAATTTGCAATGTAGGAGTATGTACTTATCATATAATGATTCTTTTTATTCTCCTTACCCTCTCTTCCTCCTATTTATGGAAAGCTCTGTGAATATGAAATGGATTGGAACGATACTAAGAAACTATAGTTGAATGAAACACATAAGCAACAGTGGAAAATAATATGACATCCATGGGAAAAGAGTAAACACAATTATTATGTCTGGGAAGATATTACCAACCTGTCTTTGGCTTAATCTACTTCGAGTATAGTGGATGCAAAGGAGGATAAAAGTACAAAATCTAAATGTAAAGTGGGATATTTACAATTTCTACACTAGAAACTCTTGCTACACTATAATAAATGGACTCATGAACAAACACACTGGATCTAACCAGAGTTGTTTACCAACAGAAAACTTGAAATCATTTGAAAGCTATGTCTTTACAAGAGCAGTCCAGAGGAATCCTACAGCTCTGGTCATCCCCTCCTAGTCTAGAGGGGCTGGATTGTATGTGGTTCTCTGGAGAAGCAGTAAAAGCAGGATATGTAACTGCAGTACAGGGAAGGATACTTTTCCTCAGAATTGGCTCACAGAACCTTAGAGGCAGGAAGTCTCAGCTTTGGGCTATGAGCTGAAAGTAGAGACCACAGAGCTGGAGGTGGAGTCAAAGTTGGAGACTCTGTGCTGCAGAATCCCTGCTGCTGAGTGATCCTGGCCTTTGGTTCTGTGAAGCCCTCTCCTGATTAATCAATGTCACACCTTTGATAAAGGAGAACCTGCTTTTCTCGAAGATCATTAACTGAAATTTTCATCCAGTCATAAACACCTACCAACGTGACAAACAATCATCACAGTGGACCAACAGGTTCACCAGCAATCACCATTAACACAGTGCACTCTCTATCTTTTTAGCAGAGCCCCACTATCTTCTACCACACAAAGATGCATACTTACCCTGGACACAGTCATTTCACTGACGTTGTATGGTGCATCAGAAGAAGAACTGAGTACTATTTTACTGCACGGATTCAAAAATAAATGAATATGTGACTTTGAATGGAGAAACAACTACATTTTCTTCAGAGTTTTCCAGAAACCATCTCTGCAAGTAGGCAGTAATGAGAAATAGAGCCAAGATTTCAATCATACACATACTGGCCCTGAGAAGCAACAGAAATGCACATAATGTCGCCATCATGTATGACACACTAATAGGACTGGGTTGTCATATACACACTCAGAAGCCTCAAATTTAAAATATCAAGGGAAATGACAGCCAAAACCATGGTCTAGAGCACAGTGCACCTCTATGTCTCGGCTGGTGTGGACAATGCTGGGATAAGTGTGCAAAGAGACTCTGATAAGCCCTTGCTGTGCACACACCTGTTAAGGGACATTTTCTGGACATGACGTATCAGTTGAAATGCATAGAACCACAATAATGGATTTTGACTGTTTTGAACCCTGTTTGTAAAGCATAGCTCATTTATTTTTTATTTGTCACATACCTGCTCTCCGCTGTTGCTTCTCAGGTCATTTTTCTTTCTTTCACAGGAGGATCTCTCTGACCAGTGCACTGTCCTTTGAAATACTTTCTTTTGTTAGAGCTTCTGATATGTGTGGATCTCAAGATTTTTACTTTTTTTTTGTTTTCTGAGGCAGAGTCTCACTATGCAGCCCAGTCTGGTCTCAAACTTACTGTGATCTTCCTGTCAGAATTTATCTATTAAAAACTGCACTGCTATCAATATCGGCATACACATATCTCAGGAATATGTTGTGCTTAACTCTTTATTTTTTATTTTTATAAAATATTTATAAAGGTATTATAAGACAAAAGTTAAACTACAATAGTGCTAGAGTCAATAGATTTAGTATTACAATATGTTATTAACATGCATAATTAATAAAAGTAAATTATTTTTAATTTAAAGCAAATTGCTAACTACATATAAAATAAGAAAAACTCCATGGTGCTATACCATAATTTAATATTATTGATTCTGAAACCAAAATGAATCACTTGTTGCATACATGAAATATGAGATTTCTCCAAATACAGCTTCTCTAATAGCAATGAAACACACACCACTGATGAAACAGAACAATAAATATAGCACCATTTTGTCGTGAAATATATCTATATCTATATCTATATATACATGTATATAGATATATACATATTACAGTTAAAACAGATATACAACTACTTTCTCTTAGTTCAATGAGAAGGAAGGTTTGTACTAATATTGTTTACACAAGATATCATGTATATATCTTGTGCTCTGAATAACTACTGTGAAGACAACAATATGCAATGTATTTTTTTAATTTTAGGATAGCATGTACTGGGTATACAGGTCTCACTGCATAGGTTGAACTTGTAGTGATTCTCCTGTTTACAACCTCCTAAGTGCTGGGATTACAGGTGCATGACACCATGCCCAACCTCAATAGCCCTCTCATCATGCCTCGGGGACAGGCCTGGTATGGCAGGCCAGGGATCGAACTTCTGGTCCCTGTGTCTGACTAAACAGGTGCGTTATTCCACTGAGTTATTTGGCCAGCCCTTGAAATGTATTAATTATTGTAACTGTCCTACTATTTTGTTATGAAACTGTTTCATTGCTATTTTATCTTTTTTTCATTAAAATGAATAAAACATTTTTAGAAATGTGTTCAACTCTTTAGGGAAGACACCAACAATGATGTTATCTGGGTCATATAGAACTTATAACCTTAACTATTTGAGGAATTTTCATATATGGTTCATATTCGTTGTACTAATTTATTTTCTCAGCAAAAATGTAAGCACGTACCTTTTTTATGTGCTGCCTTTGCAAAATTTTTGGTTGTTGCATTTCTCGATAATTACCCTCCTTTATAGTTTAAGATAGAATCTTATTGTTGTTTTTCTTTGCATTTTCCTAAAGGTGACAGTGTTCAACATTTTTTCATGTATTTTTGGCCATTTGCATTTCTTCTTCTGAAAACTCCCTATACATTTTACATGTCTGTTTCTAGATTGGATCTTTGTTTTAGGTGCTTTAACAGTTTGAATTCACTATATGTTCTCAATTTTATTACTCTGAAGAATAGCAGCAAAAAATATTCTCATTCTGCATTTTATCTCTTCTCCTTGCCTATCAATTTGTTCATTGCACAGAAACAATATGATTTGACGTCGTCTCATCTGTTGTTTCTATTTGTTCTTTATTGTACAATTTTGGTTTCATTTAGGAAAAATCTTCCAGTAATAATTTCAAGTGTTTTAATATCATATCTTCCAGCATATACAAGATATCTCTTTAATGTTTAATTATTTTATTTTGACTTTAGTACATGGTGAGAGCTTTGGTCCAGGTTCAGTCTTCAATCAGACAAATATCTAGTGCTCCAGGGCTATTTTCCAATAGGGTAAGTTTCCTCTTTTGTATCCATCCTCTTGGCTCCTTTGCCAACAATGAAATCAATGACAGTGTCTTGGCGTTTTCTGTATCCACTATTCTGTTCTTCAAATCCACATGGTGTGTGTGAGTGCGTGCATGCGTGCGTGTGTGTGTGTGTGTGTGTGTGTGTGTGTGTGTATTCCAGTACCATGTAAAAGTTGTAACCTTACTGTGTATTATATCTTGAGTGCCAGATAATGTGATGTCTCCTGTTTTGATCTTGTTGCCCAAAACGGCCCCGACTCCTCTGGGTCACTTTGGCTTCCATATAAATTTTAGGATAGTTTGCACTAAGTCTATGGACTATGAAATTGATAGTTTTATTGGGGCTAGAATGTACATGACAGTTTTTAGAGTATGGTCAGTTTGATATTATTGGTTCTGCCCATGTATGAGCAGAGGACATTATTCCATTTTCTGATGATCTCTTCAAACTCCATTTCAGATTAGTGTAGAAATCTTTGTGGAGAGCTTCTATTTTCTTGGTTATAGCAGGTCCTTGACATTATAATTGTTTTGATAATAATATGAAGATGAATATTTTTATAATTTTTCTTCATTGAGTTTTCTTATTGCATTAAAATTGTACTGATTTTTTCCCCTTAGTTTTTTTTTTTTTTGCGTCTCCTTAGTTTCTCTTGATTGCTCTTGATATTCTGGGTATCATCTGGTTCCAAATAAATTAGAGCAAAGTTTTCTATAGCTGTATGAGGTATAATAATGTTATTTTAAAGGTCTTGCCCCTTAGCTCAGTTCTTTAAGTGGCTGCTTCAACAAAGCAGTCAGGATCAGGTTGCTGTGGCTCGATCCCCACAACTCAAGCCAGCCAATCATGCACTGAAGGTATTTGGAGGAAAAAAAAAAAAAACTACTTCTGTTATTTTAATTGGGATTGCATTGAATCTAAATAAAAATTTTTGAAATAGGACCATTTTCACAATGTTGGTTCTTCCTGTATAGGAGCATTGGATATATTTCCATTTTCTCAAATCCTTTTCAATCTCTTTGCTTTGAGTACCATAATTTTCACCATATAAATCTTTTATGTCTTTTGTGAAATTGATTCCTAAGTATCTCATTATTTTTTAGATATTATTGTGAAATTCATGGTTTCCCTAATTTGTATCTCAGCGTGTTCATTGTTTGTGTACAAAAGTGTTACCGAGCTTTGGGTGTTGACTTTATATACTGCGACGTTGCTGAATTTGATGATTAATTCTACAAGAATTTCTGTAGAATTTTTGGAATCCTCTATATAGATTATCATGTCATCTTCAAACAATGATTATTTTACTTTTTTCCAATCCTTATTATTATTATTATTTTTCTTCCGTGGCCGGCTCAGCCCTCCTTGGGTGTGGGGCAGGTGCAGCATGTGGTGCCCAGCATTGAACAGTGGTCCCTGAGCACTTGCCTAAGCTTGCCTAAACAGGTGTTTTAGACCGCTGAGCTATCATGACAGCCCTCCAATCCTTACTCATTTATTCTTTTTCTCTTTTCAAATTTCTCTGCCCAATATTTTTAGATCTATGTTGAACAGGAGCAGAGTCAGTAGACATTTTTGTCTTGTTCCTGATCTTAAAGTGAAAATCTTCAGTTTTTTCCTATTTAGTATCATGTTGGCTATTGGTTTCCTTTTTTTTTTTTTTAAAAAAAAACCCTCATAATTATTTTATTACTTTATTTTTAAAAATAATTTTATTGAGAGGCCGGGGAGATGCCTCAGTGTAATAAGCACTTCCCTGGCAATTGCAAGGGTCTGAGTTCAATCCCTGGTTCTGCAAAGAAAAAAAATATTGAGAAACAAATAGCAATGAGACAGTTTCAAAACTGATTACTAGCATAGTTTCAATAATTAATAATTGCACGTTATTGTTTTAGTGGTTATTCGTTGTGCAAGATGCAGATATGATATCCTGTCCACAAACAGTATTAGAACAAATGTCTCTGTTCATTGAATTAAGAGAATGCAGCTATATATCTATCCTATTTTGAATGTACAGATACAAAATGTTCATTCATTTGTTTCCCGCTTTTTTGTTTAGTTTTGTCAGAGAAGGGTATTCCATTGTCATTTAAATATTGTAGCTGTATGAATTCAGCAAAATATTCCGATATAGTCCAATAGTCCATAATAGTAGTTGGTTTCTCATAGATGGCTTTTATCAAGTTGTTTCTCAATGAAGGATCATGTGGCTGACATGCACAAATCCAGTAAGTTAATAAAGGTTTCCTAAAAACACCACATAATATCTTGTTTAGTTAATATGTTTAAATTGATAATGAAATTACATTTCTAATAATATTTTTAAGTTAGCATAAGCTAAGCCATGAGGATAAATCATATTGTAAAATCAATGATATCTTGTCACTTGACTACATTTGCTAGTGCATTATGTGTTGCTCACAACATTGGTTATGTATTGCAAACATGTATGAGTGGAAACTTAAAAGGTGAAAGAATCAAAATGAAATATGAGAAATGAAAACAATGGAAATACGTGGTCTTCTTGGAGAAATTTATTTGAGAGAGAGAGAGAGAGAGAGAGAGAGAGAGAGAGAGAGAGAGAGAGAGAGAGACAGGGAGAGATGTGGAGAGGGAGAGGAGGAGGGAGAAGGTGAAGGGGAGGGATAGGGAGAGAGATGAGGGACTCTTGGCCATATCAACAGGCCCAGGAATGGTTGCTATGTAAGTGGACATGGGAATTCCCTACCCATATATTCTGAATTAATATGATGTGTATTAGTTATCCTAATGCCTTGATAATCTAACGAGGAGCTATTTGGGAAATAAAAATAAGTTTGGAATGGCCATGGTATAAATTCAATAGCCATGGTGATAGGGCATGTATTTTTAAAGTAGAAATTAATATAATACAAGAGTAGAGAGATACTAAGAGGTACGTGGTTACCATGTAAGGAAGTTATATTAAATGTTTCTTCCCAAAAGTCTGTGCTTTAGATGAAGATAAGGGATAGTAATGTTTAATCTCGGTATCTCTAGGTAACCTGTCTAACTTGAGTCAAGCCAGTGCAGCCTTACAGGTGACCTGCAAGCATCACTCCAATGTGACCGCGATGTGTACAGGGTGATACAGCTCTCAAGAACAGGACACATTAGAATGAGGAAAAACTACAGCACAGTTTTAATACAGGAAAGAGTCTCTGCGAATCTTACTGTTCACATCAAACACTGCCTTCTAGATCTTGAAGGGGGAGCTAGTCCAATGAGGAGCCCAAGCACACATACAGGGCCCACTTCTGGCAAGTATGAATGTTTCATCACACTGAATCTCTCCTTTAGGCTTCTGTGAAAAATTCTACCTTTGTATGATAAGCTTAGCACAGAACCCTTAATATATTATTGAAATGTATAGAATTAAATCATGATTATGAATTATAAATGAATATTCTATCACACTTATTTAATTATTTGAACGCAAGATATGCTCATTGAGAGAAATAAAGCTTCCATAAAGAAAGTATAAAGAAAGTGTCTGGTGTGTGACTCCATAAAAATGTTGCTGTAACTAAATTTTACTATAGTCAACAGACTGGTTATTGAGCATTTGCACCTTTGAGCCCACAGAGCTCTCTATATAACACAAGGCCATGAAAATAGGGCCTCCTTTGATGAATGAAAGCAAACCAGTCCTGAACCTTCTGCTCTATAGAGGAGCCTAGTCCTGGATGTCAAGGTGTTGACAGTTGGTTTTCAGAGCTGAACAGAGACAGCTCATCATGGAGCTTGGGCTGGGCTGAATTTTCATTGTTGCTGTTATCTAAGGTGATCTGTGGATAACAAGAGATACTGTGTGTGTGAGTAAACTTGAGTCTCACGACCATTGGATTTGTTTTGCCCACCTTGCTCTATGCAGTCTTGATTGTCAGTGGAGTGAGTTTGGTCTGAATAGTGCCCAGAAATGACAGGCCAGGGGACACATTTGCTCAATGAGATAAGTACAGGATCCCCAGAACCAACACGGTCCATGTGTCTTCTATCATCCCATGCATAGGGTGTCTCTGTTCTTGAGCTCAAGAGGTCCCGGCCTGAAGGGTATTCAAATAACCTCAGTTTTCCAGGGAAAATGCAAATATGACTTTTCCACACATCATCTGACAGCAGCCACACTCCTCTGCAAAATCACCCAGACTACAGCTGCTGTCATGGACTGGACCTGGAGAATTCTCTTCTTGGTGACAGCTGCCACAGGTAAAAAGATTCCCACTCTCAGGATCAGTCGAGACCAGAGACTGTCAGTGCTGCCATTCCCAATTCCTCTCTACAGGGAGACACTGCCAGGTGTAGCTGGTGCAGCCTGGGGCTGAGCTGAGGAGGCCTGTGCCCTCAATGAAGGTCTCCTGCAAGACTTCAGGCTACGACTTTACTGGATTTTAACTGGGTGCAACAGAGCTCTGGACATGGTCTGGAGTGGATTGCCCAGATTAATCCTGACAACAGTTACACTAATTATTCTCTGAAGTTCCAGGGCAGGGTCACCCTTATGGTTGACAAGTCCTCCAGCACAGTCTGCATGGGCCTGAGAAGTTTGAAATCTGAGGATATGGCTGTGTATTACTGTGGAGATACAATGGTGACCCACATCCTGCGTGTGGCAGAAATCCAGAGGGAGGAGGCACCTGCCTAGATGAAGATTACAGAGATAATGAAATTGAAGAGGAACTTAGAAGATTGGTGAGGTAATTGAGGACAGGGAAAATTAAAAAAAATGTACCTTCCTTCTAATGGAATGGGGCACTTCTATGTGGTCCACTTTGTTATGGTTGGTGTCTCATGTCTCCCCAAAGCCCCATGCTGCCATGGGACTTGCACTTTGCGAAACAGCTGAATTTAGATTTTGAAATTTGCTTGTGAAATGTAGTCTGGCTTCTACATAAGCCCTAGTGTGCTTTGCTGGCCCATAATATAGGGGCTAATGTGGGTGTCACCTCCTTTCCTTCTGATTTTTGTAATTACTCCTACCAGGAACTGGTTTCCGCTGCCATGTACTATGCTGCCTTGAGCCAGCCAAATACGAAGTAAGACCTCTATCAACAGTGAGCTAAATAAACCTTTCCTTCTTATCTTAGGTTGTCAGGCATTTTGTCCTCACAATGAGAGAATAACTAACACTCTGTCCATGAATAACTCAGGGAACAAAGAAATTTTTCTGCTAGCAAGGTGGACCCAGAAATTCCCAGTACATACTTGAGAGGATGTATACAATGAGACTTTAGTACACGAAATTCATTTGTTCCACAATTCTGGGAAAGATTCTCTTATTCTTCACATCCTGTTTATGTGGGGAAGATGACCATTGTCCTCTTTCACCTAAAATAGAGTTCATCAATGGAAGCAAAATTTTGTAGAGTGCTTCTGTTTGCAAGTGAACTGACAGTGAACAGAAGCCTTGAACAACTGAGATATTTATCAAATTTCAAAATAATTGGAGAAATATCTAAGAGCAAGTTTTCACAATCACTTGACACCATTCTTCTTAATTTCTACAGCTGGCCAGAATGTTGCTGCTATTTCTATTCATTAGAATTTACTAATCGGGTAATTTTATAGTCACTGTAACATTGGTTAGAAAGTAGAGAGATTTCCTAGGATCCTAATTGTCCCTTATGTGACAACCTACCTGTCATCGAGCCCCATGTACTGCAGTCCATCTTTGTCCCATTTATTCATAGCAAGTGAGACATCACTACCTCTCAAAGCTATAGTGCTAACGTGTTTTCTTTCCTTCGTCTATGCATACTGTGTTTTGGATAAATGTTTAATGATATTCTTTCACCACCTGTATCATATGTGTCTAAATTAGTCAGGTGATCACCAAGTAGCCATGTAGTGCCTTGGGGTAGTACATGGCCACTTAGACAGGCAGGGACTGGAGGCCCTGATAGAAGTGTGGATAAGCAGAGCAACCATGAGAAGTCCAGTGAGCCAGGATGACTGATGAGCTCTTTCTTGAGAAATCTCCCAGGGCCTCCACTACATGGTTGACTGATGCTGACCATTCAAATGTGTCTCTTTTAGAAGCCTTCTTCAGATGGCCCACTTGTGGCTAAAAGTAATCTTCATCACTGAGGGGATTGTTGGAGGCGATGAGCTGAGAGAAGCATCCACAGAAAGTGGACAAGAGTATCATGCTCACGTCAGTTCATTGACTACCTCACAATTTTCTTTCCATTGTTGCCTTCACAACCATAAGAACTTAGCGGGGCTGGGGTGACGGCTTAGTGAAATAAGCACTTCCTTGGCAA